>NW_028270188.1:5409329-5717738 GCF_037043375.1 Chiloscyllium plagiosum | reverse complement strand
ACCACTCGCCCTCGTGATGTCACCACTGACCCAATAATTACGTCTTCTCAAACAACTGTCTCCTCCCTCAACAACCTCCACATGTGAGAAAGCATACTTCGCCACTTCTGTCAACTCCAAATGAAACCCACCGCCAGAGATATATTTCCATCCCCACTCATACCAGAATTCCTAAAAAACCTGCTTGACTCCCTCGTCAGATCCACACTCCCCACAATCCCACACTGCACTCCTGGCACCTTTCCCTGCTTCTTACGAAGTGCACAACTTGCGCCCACACCAATCCCCTCACCTCTGTCCAAGGCCCCACGTGATTCTACCACATCCATCAGGAATTCACGTGTCCCTCTAGCAATATCATCTACTGCATCGTTTGCACCTCGTGTGGCCTCCTCCCTATCGGGGAGGCAGGGCACCTTCTTGCAGGTCATTTCAGAGAACCTCTCTGGAACATCGGTCCCACACACCCAACCAGACCATGGCTGAAGCCTTCAACTCCTCGTCCCACTCCATCAAGGACTTGCATGTCCTGGAAGTCCTTCATCGCCAAAGCGATTTTACCCGACCCCGGAGGAGGAGGGCTTCATATTCGGTCTCGGGACCACACGGGATGAATGTGGATTTCAACAGTTTCCTCATTTGCCACCACTCACATTATCCCTGTCCCATGTCTTTAACTTAGAAACAATCTCCTTACATGTCCATCACTGTTCCCATCTATCTGCTCCAGACTCCTCTCCAACCGATCACCTCCTCTCTCACCTTCATCTACCCTGCGCTTTCTCAGCTGCATTCCCCCTCAACCCACTCCTCCGAGTTATCTCTCAGCCCCCAGCCCACAGGTCTCATTCCTGATGAAGTGCTTATGCCTAAAACATCGTTTCGCCTCCTACTCAGATGCTTCCTAACTTGCTCTGCAGTTCCAGCATCTCACTCTGGACTCAGCACCCTTCAGCACCCTCTCCACTCGACTGAACGTTCAAGGAAATGTGAACATACACCTCTCGGTTTCTCATTTCGGGAACACTTCCCAGAACGCTACTATTAACTGTACAAGTCCCGACCTGTTTTCCCGGATCAAAATGCAGCACCTCGCACTTATCCAAACTTCACCTGCTATTCGTTGGCCCATTGGCCTGTGTTTTCAAGATAATGTGGAATAACAAAACTGTGGCAGTAATTGATAAATTTCAGGAAGTCTCAACTGGACTGGATAGAATCTTAGCGGTATATATATTGTATTTGGACTTCCAGATTGCATTCGACAAGTTACCTCACAAAAGGTTAAGTTAAAAGTTAAGAACTAGTCGATTCTGCGAAGGAGGGATATAAAGGTAAAGAGAGAGAAAGTAAATAACATGGTGAAACTAGTGAGGAATATCATCGCTGGACTATAACTCCAGAGACCCAGTTAGTGTTCTGATGATTTGTTGGAGTATGTTGGAATTTGGGCTCAATTAAAAACTAAAATCTGGAATTCAAAGCCCAATGATGACAACTGTGGATTGACGACTTAAAAGAAGCCATCTGGTTCACCGATGTCCTTTAGGGAAGGAAACTACCTTTCTCTCTTGGACTTGCCAACATTGATACCAGACCCACAGCAGTGGTTGATGCTTAACTGCCCACTGGTTCGTAAGGGATGGGTAACAAATGCTGGCCTGGCCAGTGACGCCATCAACGGGTGAATGAATAAGTTTAAAAAGGGGGTTTTCTGTATAGAAAGGCCGAAGTGAATATGGACTCTTTCAAATGGAATCGAGGCAGTTATGGGGAACAAAGTTTTGATGACATTATATTGGCATAAAAAGAGAATTGAGAACTGGACAGCAAGAAGAGTGTGGGGCTAAGGGGTTCTTTTTCAAGTTATATATCTCCTTGGAGGAAGAAAGCCAATGTCCTGGAAATTGACATATTTTAACAAAGTGTAAAGGCAATTTGAGATAAAAATAAACACAGTTCGGAAAGATATTGATAGGTTAAATAATGGAGCAAAAAGCTGTCAAATGGAGTGTGATGTGGGAAAAAGACAAGTTGCTCATTTTGGAATGCAGAACAGAAGAAACGATTGCAATTTAAACGGAGATAAACTTCAGAAACTTACAAACTAATGTCTTGGAAGCGGAACACACACACAATCTTGCAATTCAGGCTTAACAGTTAACTAAGGCGGCTCATGGAACGTGGGCTCTCAATTCAAAAGGTTTGAAGTTAAAGAGGCAAGACGTTTAACTGTAACTGTATAAGGTTCACGTCATTGCACACCTGGAGCAGAGTGAGCGGTTTAAATAGAACATAGAACAGTAAAGCATAGTACCAGCACTTGATGTTGTCATGGTCTTTTATCCAACTAGAACATGAGATGCGCCTACTTATCTTTCTTTGTACGATCTTCCATGTGCCTATCCAAGAGTCACTTAAATGTTCACTAAGGTATCTGACTCGACTACAACTGCCCGCCGTGCATTCTACTCACCAAGTTGTGTGTAAAGAACCAACCTCTGACATCTCCCCTCAATCTTCCTCCAATCACCTTAAAATTATGTCCCCTCGTGATGGGCATTTCTACCCTGGGAAAAATAAAATCTCTGGCTATCCACTCTATCCATGTCTCTCAGAGTCATCTCTCATCCTTCTTCGCTCAAATGAGAAAGGCCCTCGCTCCTTCAAACTTTTTTTTACAAGACATGCCCTCCCCTCCAGGCAGCATTCTGGTAAGTCTGCTCTGCACCTTCGATAAAGCTTCCACAACTTTCCTGTAATGAGGCAAACAAAACTGAGCACCATTTTCTAAATGTGGTCTAACCAAGGTGCTGCAGAGCTGCAGTATTGTGTATTGAATTTCGGCCTTGCAAGGAAAATGACTTCACACTTTTCCAAGTTGATCTCCATCTGCCACTTATCAGCCCAGTTCCGCAGACTGCCAATGCCCCTCAACAACCCACAACAGCCCTACACAAAAGCACAACTCCAACAAACTTCGTGTCATTGGTAAACTTACTAATCCACTCTTCCACTTTCTCATTCATGTCATTTGTAAAAATCTTAAAGATAGATGTTCCAGAACTGATCCCTGCGCTATAGCCCTGTTCACTGAGCTACAGGATGAATACTTTCCACCTACCGCCACGCTCTGCATTCTGTAGACCAACAAATCTGTATCAAGACAGACAAATGCCACGGGGAACCTTGTAAAGTGCCTTCATGCAATCTATATAGACCACATCCACTGTTCGCCCGTCAACATAATTTGTCTCATCCTCAAAGAAATCAATAAGGTCTGTGAGACATGACCTTCACGTCACACAACCATGCTGACTATCTTTAATCAAACTATCATTTTCTAAATAATCATACATCATGTCTCTCAGAAACACCCCAATATTTTGTCCATTACTGACGAAAGAATGATTGGTCTGTAATCCTGAGGATTATAAATATTCACTTTCATTTACAAAGGAATGACAAGTTCTATTCTCCAATCACCCAGTGGACAGGAAGGATGCAAAGATATTCGCCAAAGGCAAAACAATCTCTTCCCTTGCTTCCTCTCGTAATCAAGATTATATCCCAACTGGCTTATGGAATTTATCTATTCTTATGGTTTTCAACATTTTCAGCACATCCTTCTTCCTAAAAGAGCCTGTTCTAGTAAATAAGTCTGTTCAAGCTGTCCTCAGAGATGTAAAAGTCTCTCTCAGTAGTGAATACTGAAATAAATTATTTATTAGGTACCTCACTTACCTCCTCTGACTCCAGCCGCAAGTTCCCCCTGCTATCCTTGTTTGGTACCATCCTCATTCTGGCCACCCCCTACTTCCTTACGTAAATTTACAACGCCTTCGTGTTTTCCTTAATCCAAAAGCTTTATCGTACCGACTTCTCGCTCTCTTAATTCTATTCTTCAGTTCGTTCTTGGGTTCGGATAACACCCCTGTGAAAGTTTCTGTCAAATTCCGAAGCTACTTGCCTGGATTCCTGCAAATGCAGTTTGGACACAGCTTTCAAACCACTTCCTGTTTCTCACCCCGTCTGATTTCACTGCAAAGGAGGCCAAGATTGAGCCTTCTCAGTGTATCTGAAAATTAATACTTTGTTGATTAATTCGAAGCCGTTCTCTTAACTTCACAGGAAGTATTTAAAATAAACACTCCCTCCGTGACAGCTGAAATATCGCAGAAAATTCATGGACATTCTGGTGGTTCTGGGATTAAATGACGCCCGAGTGCAGAGCAAGGCCTCGCTGCCTGCAGACTCCGCCCCCATCCTTAGGGCGAGTCTTAGCCCAGTATCCAGCTTCCATTGGTCAGACTAGCTGTCGATCACTCATTTGCGACAAATAAAAAGGCGAGGTCCCAGTTCGGAACCTTCTTCTGGAGGTGAATGTGGCGTCAGAGAGAAGGAGATAGAAGCAGAAATTTTCCATTCAACCCATCGGATCTGCTTCACCATTTATTCATGTCTGATAGGTTTCTTTATCCCATTCACCCTCTTTCTCCATTAACCCTTGATCCCGTTTACAATCAGCAACAGATCTATCTCCATCTTCAACATGCTCAGTGACGTGGGTTCCACAGTCTTTTGTGGCAGTGAAATCCATCCATTCACTACTTTCCGGCTTCAGAAGATTTTCCTTACCTCTGTTCAAAAAACAAAGTCTTCCCGTTACTCTAAGTCTGTGCCATCATGTCCGAGTCTCTCCTGCCATGGAAAGATTTTCCTAACACTTACTCTTTCCAGGCCATTCAGTATTCTATAAGTTCCTATTAGATTTTCTAAGCTCCATCGAGTGTCGACCCTGAGTTCAAATACATTCCTAATATGTCAAGCTTTTCATTCCTGGCATCACCTGTGAACCTCCTCTGAGCACGTTCCAGGTCCAGCACATCCTTCGTCCGTTATGGTACACAGCACTCCAAATGTGGCCAGACCAGAGCAGTTTGCAGCCTTAGAAATTCACCCCTTTCAAAATACGTGCCTTCCGAACTCAAAAACCAAGTTGCAGGATTACTTTGAGATAATCCAGAACTGGAACACTCAAGTCTCTTTGCACTTCAGACTTCTGAATATTCTGCTCATTTACAAAATAGTCCATGCTACTATTCCTCACACAAAAGTGCATACCTCACATTTTTTCCATTTTCTACGCGACCTGCCACTTTTTCGCCCCCTCTCATAACCTAACCCGAACCGTAACCCTTACCTCTCATAACCTGTCAAATCTTTCTGCAGCATCCCTGCCTCCTCAGTGCTACCTGTCCATCTAACTATGTTTCTACCATCTGTAAACTTAGCCAGAATGCCCTCAATTCCTCCATCTCGTTCGATAATACATCGTGGAAATAGGGCCACGCCAACCACTTTTCCTAACCTGAGCCAGTTCCCATTTCCACTTTTCCTCTCTCACATATATCTAATGTATTTTAAACTTTGTAATTCTACTCACCTCTGTCAATTCCTCTGGCAGATCCTTCCATGTTCACACCATGCTCTGTGTTGCACAGTTACGTCTCAGGTCACATTTACATTTTTTCCATCTCATCATAAACGTATGCACTTCATAATTTTCTAACCGTCTGTCCGGTCAAGACTGTGCTCTCGGAAAATAAGAGTCCCAGCCTCTTCTTAGAACTCAAGCTTTCCAGTCTGGAAAACAGCCTTGTAAACCTATTTTCCACCTTTTTGCAGTTGAATAACATCCTTCGTATAGCATTACGAACAGGATGGTATGTCGTGCTCCAAATGCGACCTCAGCAATGCCTTGTGCAACTGTAACATGACGCCCAAACTCCTGGACACAGTGCTCTAAACGATGAAGGCAAGCGTTCAAACGCCTGCTTCACGATCCTGCTAACCTGTGAGGGCAGTTTCAAAGAACTTTGTACCTGCACGCCTTAAATCTCTGTTTGGCAACACTCCGTAGGACACCACTATTAAGTGTGTGAGTCCTGCATGCACATGCTCTCACTCGTGCATGCACACACACTCTCTCATTTGTGTACCCACAAGCTATCTCTCACATGCTCCTGCAATTCTACAGTTATTGATGTCCACTTAACTGTTCTCTGATGCACTTCTTGTACATATTGGTTCTCTAATTGCGTTTGTTCATTTAATAGTGAGCTGAACCAAAACGCCAGTTTATTGTTTGTGACAACATGTTTTCCTTTTTATTGATTCTGTACGCCTATTCTTACATTTAGACCTGCTCTGCTTCAATTCTTTAATTAATTGGCACTGCTGCCGTGTGTTTTCAAATGTAATGGCACAGTGCACCAAATCTCCCATTTACTGATGCTCACAAATTCTACTTTTTACTCATAATCCTGCACTGATTTTTTTTTCATTTACTGACGCTGTAGCCCAGTTCTCCCATTTAGAAGTGCTCTACTTTAATTCCCCCTCTCTCTCATTTAGTTCCACTCTGCACTAGATTTTCGATGTTGTATTTCGCTGCAGCAATTCTCCCACTTAGTGGTCTGCTGCCAGAACTCTTTAATGTTGGTGTTTCCTGCATCAAAACTCCCAATTACCAATCCTGCAAAAATTCTGCCTTTCGTGGCGAACTGCACCAACTCTCCCAGTGAATATTGTTTTGCCCCAATTCTTCCATTTCGTTGTTCCCTGATAATCATTTCCCCAAAATGCTGCCCCCTAACAATTGCTCATTTAGTGGTGCATTACAGCGAATCTCCACTTTACTACTCCATCACAGTATTTGTCCTATTTCGTGATTCCTTGCCCATGTTCTCACATTTACACATGTCCTGCTCGAAACCGCTAAACTGCTGTCCCCCTGCACAAATGCCCTCTTTTACTGATGTCCTGCACCAATTTTCCAATTCATTTTTGTCCCATTCGAAATGTCCCTTTTACTGATGCCCAGCGCCAATTTTTCAATTCGTTGTTGTCTGATAAGAAATATCCCATTTGGCGATGCCCTGAGTAAGTTCTCCACTCAATGTTGCCCGGCACCAAGTGTCATGTTTACTGATACCCTAGCCCAATTCTCCCCAATTGGGGAGTGCCACTCGTAATTCCTTGTTTTAGAGGTGCAATACCGCATTTTTCTGTGATAGTTCTACTGTGCAGTTATTCCATTTATTAGTTCCTGCAACAATTCTCCCATTTCGGGCTCTGCTTCCCTGCATCCATTCTCCCAATTGCCAATTATTCACAAATCTTTCTTCTGACAGTAACTCACCAACTATGCATTATCGTGCCATTGTTATCCTACTTAGTGCACCAATTCTCTAATTTAGTGGCAGAGGCATTAATTCTCTAATTTAGTGGCCCCAGCACAAAATTCCCAATAATTGGAACCCCATATCAATCCTCCCATTTAGTTGTTGCTTGAAACACTTTTTGTTTCATTTCGTTGTAAGCTGAACCGAATTTCCTCTTTACTGATGCTGCAACATTTCTCTCTTTATTTAACTGATTCCTTGTGCCTATTCTCCTATTCAACAAGCTCTGCTGCAATTGTTTAATTAATCTGCAATCCGCAACAATTTTATAATGTACTGGTACTGCGCAATAAATCTCATAGTTACTGATGTCCAAAAATTCTCCCAATCACTGTTACCCTGTCAACCATTCTCACAGTTAATGATATCCTAGCCCAAATCTACATTTCTGGGTGCTCTCCTCTAATTCTTCCATTTAATTGGCGCCATGCCTCAATTCTATAACTTAGTTCGACTGTGCACCAGTTCTTCCCTTGAGTTTTTCCCTGAAACAATGCGACCATGCAGTAGTCCGCTGACAGAATTCTCTCTTTTTGGCGAGCCCTATATCAACTCACAAAACGAACGTATTGGTACACTGCGTTCCTTGTGCCTATTCTCCTATTCAACGTGCTCTGCTGCAATTGTTTAATTAATCTGCAATCCGCAACAATTTTCTAATTTACCTGTTTACTGCTGCACTGCACCAATCTTGAGGCACTGCCTCGAAACTTAGAAGTCTACATTGAAAGTGTGCTCCACAATTCGTGGTTCAGTAAGTGGGTCAGTGCCGAGATTTTGGAGAACTATCAGACAGTCGGCACTGAGGGAGTTCCTCTTTGTCTACTCTGAGGCAAAGCCTTTTTGTCAGAGTGTCAATTCTGACGTGGTGCCTCACTGCATGGTGATCAGAATTGAGGATGGGCAAGTACTGATAGTCCAGCACAGTTAGACAACCAGGACTAAGGTGCCTCAGAATTGACTGCCTTACAGTGCTGCAACAGCGCAGTATTGGTCCTTTCATCATGAAGCATTCCGTCATTTCTGACCCCATATCAGAGGCAATGCAACTTAACGGATCATCTGAAAATAAGGCACTCCCTTGGGAAGAAACCTAACAATAAGGCACTCTCTCAGTATTGACACGCTGATCATTACGTAATAGTAGTTAGCCAGATGCTCAGTCCTGAGGAAATGCCTTGCATTCACTTAGTTCTGAGGGAATGCTTCATTGGCAGGGGATGATGTAAACTTTCTCCCACAGTTTTGATCTTCTTCAGACATGACAGTCTGCCGCAGGACTAATGCTCAAAACATGTGACACATCAGTATTGTGAGTCTACAAAGAGGCACTGTTAGTAATGACCATCTGACATTATTTATGAACTTACCTCGATGCTAACGGTCTTTTCGCATCAGAGAGCGGCGGGAGCTGGGCGGAAGTGAAGGCAGAGCGCAAAGCAGGTGGGGAAGGTGAGTGATTGTTATTAGAATGGGGAAGGCAGAGAGGAGAAGCACCTGTCAGGAACAAGTTGAATATTTTGGAAACAGTTGAGACAGATGACACTGCCAATCCACGAGGCGGCCGGGTCTGTCAATCAAAAGTTGGCACAGAGGCAGTCCGCAAGAGTCGGACATCGCACAGAGCCGTGATAATAGGGGACTCCATAGTGAGAGGAACTGACTGTGGTTTTTATGGCAGCAGACGGCACTTAAGGATGGTGTGTTGCCTTCCTGGTGTCAGTGTTAAAGACATCACAGACAGAGTGCAGGAAATCCTCAAGGATGAAGGTGAAGAGCCAGAGGTTGTGGTACATGTCAGCACAAATTTTGTCGGGAAGTGGAGGAGGCACATACTACAGCCGGGACTTCGGAGAACTAGGAAGAAGACTGAAAAGCAGGACGTCCAGGGTGGTTATTCCCGGTTTGCTTCAAGTTCCTCGGGCTGATAAGGCCAGAAACATGGAGATAATAGACATGAACGTGTGGCTGGGGAACTGGTGCAGGAAGCCAGGATATAAATTCTTGGATCACTGGGGTATGTTTTGTGGTAAGCAGAAATTCTACAAGAGATACGGTTTGCCCCTTAATAGGTTAGGGACCAGCATTCTGGCAGGCAGGTTTGCTACTGCAACAGAGCTACGTTTAAACTAAGTAGCCGGTGGGGGTCGGGGGGGACAAACTGGATGTTTAAGAAGAAAATTGAAGGGAAAGTTAGAACAAGAGAAGTCATGAAAGACAACTGTATCAATGGGGCAGAATACTCAGAAATGGACCATGCTGTAAGGTTGAGTGAAATAGGAGTTGAAGGAAAGCGTGAGGGCAGTAACAAATTAAAAATAGTATATATGAATGCACGAAGTATTAGAAATAAGATGGATGAGCTTGAGTTTCTTTTGGAAATTGGCAGATACGATACTGTAGGGATAACTGAGACGTGGCGTCAATTGGATAGGGCCTGGGAAATGAATATTCAAGGATACACGTGCTATCGTAAGGACAGACTGACCGGCAGAGGGAGTGGGGTGGCCATGATGGTAAGGGATGATATTCAGTCCCTTGCGCGGGGACGTAGAGTCAGTGTGGATAGAGCTGAGAAATACTAAGGGTAAAAAGACCTTTTTGGGAGTCATCGACAGGCCCACAAACGGTAGTCTGGATGTCGGATGTAAGTTGAATCAGGAGCTGAAATTGGCCTGTCGCAAAGATGTTACCGCAGTTGTTAAGGGGGATTTCAACATGCAGGGAGACTGGGAGAATCAGGATGGTATTGAACCTCAAGAAAGAGACTTTGTGGAGTGCCTCCGAGATGGATTCTTAGAACAGCTGGTGCTGGAGCCGACCAGGGAGAAGGCCATTCTTGATCTGGTATTGTGCAACGAATCAGAATTGGTCAGGAACCTCGAAGTGAAAGAGCCATTGGGAAGTAGTGACCATAATACAATAAGCTTCAATCTGCAATTTGAGAGGGAGAGGGTACAATCGGAAGTGACAATATTTCTGTTGAATAAAGGGAACTATGGAACAATGAGGGATGAGCTGGCCAAATTCAATGATGCAATACCTTAGCAGGGATGACAGCGGTGGAACAATGGCAGATATTTCTGCGTATAATGCAGACGTTGCAGGATCAGTTCATTCCAACAAGGAAGAAAGATCCCAGGAGGAGGCAAGGGTGGCCGTGGCTGACGAGGGAAGTTAAGAAACATATAAAGTTAAAAGAGAAAAAGTATAACATAGCAAAGATAAGTGGGAAAATGGAGGACTGGGAAGCTTTAAAAGAACAACAGAGGATTACTAAGAAGGAAAGTCGCAGAGAAAAAAAATGAGGTACGAAGGTAAACTGGCCAATAATATAAAGGAGGATAGTAAACGCCTTTTTAGGTATGTGAAAAGCAAAAAAAGGGTGAAGCCTGAAATTGGGCCCTTGAAGACAGAAACAGCAAAATATATTACGGGAAAAAAGAAATGGCAGAAGAATTGAATTGGTACTTCAGATCTGTGTTCACTGGGGAAGATACAAGCAATCCCCCTGAGGTATAAGTGGCTAAAGGACCCGAACGTAAGGGAATTTATATTTGCCAGGAATTGGTGTTGGAGAGACTGTTAGGTCTGAATGTTGATAAGTCCACAGGGACTGATTGTCTACATCGCAGGGTAATAAACGAGGTGGCTCGAGAAATCGTGGATGCATTGGTGATTATTTTCCAGAGTTCGATAGATTCGGGATCAGTTCCTGCGGATTCGAGGATGGCTAATGTTATACCACTTTTTAAGAAAGGTGGGAGAGAGAAAGCAGGAAATTATAGACCAGTTAGTCTGACCTCAGTGTCGGGGAAGATGCTGGAGTCTATTACAAAAGATTAAATTACGACAATCTAGATATTAGTAGCAGGATAGGTCAGTGTCAGCATGGATTTATGAAGGGGAAATCATGCTTGACTAATCTTCTGGAATTTTTTGAGGATGTTACTCTGAAGATGGACGAGGGAGATCCAGTACATGTGGTGTACCTCGACTTTCAGAAAGCTTTTGATAAAGTCCCACATAGGAGGTTAGTGAGCAAAATTAAGGCGCATGGTATTGGGGGCAAAGTACTAATTTGGATTGAAAGTTGGTTTGCTGATAGGAAACAAAGAGTAGTGACAAACGGCTCCATTTCAAAATGGCAGGCAGTGACCATTGAGGCACCGCAGGGATCAGTACTTGGACCGCAGCTTTTTACAATATATGTTAATGCTATAGAACATGGTATGAGCAATAACATTAGCAAATTTGCTGATGATACTAATCTGGATGGCAGCGTAAAATATGATGAGGATATTAGGAGATTACAGGGTGACCTGGACAAATTTGGTGAGTGGTTATATGCATGGCAGATGCAGTTCAATGCGGATAAATGTATGGTTATCCACTTTGGTGGCAAGACCTGGAACGCAGATTACTACCTAAATGGAATCAATTTAGGTAAAGGGGCAGTACAGAGTGATCTGGGTGTTCTTGTACACCAGACAATGAAGGTAAGCATACAGGTACAGCAGGTAATGAAGAAGGCAAATAGAATGCTGGTGTTCATAACAAGAGGGATTGAGTATAGAATCAAAGAGGTTCTTCTGCAGCTGTACAGCGCCCTGGTGAGACCTCACCTGGAGTACTGTGTGCAGTTCCGGTCTCCACATTTGAAGAAAGACCTTCTGGCTATTGAGGGAGTGCAGCGTAGGTTCATGAGGTCAATTCCTGAAATGGCGGGGTTACCTTATACTGAAAGACTGGAGCGACTGGGCTTGCATACCCTTGAGTTTAAAAGACTGAGAGGGGATCTTATTGAGACATATAAGATTATTAAAGGTTTGCACACTCTGGCGGCAGGAAACATATTTCCGCTGATGGGTGATTGCCGAACCAGAGGACACAGCTTAAAAATAAGGACAGAGATGAGGAGAATCTTCTTCACCCAGAGAGTGGTAGCTATGTGGAATGATCTTCCCCAGAGGGCAGTGGAAGCCCAGTCTCTGGATTCATGTAAGAAAGAGTTGGATAGAGCTCTCAAGGTTAGTGGAATCAAGGGTTATGGAGATAAGGCAGGAACAGGATACTGATTAAGGATGATCAGCGATGATCATATTGAATGGTGGCACAGGCTCGAAAGGCAGAATGGCCTACTCCTGCACCTATTGTCTATTGTCTATTGACAAGGCATTGACCTACAATTGACCTGTTGATAGTGCTGTGACATCCTAGTACTGAACACGTTATCGTTTGGCACTCGGTGAATGCTGACACTCTTGCAATGTGGCATTGCCTCAGTATTGATCTCTGGCAATTATGCAGTGCTACAGCTTTGATTCTCTGATTGTGTTGCAATGCCTGAGTACCGGTGCTCTGACAGTGCTTCAATAACTCAATGCTCGCGCCTTGGCAATGAGAAAATCCTTCAGTAATGACCAACTGACAGAACTAAAAAGCAGCAAATCAGTCCAGACCCTCCAATTGAAACATAAGAACATAAGATCTAGTAGCTGCAGTAGGCGGTCCGGCCCTTCAACCCTGTTTCGCCACTCAATAAGGTCATGGCTAATCATTTTTATGGACTCACCTCCACCTAACTGAGTTTCTTTTTTTACCATATCATTAAATTCCATTATTTTCCAAACAAAGTACGTACCTTACTTTAAAAGTAATTACCGCAGTAGTGGTAACTAATTTCCTGGGCAAGGAATTAGATAGATTAACAATCCTCTGGGTGAAGATGTTCTTTCTCAGTTCAGTTCTAAACCTGCTTCTTCTAATCGTGAGGCTATGCCCTCTCGTCCTAGTTTCACTCATCAGTAGAAACCTATTATCAATTTCAATTTTATCCACTCCCTTCATAATTTTATATGCTTCTATACGATTCCACCTCATTCTCCTGAATTCCAATGAGCATAATCTCAATCTTCTCAGCCTCTCCTCATAAACTAAACCACTCAACTCCTGAATCAACTTAGTGCACCTCCTTTGCACCCCCACAAGTGCCACCTTTTTTCATAAATAAGTAGACCAAATCAGCACACACCACTTCAGCTGCGTCCTCACCAGCACAATGTACAGCTAAAGATTACCTCTCTGCTTTTAAACTCAACCCCTCTCATAATGAAGGCCAAAATTGTATTTGCCTTCCAAATTACTTGTTGCGCCTCCCGAACAATCTCCTGTGAGTTATGAACAATAACACCCAAGTCCCTCTGCGTAACAGCATGTTACAACATTTACCATTCGTGTACTAACTTATTTTGCTGTTACTCCGACCAAAAAGTATGAATTCGCTTTTACAAAAGTTGTATTCCATTTGCTTCCTCACTCAACGTATCTATGTTCCTCTGAAAAGATTCACAGTCTTCTGGAAACTTTACTTATCACTCATCTTAGTGTCAATGGCAATTTTTTACATGTGATACCCAATTCCAAACCATCGATATAATTTGTAAATAATTGTGGTCCCAGCACTGACCCCGGAGGCACAGCACTAGTCACAGATTGCCAGCCAGAATAGCACACATTATCCCACTCTTTGCTTCCTGTCAGTAAACCAATCTTCTATCCACGCTAATACTCTACGCCTAGAACCATGCATATGTATCTTTTGCAGCAGTCTCGCGTTGAAACCTTGTCGAATGACTTTTCGAAATCTAGTTCCACCAAATCCTTTGGGTCCCCGGTGACACTGCCTCCGTGTGACACTAGTACAGAGGCAGTGCCACAGTATTGACAATCAGACAATGAGATAGATCCCTTGTGCGGACCTTATAATTGTTTAGCTCCCTCTGACACTCTTAGAATGAGGCAGTGACTCAATATTCATGGAATCCTTTTCAGTGTGGAAACAGACCATGAGGCCCAACAAAGTCCACACAGACTCTCCGAAGAGTAACCCATCGTGAACCGTTTCGCTTCGCTATTACTCTATTTCTAACCGTGAAGAATGCAAATATCCCATAGTACCATGAATAATATGGAGAATTTCGGGTGGCCAATTCACCAAAAGTGCATCTTTGGATTATGAGAATCCTAAAGAAACCCACGCAGACATGGCGAGAAGGTACAAATTCCACACCGATCGTTTTCCGAGGCTGGAATTGAAATACTGTCCATGGCGTTGTGAGGCAGCAGTGCTAAATACTGAGCCAAGCTATTGACATTCTCTGACTTTTACACTACCTCAGATCTGACACTCTGGAAAACAGGAACTACCTTAGAATTGACCCTTCAACAATCAGGCAGTTCCTCAGCACGTATCCGCTCGAAATAAAACATTCCTACTGTTCTGTTCCTCTGACAGTGGCACAGGGTCTGGTGTCAGCACTGAGGAGATGCTGCATTTTCAGAGACTCAGTACTAATGGTGTGCTGCACTGTAAGAGAATTGGTACTGAGGGAGTGCTGCACTCACAGAGAGTCAGCACAGAGGGAGTTCTGCACTGCCGGAGTCAGTACGGAGGGAGTGCTGCACTGTCAGAGCTAGTAATGAAGGAGTGCTGCACTGTCGGTGGTTCAGCACTGAAGGAGAGCTGCACTGTCTGACTCAGTAATGAAGGAGTTCTGCACTATCGGAGTTTCAGTATTGAGGGAGTGCTGCACTGTCGAAAAGTCAGTTGTGAGGAGAGCCGCACTGATGGAGAGCCAATAATGAGGGAGTGCTGAACTGTCAGAGACTCATTACTGAGGGAGTGTTTCATTGACAGAGAGTTAGTTCTGATTTAGTGCTGCACTGTCTGGGGGTCAGCACTAAAGGTGCTCAACCTCTGCCAAAGAAGCATTGCCTCAAACCAGCCTTCTGACAATGAGGCATTACCTCACGACTGACTGGCAGACAGTGCTGCACGACCTCAGGACTAATCCGAGAAACATGTGGCATTCCCTCAATTCTGACCCAATTCAAATGAGACACCGGCTCAACGTGATCCTCTGACAATGAGGCCCTCCTTCAGAACTGACTCTCTGACAGAGCTGCAGCACCTCAGTACAGATCTTTATTCATGAGACACAAGATCAATCTGACCTCATTACCCCACTGGTCATCTGACAATACTGTACTCCCTTTCCCAACACTGCCATGTTGATAATGAAGCTCTCCCTCAGAAGTGAACCTCGAACAAAGAGGCAGCCCCTCAGTACTGACCCTCTGATCGATCTGCAACTTCCCAGTACTGACGATCAAATCACGAGACACACTCTCATTTGATACACATTTAAAATGATTCATTTCCTCAGGGCACCCACGCAGATAAGCAGGCCCGCCCTCAAGAACCGACTCACTGCCAGTGCTGCTTTACCTTAGTCCTCAAGCCTATAATCATACATCACTCCTTCCATTCTGACCCCATGAAATCGAGGCACGGCCTCAGATGAAAAAGTCTGAAAATATGATGTACTCTGAGAACTCAGTCTCTGGCAATGATGCAGCTTCTCAGTATTTACTGTCTGATCCTAAGGCATTTTCCCCAGTACTGACCCTCTGGCAGTACAGTACAACCAGAATCCTGGCCTCCTGGCAGAGCTGCAGTACCTCACAATTGACGCTTTACATGTGTGACACTCTCAATTCTGACTCCCTTTCATTGAGACAATGCCTTATTATTGACACTCAGACACGTAATCAATTGTTAGTAACTGACCCTCTGACAACGAGAAACTCAGAATCTACCCTGTGATGGAGCTGAGGAGGTCCCTCCGTGCTGATTCTAGAATGGTGAGGTATCTCCTCAGTTCTGACCCCCTTTTAATCAGGCACTTCTTCGGGTCTGACACGCTGACAATGAGGCCCTCCCTCAGGACCGAACTTCTGACAGTGCTGCAATTCATTGGTGCTGAATCTGACAATTCTGACTACATTACAAGGAGGGACTGGGTGAGTATTGACACCCTGTCTCTCATGCAATCCCTTATTTCTCCCCCCTGTGACAACGAGAGACTTGGTAATTACGAAACCAGTAAAAAAAGAGACACTGCCGAAAATGACTCTGTGCCATTGAGGCACCCCTTCATTATTGACCAACATAAAAAAGGAGCCTCAGGCGACTGTCTGCGTGGACCGTGCACAATTGCACCGTGTCTGTTTTTGGATTTCCTCCACGTGTTACGATATCCTTCCACAATCCAACTATATGCAGTGTAGGTGAATTGACTTTCTTAATTTGCGCATAGTGTTCAGGGATGTATAGGTTATGTGCATTAGTCAGTGGTAAATGTTTACTAATAGGATAGGGAACCTTTGCTGGGTGGGTTATTATTTCGGGGGTTGGTGCGAATTTCTTGGGCCAAATGGCCTGTTTCCACACTGGAGGGATTCCCTAAAAGAGGCAATACTTCAGTACTGCTATTCCCGAACTCCCTCAGGACTGACCCGATGGTAAAGCTGTAGTACCCAAAGTACTGATCACTTAATTGTGAGGATGTCACTTATTTCACTAGTGCCAGACAGAAACTCTGACAATAAGGCACTCCTTCAGTTATGACCCTCTGAAAAGGAAGTACCCCTCAGTATAAACCCTCCGACGGTGCTTCAGAGATGCCTTTGTCCTCACCCTCTAATCATGACGCAGCCCTGAATTCTGACCTCATTCCACGGAGGCGCTTCGGAAGTGCATTAAGAACAGCGGGTCAATACTCAGAAATTGCCTTTTTGCAATGGGGTCAGAATTTGTGCAGTTTTGCAGTAAATGGGAGAATTGGTGAAGGACGATATTGGATGGGACAATTAGAGTAGACCACTCCTAAATGAGAGAATCAGACTTGGGTACTCAAACAATCACACAGAACAGAGGGAGTGCATTAGTAATAACGAGTAAATACTCAGCCAGTGCCTCTTTTAATGGGTTCAGAATTGAGGGTTAGAGTTAGGCTTAGGGCTAGCCATAACTGACCCATATTCAACAATTGAGGGAGTGCTTCTTAATTAGAGGGTCAGTACTGTGATGTTGCATCATTATCAGAGGTTTATTACTGAGGGATTGTTTCAGTGCCAGATGGTCAGAATTGATGAAGAGTCTTATTGTCTGAGGTTTCGTCCTGAGGCAGTGACTTGTCAAAGAATCAGTGCTGCGAGATTGTTTGAGAACTGACAGAGTTCGCAAACCCAATTCTCCCGTTTAGGGGTGCGCTACTCTAATTCTCCCATCCAATAGTCCAATTCTCCCATTTACTGCTAAACTGCACAAATTCTCACATCATCTGATGAAATGAGGAATTATGTTTTCTATCTTCCAATCTACTAAGATCTTCGCTCAATCAAACAAGCCAGAAAATTAAAACTAATACATCAAGGATCCTACTAGCTGCTATTTCAAACCTGAGGATGAAGTCTATCAACACCAGGTATTTGGCAGTCCGCAATTTCAACAATTTACGAAGTAACTATTCAACAATTTTGTAATTTTTCTGCCACTTCCTGGTTTATGACATTTTTGTAGCAATAGCCTCTAGAATGAAGAGCAATGTCAAATTTCTGTCCAATTAATAGATTTTGTTTATTTTCCGTCATGACATGGGCACATTTAATTACTATGGGAAAGACACTCAGTTTATTAACTTTTCTAAAATATATGGAATGATCAAAGTTTGTGCGAAGATTTGTAGCTCGGGTGCTCGTTGCTGTGGTTCTGTTCGCCGAGCTGGAAGTTTTTGTTGCAAACGTTTCGTCCCCTGGCTAGGCGACATCATCAGTGCTTGGGAGCCTCCTGCGAAGCGCTTCTTTGATGTTTCCTCCGGTGTTTATACTGGTCTGTCCCTGCCGCTTCCGGTTGTCAGTTTCAGCTGTCCGCTGTAGTGGTTGGTATATTGGGTCCAGGTCGATGTGTTTGTTGATGGAGTTTGTGGATGAATGCCATGCTTCTAGGAATTCCCTGGCTGTTCTCTGTCTGGCTTGCCCTATGATAGCAGTGTTGTCCCAGTCGAATTCATGTTGCTTGTTGTCTGCGTGTGTGGCTACTAAGGATAGCTGGTCGTGTCGTTTCTTGGCTAGTTGATGTTCATGTATGCGGATTGTTTGCTGTCTTCCTGTTTGCCCTATATAGTGTTTAGTGCAGTCCTTGCATGGTATTTTGTACACTACATTCGTCTTGCTCATGTTGGGTATCGGGTCCTTTGTTCTGGTGAGTTGTTGTCTGAGCGTGGCTGTTGGTTTGTGTGCCGTTACGAGTCCTCGGGATCTCAGTAGTCTGGCAGTCAGTTCCGAGATGCTCCTGATGTATGGTAGTGTGGATAGTCCTTTTGGTTGTGGTATGTCCTCGGTCCGTGGTCTTTCTCTTAGGCATCTGCTGATGAAGTTGCGCGGGTATCCGTTTTTGGCGAATACCTTGTATAGGTGTTCCTCTTCTTCTTTTTGCAGTTCTGGTGTACTGCCCTGTGTTGTGGCCCTTTTGAATAGTGTCCTGATGCAGCTTCGTTTGTGTGTGTTGGGGTGGTTACTTTCATAGTTTAGGACTTGGTCTGTGTGTGTGGCTTTCCTGTATACTCTTGTAGTGAATTCTCTGTCTGGTGTTCTCTGTACCATCACATCTCGGAATGGGAGTTGGCTATCCTTTTCTTCTTCTCTTGTGAATCGGATTCCTGTGAGTGGGGCGTTGATGATCCGGTGTGTTTTTTCTATTTATCTAAAATTGTTATAATTTCAAGTAACAAACCAGACATCCCACTCAGATGAACTCAGATCAACTAGCCACGAAACGACACGACCAGCTATCCTTAGTAGCCACACACGCAGACAACAAGCAACATGAATTCGACTGGGACAACACTACTATCATAGGGCAAGCCAGACAGAGAACAGCCAGGGAATTCCTAGAAGCATGGCATTCATCCACAAACTCCATCAACAAACACATCGACCTAGACCCAATATACCAACCACTACAGCGGACAGCTGAAACTGACAACCGGAAGCGGCAGGGACAGACCAGTATAAGCACCGGAGGAAACATCAAAGAAGCGCTTCGCAGGAGGCTCCCAAGCACTGATGATGTCGCCTAGCCAGGGGACGAAACGTTTGCAACAAAAACTTCCAGCTCGGCGAACAGAACCACAGCAATATATGGAATGACTTTAAAGCTCTGTTCTTTTATTTCTGACTACCTTTCACTCATACTCTAATTTTCCTCTCCAAATTATTTTTTGGTCAGTCTTTCCGATTTTTTAAAACATTATGTCCAACCTTCTCATCTTCCTCCATTATATTATTTTCATTTAAGTTTTATTCTACCTTTAACCTATATAATTATTTAAGGATTGTGTGTTCATCCCATGGAGATTTTCTTACTCTTTGGCATATTTTAGAATAAACGATTACCTCTTCTAAATCTTTGTATTTATGCTTCGTAATGATGAACTCCTATAAATTGAATAATCTTCACTACGCCTATCCAATCAAACACGTTCAAACTGGCAGACGTATTTTTTTTTTATTTTCTCTCCTTTACCTATTTTCTTCACATGGAGATGAACAACACGGAAACACACCCTTCGATCCAAGACATCCATGCCGACCAGATATCCCAACCTAATCTAATCCCATTTGCCAGAACTTGGCCCATATCCCTCTTCACCCTTCCTATTCATATATCCATTTTAAACGAATTGAATCTTTCTATATTTAAAATCAATGATGTATTTGGAATCAAATCTTTTACATTGTTTTTGCATAACTTTCCTCTACTAACCGCCATTTTGATCTAAATATTCAAAATGCCAATCATGCCACACTGACGCTCTACATTAAACTCCCAATCTGATTGTGTTGCAGAGATAATTGATCAAGAAAAGACCAAACAATTCATTTCAGTGACACCTCAAAACCCCTTCATCTTCTTTTAACTTAATTATCTTGGACCTTCCCCACATCTCGTCTCCAATTTCGACTGTGCCGTACTTGCAAGTCTTTCTTGCAGATGGGAGTTATCTTTATTTCATTTCCTCGGCCTGTATTCCTTTCCGTACTTCTGCTCTGTATGTTATGTGTATGACACACCACTTTGGCGTCAGTTGTCTTTTATATCTCGTCATCAACGTGGCTATGTCAGAGCTGAGAATTTTTAAGTTTTGCAATAATACAAACGGGCTAATTTGTTTTTATTTAGAAAAAAAGTCTAAAAGTAGTATTTTACATTATGAAGATATACAGATACCTGCTGTTTGTGACAATGCTTACATAAAATACTGAGTTACAAAGCAAACAAATCAGAATAGCAAACAAAAGCATATTCTTCCCTGTTCCGGTCAATACATTTTACACTTGTTTCGAACAGATTGTTAGACAAACAATGTGATCTGCCCCAACAGTCTCGGATCAACCCGTTCCCTCAGTCTCCGTTGCAGATGTCAGATCGGCCGTTTTGAGTGTGAACCCATGGAACATGACGAGCCCAGATGGGGACCCTGGTGGTGTACTCAAATACTGTGTGTACCAGCTGGCACAAGCATTTGCTGCGATTTTTAACCTTTCCTTCCTACAAGCCGAAGTCTTCAAGAAGAACACCACCAAACCAGTGCCAAAGAAAACTCAGTTAAAATTATACAACACCAGGATATCGTCCAACAGGTTTACTTGAAAGTGCACACTGTCAGAGAACTACTTCTTCGTCGGATTACTACTCGCCTGACAAAGGAGCAGCACTCAAAAGCCACAACTCTTAAAGTAACCTGTTGGACTATAACCTGTAGTTCTGTGATTTTTTACTTTGTCCACCCAGTCCAACACCGGCTCCTCCACACCAAAGTAATTTCATGCAGTGTGCCTTAATGACTACCACCCGGTGGCCCTGACATCCATAATTATAAAGTGATTCTAGAGATTATTCATAACACATATCAAATCTGTCTTGATCCCATGAAATTCAACTACCATTACAGCAGTTCCATGGCCATTTCCCCAGACATACATCATCCCTGCAACATCTGGATAACTATGTTACACTCCTACTTATTGACGACAGATCTGCCTTCAAAACTATAATTCCAAAGTCTGAGATTTGGTCTCTGTTCCGGCCTCTGCCACTGGAACCTTGGCTTCCATATGAGAGATTGCAATCAGTGAGATAGGCAGCGACATAATTTCCAAAATAATCTTCAACACCGGTGCCCCGCATGGCTGCATATTCAGCCTCTTATTATACTTGGTATCCACTCATGACCGAGTGATCATATTCCGTTCTGACTCAGTCTACAACTTCACTGATTACTCCACGTTTCTAAATTGGATGTCAGCAATGATGAGACAGAAAACAGGAAAGACGTACAGTGCTTGGTGGCATGATATAACGATAACATCTCCCGAATGTCGACAAAATTAAACAGTTGGCTATTGCCTTCATAAAGCAATGTGGAGGGCACATCCCAACCACATTAATTCTGCTGAGGTGGAGATGGTTGAGTGCATCTCGTTCCTTGGATTGGCGATCCTCGTACTCACACGTTGATTACTCCAGTCAAGAAAGCACAACAAATTCGGCATGCCTGGACAGAATATTTACTAATGTTAATAGATACACCACAATTATTTCCGGATGCCACACAGCTCGGTATGGCAATTACTCTGCCCAGAAATATAATACATTAAAGAGCTCTGAACACAGCCCAGTTCAACCTTGCTAACCGGTGACTGAATCTACATTTTTTGCTGCCAAGGGATGGCAGCCAACATCATCACATCCCACCATGGATATAAGCTCTCCCAGCGTCTTCCATCAAGCAGAAGATGCGAAAAGTTAAATGCAGGAACCAACAGATTCAAGAACAGCTTCTTTAACGCCATTCTTAAATTTGTGAATGGACCTCTCAAACTTTAAATCTAATATGGAACTCGCTCTTTGCGAGTTCTCTGCTGCTGGAGTATTGCATTCGTCGCGCTGTTCTCTTTCTAATGCACTTTAATGGCATGATCTGCCTGTACTGAACGCAAAACAGCATTTTTGTCTGTACCTAGGTGCACGTGACAACAATAATTCCAATCAAAATAAAATATTTCTTCGACTTTCCTCTTTCGTTCTCCTGTAAAGAAATCTTGGCACTGTTGCCAACTTCGTCCCCATCAGGCTTTCTCTCCTACCGCTTTTACAGTCCGAGGAAAACAACAAAACGCTGGAGATCACAGCCAGTAAGGCAGCATCCATGTGCATAAAGCAAGATTAGTTTTTCAATCTCGATGACTCTTCTTCAGAGTTGGTATGAAGTTTGGAGGGTGCAATAGTTACGCAATTATAGGGAGTGGGCGCTGTGCCACGGGACAAAGGATGTTGATAGTTCAGATGAAGTGATTGGATTGTGTGAATGGCAGAATAATTGTGCAATTGTGAACCCTCTCACCGTTCCTCCCTTTCCTTCAGCTTTGCCTGTTACAAGCAATGTCACCATATCCTTTCTCCACTTCCCCCAACTCCAGTGTGTGTTCGTTCCACCCTGGCGGGTAGACACACTATTGTTCTGCCATTCTCACATTCCGGTGGGATTCTGTAAAGCCTGGGCTGTCGGGACTGAGTCATTAAGGATATTCAAGGCTGAGATCGATAGATTTTTACTCATGGTTTTAAGGGTTATGAAGAATGACAAGAAAGTGTAGTTCAGTATCCTCGCATCGGACGTGAACACATTGAATGGTGGAACAACCCTGGCAACCTGAATATTCTCTTTGTGCTTCTAAAATGTATGGTCTTAATATGAGGCTGTACAACTGACCTGAGTAGTGTTTGACAAGTTAAAATGCCTGGATCCTATCGGCGTACTGAACTGACGTGGGACGTACAAGGGAAAACATACGAAGGAGTGTCATTGTGGGTGATTGATCCGGAGTGATCAGTATGCCAGGGTAATCAGGATAGCATGCCTTCAGCACCCATATTAAGCCTGTCTCACTTGGTCCGCAGTCACCTCTCACAAAGCAACACTGTCCATCCCTTTGCCTGCTGTCCCCAGTGTCCCAGATTACACCTCAGCAAATTACAGCTGACATTGCTGATGTGAGTCTATAATATGCAGAGAGCCAATTCTGATCATTTCTTTTATTGAACAGTGCATTTCATATAGCAGTTTGGAGGTCAAGTTGTGGCTGTGGAGGACGTTGTCAGGCCACATTCAGAATATTGCATGCAGTTTTTGTCTTAGTCTTATCAGTAGGATGTTGTGAAACTTGAAAGAGTTCAGAAAGATATACAAGGGTGTTGCCAGGTTTGGAGGGTTTGAGTTATGGGGAGTGGCTGAATAGGCTGTGGCTGTTTTCCATTGAGCGTTGGGGCCTGAGGGGTGACCTTTAGAGTTTTAAAAAATCATGAAGGACATGGATACAGTAAATAGGCAAGGCTTTTCCCCCAGTTTGAAGAAGTCCAGAACTAGAAGCCCAGGTTTAGGATGAGAGGGAAAATGTATAAAACGGACGTAAGGTACAAATTGTTTGTACAGATCTGGTGCGTACACGGAATGAGCTGCGAGAGGTAATGGTGGAGGCTGATACTATTGCAGCATAAAAAGGTGTCTGCACGGGCAGATGAATAGGAAATGATTAGAGGGATATGTGCCATGTGCAGTAAAATGGGACTCGATTAGGTTGGAATAACTATTCGATATGGACCAGTTGGACCGAAGGGTCTTTTTCCAATGTGTACATCTCTATGACTCTGTGATTCTGTGCTATTGTATGGGACTATATTGTCCACTTCCTCCTGTCTCTTGTAGTCTGTCCGTGAGGACACGTGACAATAAGCCCTCCATCTGAAATAATGAGTGAACCTCCTGCGAGCTCTCCCCTCAACCCATCCAAGAAGGATGGAGCTTGAATCCAACCACATTTTCGATTGTTCAAGGCCGTTTACCTATCCCGCCCTCCTCCCTGATTGAATGGAGGAACAAGAAAACCAGCTCAAACCAGTCCTTTGCATAGCTGTTATTGGCTATGTGACATCATCAGTCAGGTTGTCAGTGTGCTGGAGTATGCCCAGAGTTAATGTGGGTTGTGAGCACGTGTGCTGTCAGTGAAACTGGAATGAAATGCCGTTGTCTGCCGTCCCCAGACAGTAAGTGAGGTTTTCAGGGGTTGCTGCACCAGTAGATATATTCCTGTGCATGAGATTTAAAGGGAAGTACAGCACCAGGAGTTACAATCCAGTGTGATGGATAAAAAGAAGGGAGGTGCAAGGAACTATATTCTGATTATAAATTTCATCATGGGTCAGTGTCGAACTCTAGACACATACGTGGCGTTTCTGGGGCCGCAGTTTAAGGCACGAAGAGCCTCTGGCTTCATGCCAGAACCAGGCTCCGGTGAGTGACCGCCGTACTTGCTGGAGTTTGGTTTTCTTATTTTTTAATTTATCGCGTCACTGTTTGTGTATATCTTTGGTGTGAGTCGATTAGGAAAAAAACAGATTGTGATAAATCATTGCAGCGTGACAGAGGCGTCTGTGCATTTGGGAGACTGTTGTTTGTGTTAGTTATTGAGAATGATGGGAATGTGTCGTCTGAACATCTTTGTCCTTTGAACTGGCTGTCAATGTGACAGAGGCTGAGAAATTGGATCAGGGAGTAAAGGGACAGACGTGAGTAGGTTGGGAGACTGTAAGGCTTTAGAAATTGGGGCTGTTCATGGCGCACCTCACGAATTCAGCCCTTTGTTTCTCTCATTGCTCCCTTTCCTGACGTGTGTAAGCTTAACCCTATCCCTGCCCCGCCCCTCTCTGTCCCACTATCAACAAAATTCCAAAGATCTCTTCTTATTTCGTACATACACGTTGCTTTTCTCAGAAATGCCAACAATTTGAGAACTGCATAGAAAACGAGAGAAAGATCAGTCAGTCCAAAAGCTACCATAGCTTGTCTGCAGCTTCTTGAAATGTTTAAGTCCGTGTGCTGAAGTTGCTCCCAGATAACTGGTCAACAAAGAGTTACATGATTTTAATCCAGTTGTGATAAGGTAATGCCGATACCAGTGCCAGGCGCAATCGTTGTTTGTACATCCGTCCTTTAACAGAATACAAAGACAGAAAATAGGAAAAGGCGTAGGTTAGTGTAGTGTTCAATCCTGCTCCATTATTCGGTATGATCATAGATGCCCTTTTCCTGTCTTCATTTATGAGATGAGGGTATCACTGGTGAGGCAGCATTTACTGCCCTGAATTTCCCAGAAGGCTGCTAGGGGTTAACAGCATTATGGTGGGTCAGGAATCACATATAGGCCAGACTAGGTAAGGAGGGCATCTTCTTTCCTTGAAGGGAATTCTGTATCCAGATTTTTTTTTCCATCAATCGAGAGTCGATTCATGGTCACCATTTACTCATAATTCCAGATTTGTTTATTGAATTGAAATTCCACTTTCTGCTATGGTGGTGTTCGAACCCAAGTCCCGAGAATACTAACTAGGTCCAGCAATAATAATACTAGGCCATCAGCCCCTCCTCATTACCGTGTTTCCACTTTAGACCCATTCTCTACGCTCTATTTAACATCAGAACTATATACATCTTCCTGGAAATATTTCATGTTTGGCTTTAACAGCTTTCTGTGGCAGCAAATTCTGCAGTTACCAATCTCTAAGTTTGTATAAATAAATTTTCCTTATCGCAGTGGAAATTGGCCAACTATATATCTATGAACTGCGAGCCCTCCTCGGTTCGAGACTCTCCCGTCAGTTAGAGAATCTTTATTGCTCTTACCTTGTTAATCATGTTAGAATGGTACTGGTTTCTGTGAGATCCGACTTCATTCTTTCACCTCCAATGGAATCCATCTGAACCAATCTCGTCCTCATAAGTCAATCCTGCCATCCAAGGAATCGGTCTGTTAAACCGTTCTTGTGGAGTCTCCATTGCGAAAACGACTGAACACTCTCTGTTTGCTCTTACCAAGGCCCTGTACAATTTAAGCAAGACATCCCTGTGTATGTTCTCATCCTCTCACTACTAAGGCCAACTTACCATTTGATGCCTTCATCTCCCGCTGCACCTGAATGTTTCATGTGAGGGACTTGTTCAAATGAACACGAGGTCTGGATTCTAATTTCACTGTTGTCAATCCATGCTGACTATCTGTCTCATCATGTCGCGGTTTCCCAGATAGAAACTGGTCTATCATTCCATGTTTCCTTTGTATGTCTTTCTTTAAAATGGCCAAAATGGCTGCCCGCCATTCATAGAAGTGTTTCAGAGTCAGCAGAAACTTCAAAGATAGCCATTAAGTTCTCCTATTTAGATTCAAGACACGCGATCAGAATGCATCCACGATATATCGGGCTACTTTAAGTAATCTAGGGTATTGATTACCAGGTGTTGGCATCTGTTGGTTTTTAATCTCAGAAATTTCACCAACTCCATTTATGTATTAGTACTAATTTCCTTCAGTTCCTCCTTCTCATGTTTTCCTCTGCGTTTTAGGGAAATTAGTTGTGACATCCATTGTGATGATAGAACCAAAATATGTCGTTAATTGATCTGCCATCTCTTTATTCTGCATTATAACTTCCCGTTTTTCTGGTTGTTAGATATCTGTTTTCATTTTTATTGTCTCTTCATTACATCTTTAGCAACTTTAGCAATTTATTTGTATGCTCCCCACAAGTTTACACTTGCACTTCATTTTCCGTCTTAATGAATCCCTAACTCGCCTTCAGCTGAAATCTGAAATGCTCCCAGTCATCAGGCCTACTGTTCTTTTCAGCCAATTTGTACGCCTCTCTTTTGGATCAGTACTATGCCTAACATCCCTTGTTAACCATGTCAGGACCACATTTTCAAATTTACATTATGCCAGGCAGGAATAAACAACGGTCACAGTTCCTCCAAGGACTCCTTTAATATTTGTCATCCCTTTAAAGTAATGTTTCCGAATGATTGTAGACTGCTTTTCTCATGCCAACGGAACATTCTTTCTTTAGATTTTTTGCCTCCTGTCCCAATCAACTCTGTCACTCTCCATATTGACTTGGAGGTGCCTGTGTTTGTCAGGGGTGGACAAAACTAAAACTCACATGTCTTTCTGGCATGGGAAACTGATAAACCAATTAAAATGTCGTCGATTCAAGAGCAACTTGGAAAGTTACATTCAAAGTTGTTTCAGTGGGAGGAGACAGGGGATGTTGGTTGAAGAATGCTTGTGTGACTGGAGGCAAGTGTCCCCGGTTGTACCACATGGATCAGTGCTGTGTCCCTTATTTGTTGTGGTATTTATAACTTCTGCAGATGTGAATGTGGAGAATGTGGGGCGGGTGTGAAGAGTTAACTTGTTTTTGGCACAAAGATTGCCCGGGTGTTTGGCAGTGGAGAGGAAGGTCTTATGTTACACGAAGATATGCATGGAATGGTCAGATGGACAGTCAATGATAGACAGAAATTAACACAGATAAATTTTAATGGATGCAATGTGGGAAAAAGGAACTAGACAGAGGAATTCTGATTGACTGGCAGAACACTAAAATCTCATAAAGTTCTTCTCCACAGATCCTTGAATTTGACTGGATGTTATATGAATAATACAGTTGAAGGAGAGTGAGTGCAGAGAAAATTCATCAGGATGTCCTTCCAGGAAATGGAGAGTATCCGCTGTGAGTAGAGGCTTAATGAGCTCGGATTGTTTGCTCTTGATTAGAGAACACTGAGTGTGATATCACTTAGAAATATCAGACGATGAGGTGCATGGATAGGGTGAATAGACAGCAGCTGTTCCTTTTCGTCAAAAGGACAAGAAAATGAGAGAAACAGTTTAACATGGAGGGCCTGATGCTTGGAGAGGATTTGAGGATGGTTTGTTTTCATTCAGAGGGTGTTGGGATCCGAAATGCACTTCCTGAGAATGTAGTTGTCCCAGTAACCTCTCAAACTGTAAAAGGTACTTGGACGAGCATTTGAAGTGTCATAACATTCACGGATATGGACGTTATGTGGCAACGTAAGACTAATGTAGACCGTGCTGTATGCCTGGTGGATCAGACTCTATGCTTCTGTGATTTATTGTTGTGGAAAATCAATCATTGAGCAGGGTAAAACTGTAATTGCTGGAGTTTTGAAAAATATGTTAACAAGGATGAAAAGAGTGATCGAAAACAGCGTCTGAAAGTTTGTCAATGGTCAACGTAAGAGACAACAAATACAGCATTCTTACAATCTGGAACCGGGGAATGCAGAATGGAGAACAGGGAAACGGTAGAACTATGAAGCAACTATTTCAATTCTGTCTTCACAGAAGAAACAAAACAAACAAAAAATTCTGCAATACTTGGAAACAATAGTCTGTAGAGGGAAAGGCATTAGAATGAAATTAGTAAATAAACGGTGTTGGAGCATTTATTGGGACTGAAGATAAAGGGCATAGGCAAATGCAACAACAGATTTACGAAATTAGAATAATATTTGAGAAGGTGACTCGTCGACAAATTGACAAAAAGCAATGACTGTAATGCATTTGAATTTTCAGAGAGATTTTTGATGAAATCTCAAGCCGAGTGTGCAAACTCAAATATTATTATTAATGTATAAGCAAAGTTTTAGAATGGATTATTGTCACGTATCCTGAAGAACATGAACACGTGAGAACCGTCTGAAGGGTAATCCGACCAGACCCATTCCCCGACATTTACCCCTGACTATAGCACCTCACCTGTACATCTTTGGATTGTGGGAGGAAACCGGTACATCTGAAAGAAACACGGACAGACACGGGGAGAATGTGGAAACTCCATACAGACAGTCGCGCGATGGTGAAATCGATACTAAGGCCCTGACATGTGAGGCAGCAGTGCTTACCACTGAGCCACCATATCCTTGAACTAACAGTAATCAAACAATGTCGATTTGAATGTAAAACCCCTCACTGGAAAATTTAATCTTCTCTCCCAATACTTGTGTCACTTAACAAAGATAACAATAATTTTCAAATCCAACTGCAGCGTAAATGCTGATTACAGAACTTCAACATTTCAATAATAGTAAGCAGTTTGGCATGGACACTATGTTTTATTACTCTCGAGCACAAACACTGAACAATCTTGGATCAGGAGAACGATATTTTCATCTGAGACACAAGGACTGCGCAAACATCAGATGATTATTTATGATTATAAGGAGGTATTTCTGCTATTAGAAGCAGGAACTTTCTGACGTGCGACATATCCTAACCACTTTCGGAAGTCATGTCTGAAAATGCTTCAAGTGTCGAAAACTTTCAAAGAAAATTCAACCAGCAGTGGTCTTTGCTCAATGTATTTCATCATAGTCAAAATGACATTGAACTGAGTTCAGCAATTGACATGCCATTTCTTTCTCGCACTATCTCTCTTACACTCTCACGCATATTCTCTTACTCAATCTCCACCCGAAAAAATCTGCCAAATATTTACATATCCAACGATTTTACTCGTACATTTATCTGAATTTTCTGGTAGTCATAGTCTTGGCTATCAAAATGGTTTGTTCAGGCATGTTCCATCAATTATTTCAGCGGGATTGTTTTTTAATGTATGGACCAAATTTTATTTCCCTTCAGTTTGTTGTTGTAGCTGCTTTCGTGTGCCACTACAGTCAAAACAGTGTAGGAAATAACAGTCGAAGGTGTGAAGGGGACTGGAGAGAGAGGGAATGTCCAGGATTTTGATAGCGTGACACCGAAGGAATCGTCTTAGATACGGAGGGTTTTTTTTGTCAGACAGTGAGATAACTGTTAGCGATATTGAATAGAGAATTACCTCACCTCTCTATATCTCACAGCCGCTGTCAAACCAGCTGTGCAAACTGAACGCCTGTAGCATTGCTGGTTGGACGGCTATTTTTGCGATGTTGAGTGGCACCAGCAGTGTGGGGTCTCTTCCCACACTGGCTGATATCACCATGAAGTTCCTAAATTCCGACGATCACCACTCACCTGGGACATGGTAACCCTTAGGTTAAACTCACAACCAGTCGTTTATCATTAATAAGAGAGCAGCTTTATTGTCCATTGAGTGATGGCAATTTTTTTGAATGAAGATACATTAAAGTCAGGATGGTGAGTGGCTTGGTAAGAAACATGCAGCTAGAGTTGTTCCCATGTATCTTCTGCCTTTGTCTTTGGAAATGTGTCAGTCGTTATTTAGAAGATGCTGTTGAAGGAATATCAGCGAATTTCTGCAATGTGTATTGTCAATGCCTTCACTGAACATTGGTGGTGGATGGAATGCATGTATGCAGATATTTCACCAAATATGGCACCAATCAAATTGATGTGTGCCTTGCACAGTAGATGGTGGAGAGGCTTTCGGAGTATGTGATGCATTAGCCATGGCAGTGTTCTTCCCCTCTGACCTGCCCTTGGAGCCACAGTATTCAATCTGTGAGTCCAGTTCATTTTCTGCTCAATAGTAACTCCAGGTTATTGATCACAATGGTTCACAATCAGCAAAGCCTCTGAATATCAAGAGGTGTAACTTTAATGATCTCGTATTCGAGGTGGTAATTGTTTGACATTTGTGTGGTACGCATTTTAATTGGCACTGATCAGCACAGCCTTGGATGTTTCTGAGATTTTGCATCACTGCGGCATGGAGTGCTGCAGTATCCAGGAATACTGCTGAAGATTGTGCAATTAATCGCAAACAGTCCAACGTATGGCTCTTTTAATTGACAAGAGGTAAGTTGTACCGTTACAAAAGATAGTTAGGTTAAGAACACAATCGTGAGGAACTCTTGCAGTGTGGGCCTTGAGCTTATATGACTAACCTCCGAAAACCACATCGATTTCTGTGAGCATGGAGACACATGGAGCCCAGTTTGGCTGAGGACAGCAGTTTTCTTTCGATGGGTTGTTACTTCAATTGACCATAGCTTTATGTCAATATTAAAAGTCATAAAATGAACGGATTTAAAGCTGGATTTGAGACTAACTTGAAAGTTTTGTGCCAATTACTCAACAAAGATTTAAGTTTTATTATTATTTAGCGAATTACTGGCTTGCTTCTACTTGATTCAGAGAAAATGTGAATGCAGTCAAAATAAGACCAGACAATGACATTACCATTGACTGCGGACAATTAAGAGGAAATCAATATGGCTTAGTACATTTGCTCAGTGAGGAAGAAGCAACTGTTGATGATCAGAGAAATTGATTCCCCATACAAAAGAAAGTGGTAAGTAGTAAAAGAAGAATGCAAAAATACATTTAATGTGGTGTTTGTGTGTATGTGTGAGTGTGTGTGTGTGTGTGTGTGTGTGTGACAGAGAGAGAGAGACAGAGAGAGAGATAGATAGATAGAGAGAGAGAGAGAGAGAGAGAGAGAGAGAGAGAGAGAGAGAGAGTTTGTAAAACACATAAATCTTTCTGCTGAAGTATGAGTGTTTTATACAGTGGCTCAGTGGTTAGCACTTCTGTCTCACAGCACCAGGGACCAGGTTTATTTCCACCCTCTGCGACTGTTTGTGTGGATTTCACATGTTCCCGCAGTCTCTGTCTGGGTTTCGGGTAATCCAGTTTTCTCCCAGAGTCCAGGGAAGTACAGATTGAATGGACGAGACGTTCTATACTGCCCATAGTGTCCAGCGATGTGCAGGATAGATGGATTAGACGAGGGAAATGAGAGGTTACAACGATAGGGTAAAGGGTGGGTCAAGTGTGATGCTGTACAGTGAGTCGGTGTGTAATCGTTCATAAAAATGGCCTGCTTCCACAGTGTACATTGTCTTGTTCTGAAATCGGCTTTTACTTAGTCTGAAAGGACTTTGCAATGTGTTTATTCAAAAAAATAGAATTTGGAAATCAAGGTTCTTGGAACACATTTTGTCCTCCCTTTGTATGGTTGGGAAACCGAATGGGAAGTGAAAGAGTTGAAAATATGAAAATCGCTCAATCTCTCACCATTTATATGATGCGAGTCGATATTGTAGATTTTGGAGACCTGAAATGTATAAAAATTATGATATGCTAAGGATATATAACCAAGGAAACAACGGAAACATTTGCAGGGACTTTGACTGAAACATTCAATTCCTCCTCAGCCACGGTGTAGTGTCGAGGGGGGAGGTGGGGGTGCCAGAGGTGTATTTCCATTTTTCAAGAAGAGAAGTGGAGATCGAACAGAAATAACAGGCTATTGAGTTTCACGTCAGTATTCAGGACACGACTGGAGAAAAAAATAAAGGATAGAATTAATCTCCATTTAGTGCGGAATATTTTCAACATGGCTTGTCAGGGCGGTTTCATCAGAGGGAGTCATACCTCATAAATCTGGTGAAGCATTTCGATGAGGTGGCCAGATCTGTAGATAAGGGTAGAGCAGTTGAAGTAGTTCATATGGAATTGAGCAAAGCCTTTGACAAGTTCGCACATGGGACACTGAGAATGTGTGTGTGTGTGTTTTACGGAGTGGGTGTGGCTGGGGAATAGGGAGATGCAGTTGATGAGATTGGGAATGAGAAATACGATTTTTGATGATACTAACATTGTCTCAGTCGTTGTCAGGGAGGTATATATTCTTAGGTGACAGATAGAAAAAGGTAGTTGGTCAGATGGGCAGATGAGTGGTTGATGTAATGTAATCCTTCTGAAATGATAGATGATGCACTTTAAAAAAACGCAGTCACCAGAAAAGGGTGTACGCAATGGATAGACCGACATTAGGAAGATCAGAGGATCCGAAAGGACTTGAGGTGCTGTTTTGACAGATCCCTGCAGGTGGAATGACAGGATACTTGGGTAGTTTAGAATGCGCATAGGACACTCGCCTTTTTCAGTCGATGCTTCGATTATAAGGAGAGAGTGAGGACTGCAGATGCTGGAGATCAGAGTCAAACAGTGTGGCGCTGGGAGAGCACAGGAGATGAGACGGTATCCGAGGAACTGGAAAGTCGGCTTTCGGGCATAATACCTTCATCAGAAATGTGGGAGGATTATAAAAGGAGAGGGCATTTTGAAGCTGTACAGAACTTTGTTTAATCCACAGTTGGAGAATTATGTGTGGTTCTGGACACTGCACCATAGGAAGGGCGTGATTGCACTGGAGGAAGTGCAAAGGAGATTCACCAGAATGGTGCTCAGTTTGCAACAATATATCTGGGCAGAGGGAGGGTGGATAAGTTCGGAGTGACTTATCTAGAGCAGGTGTATAAGTTATAAGGGGCATGGACAGTGTGAATCCAAAGCAGTTGTTTCTCTCAGTCCAAGTGTCAGGACCAAGTTTTCATTATCTTAAGCTAAAGGCAGAAGGTTTAGAGTGAACATGAGTGAAATTCGTTTCGTCCACAGAAATGCACTGTCTGGGAGGGTGTTTGAGATGGCAAAACATACCCACTTTTACAATTACTTGGATGAGCGTTTGAAATGTCATAACATGCAAGTCAAGTGGTGGAAAGTGGGATTAATGTAGATTTAGGATCATTTTGGTGGAATGAACACGACTGGTCGCAGGGTCACTTGCATTATGTATCATTCTGTCATTCTGGATTCTGAAGTCAATGGTCTAAATAATTTTCTGTCAAGTTTTGCATTTATTTTGCGAACTATATCACTTAGTACACGTTCCAGCTGTTGTGGTTTCTATCAGCTTCAGGTTCTGATTGAGAGTGCTCATTCACAGATAGAATTTCCCTAATGTGTTGTAAAATTGGATTAACAAGGAAAATAGGGATACAACAATATGTAGGAGAACAGTTCTTAAAAAGCTTCACCGCACGAACTTTTGAATGACTGTAAAGCCTGATCAAAATGAATGCCGTCACTGAAAAGAATATCGAAAAATATTTTGGTATTGCTGGGATGAACTGCATATGATTTTATACAAGCATTGAAGTTTGAAGAAGATTTACAATTAATATTTGTGATCTAACAGGAACAGATTAATCTAGTCTTTGGGGTATTTCAATTACAGGCTTAAATCTTAATGACATCACAAATTTAAAATAAACCTTCTGTCACAAATTGTTTGTTCAAAATGTTGGATAAAAATTCAATGTTTCCCAGTGGGCCACCACATGATATAAAATATTATCTTTTGATCTGTGTCAGCGCCAGGTAATTCTCCAATTCAGATAGACTCTCAGCAGCAGGACATCAGAGGCTATTTCACAAACAGCAAAATGTATGTTCCAAGGATAATGATCGAAAAACTATACTATACCGTCTTTGCCACTTTTGGTATTCCTGGTAAGTCTTGAAACAATTCAGTTTTACAATTCTTTGCATTAAATCATACTTATTTCCACTCTATGATTAATAGTTATTTCCTTTCCATTTTGCATGGCAAATACCGATGGCAGATGACAATATCCCCAGTTTCTGATTTTAAAGTGAATAGTTTATTGATTAGGAGGCTCCTCAGTAATTTGCAGCATTGCCTGTTTCTCTGTACCGCGCAGAATGGGTTGGCACTGAGGCCACACTGATGGAGTTTGAATGAGCACCGGCCCTGGCTGGTCGAGAGAGTGTTGAGGAAGACCGATCTCTCTCCGTGGTAGTTCAAACCCTACTATCAGTTAGATGGTTCTTGTAACGACCGGATCTTAGGAACCTCTGAGTAAGGTGTTTCGAATTCCTTGATGCAAAGGTATTTTGTTGGTGGATCTCTATCAGGTATTTTGTTCGAAATGGGAGAGCAGATGCCAGGTGGGCAATGTTTGGTTTGAGAAGGTCATTACAAAATAATAAGTGAGTGTCAGCACAGATGGCTTTGAACATCTTGTGTGTTTTCATCAATCAGTGGGTGTGTGGGGCCATGATATATGTGTGGACAGATTGCTGGGAGGGGTGTTGAGCACAGGGTTCCAAATATGATGAGTATGTCGTGATTGCTTGTTTCCACAAAAGACATGTGAGTAGTGTTATTTGTAAAAGGTTGCACAGTACTGTAGGGAGGAGTCGAATTTGAAAAATAATGAGGTCTTGAATTTGGTGGCAACAGCAATCCAACAGTGGAGAAACAGGTTTGTCAAACAAGATATTTCCCAACTTTCCCTTTGTTGTTTTATATTTCGATGTTCCCCAAACGATACCGGTCTATACGAATGGCATATAAGAGAATTTGATTGGGATTGTTACTCAGTATTTGGATCTGAATTTACGTTTATATTTATTGTTATTATTATTATCGTCGCTGTTATTTTTCTTGTTCTGCAATTTTGGAGATGAACATCCTGGATATAATTTAGACCAAATCACTGTGAAACCGTCGTGTTAAACGTTGGACTGCAGGTCTCCGTCAATTTTGAGAAATTCCTGTTATTGCACCCCATTCAGAGGACTAAATTCTTTGGTGATTGTGTGGAACAACAGATTTTCCATGACGGAAGAGAAGTCGGTTTGGGGTGACTGAAGTACAATTTAAGATATTTCATAATATTTTACTGCTCCAAGGTTCCAATAAGACTCAAGGATATCTGGCAAAACGGGGTAAAATTTAGCCCTGCTGCGTGTGTTCATGTTCCGAATTGAGGTGATCGGTGAGTTGGACAACGTATCAGGATCACCAATTGATTTCTAATCCATCAGCAGCGCACTGCTAAAATAATATGTACCGTTTGTCGACCCTGCATTGAATTACGCTCTTTGCCACATGGTGTGGGGAATTAATGCGATTTTCATGTGGCGTATATGTCCAAGCAGTGATTTTGATTAACACCACACAGACAAATTTATATAGAGATATGAATGCCAACACTTATAATTGCTTTGCTATATCGATGTAGTTCAAGATCTTGTTGGCCGATTTGAGCCAATCTACTTTTTAATAACGTCATATGTTCCTTGTTCTCAGAATGATTGGAAAGCAGAGGTGAGTAGGAATGACGACTCACCTGTGTTTACTATGTGGGAACTGGTTTATGACGAAACCTGTGCTGGGTGTGGATGACCATTCTGGGCATTGACCCCACGCAGGTCAGTTCATCATGTTCAGCTCCTTCTGCTTCGATGAAATGATTCATATTTTTCGAATCACTGTTTAAAGTGAGGTGATTTATTGTAGATCACATTTAGGTGCTGAGCTATCCCAGAATGCTTTGAGGCAATTGAGGGGTAGAGATTATCTTGATGGTGAGAGTGAAGTAAGAATACAGGGACCTGCTGTTTTGTCCAAATGGCATGGTTGCCACATCAACTGTGCTTGCTGGGATATATCTGGCACAGCATTTGTTACATCACGGGAGAGCATTAGGCAATTTGATGCTATAATGACCTGTCTTCTTACATTCCAAAATGGTTGAAGGAAAATGGAGACTTGTTAGTCAAATAAATTTTATTTCGTACCTAATAAGCCTCTGCAAGTTGCAGAGAACACAGATTACTATCATAATGCAAGAGGTTAGTACAACACATTAGACTGAGAGTTCTGGGGCAAAAGCATTCTGCCATGGAGTCTTAGAGTATAATCGTGTCTTGAAGTCTGGTCTTTCCTTCCCCAGAGCATCTTACACCTTGACATGGAGTGCTGTCTGAATGCTGATCCACCGATATGAATAATGGTTATATTTATCCCTTCACTTAATGGGCACTGGACTGGGGCGGAATGAGTTGTTCATGTGTGATATTAGCGTTTGCGGTTAATATTTCCGTACCATTTCTGTCGTGTAACTTCTCAATTGAAATAAAAAAAACCTTTTGTCTGCAGCTTTCAGGCCCTCTATATTATCCCGCGATCTCCAGGAATGACTCTATTTGAATTGCTTACCGATTGTGTCATTGTACTGAACAAGAATCACGAACTTCAGCCCAGATGCTCTGGCTCCAGTGACCACATGGTACTAAGAGGATATTCCATTGTTTTTTGCACTGCGTGTGGGTAACCGCTCAAATAGAAACTTATGAGACAGTATTCTTGCTTTTCTGTGGAGATCTGTAAATGTAGCATTGTCGTAAGTGTGGAGCATTGAGAGGAGACTACCTGTGACTCTAATTGTAAGTTTTGCTAAGAATATCTTTTACTGTAGACCTATATTGGATGTGGGTCAATGAATTGACACCCAATTCCAGTGACAGAGTTACTGCAAAGGTAACTATGACCATAAGAATATGAAAGAGTGAGTGCTTCGTTTGGATGACCTTTCTCATTTCTGTACTATCCAGTGATGAAGTTCTCAATGCAGTTTGTAAATATACAATGGTTTGCTAATAGGAAAATAGTCGCAACTGGTTAATTATCTTTGATGCTAAGTTTACAAAGTGAAATGTCCCATTGAAGATAAAGAGATGCAATGTTTTCCGAGACCAACAACGGTCATTCAACAAAATGCCATGAAGACATATCATGTTGATTCAGCAATGTTTTTGATGCTGATTAATCTTCTAGCAAGATTAGGACAAGTTGAGCTCTATGTCTACACTAATGTCTTATCTGAACATTAATAAGTATGGATATAGAGTTGAAAATGGTGTCATGACATGCCATCTGTATTTGGTTAGAATAAGATTAACAATTGTTAAATCTGCAATTCATAATCTGCCTGCAGTCAATTGTTCAGCGATCGCTGCCCTACACTTTGTGATGTGTGGATTCCTTAGGAGGAAGAGCTTTCGATGAGAACTGGGTGCATCAATCAGTTTTAAGGCAACACATAAAAATAAAAATACGAATATCAATAGAAAAAAGTCTGTTTCAACAAATAACTAAATTCAGTAGCTGCAATATTACAGCTATATCTAATCAATGACTGTAAGTGCATCACATCGAATTAAGCCTTTCCATTTACGAAGTGTTCTAATCCTGAATGAGCATTTCACATTAATGAACCTCAGTTGCAGTCTCCATCATTAGTGGAAATATCATTTCCGTAATTTCATCACAAAGCACTGTGTATTCTCTACCCATCTGCCATAATCCATGCCACTTCACAGCTTACAAATCCAATTTCCTGATTTATAAGCATTTCTCTTCTTTTAGCGTCATAATGGCAAACATTCCGACGCTCTGGAGCTCAAACTCTGTCACTTGCTTGTTGTGTTTTCGACGATGACCTCTGACCTTCCCAATATTCACATGTTAAATCTGTCTTGCACCACACTTCGGACTGTTTGCCTTGCATTCACAGTAGGATTGGCTTTCTGTTTATCTATCAATTGAGCCTATTTTTACAATTAAATTTTAATTCCTGAAAAATGATTCAATTCTTTCACATACAAATCACAAATAGTGATTCACAATAAGGCAGCCCTCAAAAAAAAACCAAAGAACTCAATGAGATTAAATTCTGCTAATCTCATTCCACCTGGTTTCATTTTGACCACAGGTGAAAATGGTTTCAGCTGTTGGAATGCAATCATCTCAACTGTCGAACATCGCTGCAGCAACTATTCAGGGTCATATACTGGGCCCCAAAATCTGTATCTGCCTCAGCAATGCATTTCCTTCCACCATCATTTCCAAATAAAAGATATTTTCTTGTGATTGCACAATGGTTAGCACCATGTATGATGCATTAGGTAAGGAAGAGGTCTGTGCCAATATACAGTAAGATAAAATTTCGTTTAGTCTGATAAGTGACAAGCTTTGGCTTCAAAACGAAATGCAGAAATTTTGCAATCCACATATATGTTGGGTGTCTCCCATTCTTTGCTTAACTGATCCAAATTGTCTTTGTGGTGGATGGTGTGGTCATATGGGAAACCCCAGCCAGTCTGTGTAGTCTATGAAACATATTAAATCAACCACTGCCGACACCACAAAAAAGCATGATCGTGTTTTCATGAGCAATCCGCTGATCATGTTCTACACTATGTCTTTTACAAGTGCAAATGATCCATTTAGAACGTGTTTTCTGTTATGTGGTTCAGATCCTTTAACTTTATATTACAAGGTACAACAATCATCTTTGTGTGGTTACATCCAGTCTGCATGAATAATGCTCCATCAGCAACTTGAAATCTCTTCTTGTCCTTTCTCTTACAGTTAGTCTCGTGGTGATTGTAATTTTAGCTCGGGGCAAATGTGGTCTTTCCACATGCAGCACCATCTACCTGGTGGCCATGGCAATTTCTGACCTCCTGTTCATTGTTTTTTATGTCGTACTTATCCGATTTCAACAATTTTATTATCCACGGTGTTTCCTGAGCATCACTTCGGTTTGCAGTCTTATCAATGTCATCCATCACCTGACCATTGACTGTTCTGTCTGGTTCACTGTTGCCTTTTCTTTCGATCGATTTGTCGCCATTTGTTTTCATCAGATGAAAACTACATACTGCACAAAGAAAACTGCAATGAGAGTTCTAGCAATCATCTGTATTTTCTTTTCTTTAAAGAACATTCCCACGTACTTTCGATTTAAACCTGGAACGATTATCAACAACATTCAATGGTACTGTCATGTCTGGTCCAGTTATTATTACGACCGTCGGTGGATAAGTTTCAGATATTTTGAACAATTTTTAACACCAATGTTCCCATTCATTTTTATTCTCTTTCTCAACGTTCTGACTGTCAGACACATCTTCCAGGCTATTAAGGTGCGTGAGGGATTCGGGAATCAGAGAAAAATAGAGAACGATCCAGAGGTAGAGAGCAGAAAGAAGTCTGTGATTTTACTTTTTGCCATATCTGCCAGCTTCATACTCCTCTGGTTGGGCTGTATTTTATATTACTTTAATGCTGGTTATTCATTGGATTATGCTGTTTATCGTCTCTTTGAACTAATTGTATTTATGCTGCGGAACTTAAGCTGCTGCACAAATGCATTTATTTATGTGGTGACACAGAAAAAGTTCAGAGACCAGATAAAGTATGCTGCTAAATATCCAGTTATAAAAATAATTCAATTAACGAATAAATCCAGGTAAATGAGAAACAAGATTAGATGCAGCAAATAATGGAACGAGGAGTCTACGTGAGGAAACGGCTAAAAGGATAAAAAGGAGTCGAAACACGGCAATACTCCTTTTTTAATGGGCAAGGAATGACTCCTGCTGTTTTCCTGCATCTGTTCGCTCCATCCAGCTGAGGTTATCCACAGTTGTGTGTTTATTTTTAAACGAAAGCTTGCAAGAAAGTAAACAATCTGAACTAAAATAAAATAGCCAAACAGGCAATGTGTAACCACATGGAGCAGCTGTGCGTTCAATATTTAGGGAGAATGAACTTGCAATGCAGCTTGCTCAGCATCACAGCAACAAATTCCCTGTCTACACCACCGGTAGTAGCAGTGCGTACCATAGACAAGATACACAGCAAAATTCCATACAAAACAATTTCTGAACACACAGCACTCTTATCTGGAATGCAAAGCTCAGCAGATAAATAGGAAAACCACCAGTTGAAAATTTCACATCAAACCACTCACCAACCTAGCTTGAACAAACATTTGGTTCTAAAAGGTGCCAATGTTTGAAAATCCTGGTACTCCTTCCTTTACATCACTTTGTATTTCACTGCACAAAATGGAATCCAGCCGTTCAAGAAGGCAACTCCCCACCGCTTCCTCCAGACCTGCTACGTATGGGGAACAAAAGCCAGCAGACAGCCAGAAATGCCAAAACATCATGAATAAATTATAAAAGAATTTCACTATTTGCTGCCAAGATTGCATGCCATGTGTCCGTATCCTCAGTTATCAGAAAATTGAGAAACGATTCCATTGAAATATATAAGATTCTGAACGACAGAGGCTTGATAGGGGAGATGCTGAGAAATTATTCCCGCACGTGTGCCAATCTTAAACACGTGGACGCAATCTCAAGATAAGGAAAAGCTTATTTGGAATGAGAGGAGGTGACGCCTTTTTCCTCAAATCATCTCAGAGTCTTTGATATTTGATATCGCTGAGGATGTCGGTGCTCCCTCACTTAGTTCATTTCAGACTGAAAGCAACAACTTCCTGGTACCTCAAAGCGTCATGGGAAATGGGGAGGACGCTGGATTTGAAGTCTGAAATCAGCCACAATCATATTGACTGATGGAACAGATCGAATAAACGCATCTTCTCCCGCTCGTTTCCTGGGCTCTTGTGTTCCTTGCTGAACCAGTCAGCAATCTGTTTAGATTTGTTTCCATGAAATCTTTGTCATTTAAAGTTTGCAGCTTCCACCCTATAACAGACCATTTCATTTCTTCTTCAGCACCACTCCTGTTCCAATTGCTAAAAAAACTTTTCTAACTTCCATTAGTTCTGCTGAAATACCCCATAAAACAATGATTATTGTCTCCCTTGCTCATTTCCATCACACAATTCCCCGCTCTCTCTGGATGCTGCCCCACCTTGTTAGTTTTCTCAACATGGCCTTATCAGAGGCAATGGTTCCAACTTTCACTCTTTCTGTGACAGGATGCATTCTCCAGATCAACTCCTTAATATTCTGTTCCTTCATAGATCACATTGGTGCAATAAAGGAATATATGAGAGACGTTGTTATCACAAAACACATTTTATGGTACATGCCTTCCAGGGGGGAAAAGACCAAAATAATGACTCAACGTACTTTAGCGCCTAGGTTCATGCCATCTCCTGGTAGAGACTTAGTGTATCTGCAGTCTACAGGCAGACCTGCAAAAAAGAAGTAGAAAAACGGATGAATGCACCTTCAGCATGCATTGCAACCCTCTCCACGGACGACAGGCTATATAATATGAAAGGGCAAAATAGCTGTGTGGACGTTATTTGGAAGTGGGTGCACCAGTACAATCGTTGTAGGTGGGCTTCTCACTTGCCTTACCCACACCACATACGTCTTCCTCTGAAGAACCCCGAGGGAATTAGAAATGGTCAATCCTAACAGAAACCGGTCCATGGAATAGTACTATTAAACATAGGTGAGAGGTATTGGCCCGGTTCCGAGCTTCCTCCTCCGCCAAATACGAGCCACGCGACTTCTGGCTGAAGAACGGCTCAGGTTCCACTAGGGATCTTCCTACCCCACAGTATCAACGTCGATTTCTCTGGTTTCCTACTCTCACTCCCCTCACTGAATTCCAGGTTCAACCCTGCAACTCAGCACTACCCTGTAGAACTGTGCCACTAATCCATCTTCCATCCAACATATCCGATCCAATCTTTGCTCCGACCTATTGACATCACTTCCAGCTCCATCTTCCTATTGCCTTCCAAGATACTTTACCCTTAGCTCCCCAATCCCCTCCCATTTGCCTTTAAGTTCCGTTCTCCATCCTCACATTCCGACTGAAGGACTTCCGCCCGAAACGTCGAATGCGTTGCTTCTTGGATGCTACTTCACCTGCAGTGCTTTTCCAGCTTCAATGTTTTGACAAAGGTGAGTTGTCAAATGATACCGTAAAGCATTCCAACGTCAGAACATTTCTCGTTCGATTGAACCAAATGTATTACATGTTAACCAATGCCGTGATGTACAAACCATTTGATACCACTGGGGCCACCAAATGTGGGGAATGCCAAAATCTCACTCGACACCAGAAGGATGACGCTGTCACAAGGGTCAATGCGATGCCGTTCCTTGTGAATTTTTATTGAACGTACAGGGTATGAATGAGAACGGGCAGAGGGTGAGACAAATCATGAAAGAATTAACTATTTAAAGTGAGAAAACTCTCAAAAACCAGGCAGGGCTAGTTCAGAAAGTTATGGAGATACAGTTCGAGGGGCTGTTGGCAATGGAGGCACGTGCTAAAACAATTAATCATTTTATCGACAGGGAATGAGAGGGTACTAAAGATATACACTACCCCATCATATACCTCAATTTCTGCTTCAGACCCCAACATTAGTATTACTCAAGCTCGAAAGATGCACATCAAACAAGGTGAGCGAAAATTGCTCGTGGTATCTGACATGTGTCATGACAATTTCATGGATTATGAAGCGATCAGATAAAACCCTATTCTAGGTTAAAACAATGACTGCAGATGCTGGAAACCAGATTCTGGATTAGTGGTGCTGGAAAAGCACAGCAGTTCAGGCAGCGTCCGATGAGCTGTAAAATCGACGTTTCGGGCAAAAGCCCTTCATCAAGAATACAGGCAGAGTGCCTGAAGGTGGAGAGATAAATGAGTGGAGGGTGGCTGTGAGGAGAATGTAGCATAGAGTACAATAGGTGGGTGGGGGAGGGGATGAACGTGATCGCTCAGGGAGGAGGGTGGAGTGGATAGGTGGAAAAGAAGATTGTCAGATAGGACAAGTCATGGGGACAGTGCAGAGCTGGAAGTTTGGAACTGGGGTGAGGTGGGGAAGCGGATATGAGGAAACTGTTGAAGTCCACATTGATGCCTTGGCGTTGAAGTGTTCCGGTTCTGCAGGGATCGGTTATGGAACCTCTGCTTTTTGTGAGTTTTACAAATGGCTTGGACGAGGAAGTGGAAGCGTAAGTTAGTAAGTTATCAGATGACATGAGTGGTGGTGAAATTGTGGATAGTGTGGAGATTTGTTTTCGGTAGCCACGGGATATTGACAGGATGCAGAACCGAGAAGATAAGTGGCAGATGCATTTCAATCTGGAATAGTATGAATTCATTCACTTTCGACGATAAAATCTGAACACGGAATACAGGATTGAAAGGATGATTCTTGGCAGTGAGGAGGAAAACAGGGCTCTTGGTATCCATGTCCACAGATCCTTAAAAATTGCCACCAAATTTGGTAGGGCTGTTGAGAAGACGTATCGTTTGTTGACTTTTATTTGCAGGGGGATTGAGGTTTCTAACCGCGAGGTTATGTTGCAGCTCTATAGATTCCAGGCTAGATCGCACTTGGAATTTTGTTTTCACTTCTGGTCAGCTTATTATCAGAAAGATGTGGAAGCTTCAGAGTGGGTGCAAATGAGATTTGCCAGGATGCTGCCTGGACTGGAGGGAGGGTTTTATCAAGAAAGCTAGGGCTTTTTTCACTGGAGTGAAGAAAGATGAGAGCTGACTTGATCGAGGTGTACAAGATGTTGAGTGGCATAGATAGAGTGGATGACTCGTGTTTTTTTTTTCCATTATGGAAATGTGTATCACGAGGAGGCACAATTTTCAGGTAATTGGAGGAAGGTTTAGTGGAGATGTCAGAGGTAGATTCTTTTCTCAGAGTGGTGACTGTGTTGGATGCACTGCCAGCAGTGGTAGTCGAGTCAGATACATCAGGGCCAGTTTATCAACTCTTGGATCATCACGTGGAATTAAGTACAATGAAGGTTATGTGAGTTAGCCTGATCTTAGAGGAGGATAGAAGGTCAGTACGGCATCGAGGGCCGAATGGCTTATTTTGTACAACACGGTTATGTGTTGTGTCACTTACCGATCACACTGCAATATCGTTCCAGGGAATTAGAGATCCATTACAGCAGATAAAGACGTCACTTGGTTTGGCAGAGTGAAACAACATGGATGTGTTGCGAAAGCCAGCATTGAAACTGGTTCAGATCCTCAAAATAACAATGTCTGAACGGAAATATTTAATTCAGGTACATGGGCCAGACCATCACAAGCTGGCCTTCTTTCGGACATCATCGTCCTTCAAAGTAAATCTGTCAAGATTATCAGGCATGTCTATCGTTCAATAACTCCTGCTGCCTCTCCTGGGTTATTGAACCAAGTTTGGAATTAAAAAAAACAAAAGAACTGATGATGCTGTAAATCAGAAACAAGAACATAAGTTGCGGGGAAAGCTCAGTAGGTCTGACAACATCATAAATCTTCAGGTCTGAAGAACAATTACTGATTACGAAATGTTCACGCTGCTTTTTTCCCAACAGATTCTGGCAGAGCTGTTGAGTTTCACCAAGAATTTCTGTGTCGTCTTTCAGATCTCTGGTATCCGAAGTTCCTTGATAAAGTAGACCTGATGTTGAACAATCCAAGTGGATATTGCATCAGGTGATAGTCTATTTCATCCATTGAGGCACATGTGAAGGGTCATAGGATCATAAAATCCCCAAAACTGTGGAAATGGGTCTTTCATTCCATCAAGTCCACACCGACTCTCTGAACTGTATTCCGCCCAGTCTCAACCGTCATATCTTGTAACGCCATATTTTCCATGGGTAATCCATCAACCCTGCACATCCCTCAACATTATGGGCAAATTAGCGTGGCCAATCCACACAACCTGCACATCTTTGGACTGAAAGAGGAAACCGGAACACCCGGAGGTAACTCACATGGACACCGTAGAAAATGTGCAGACTCCATGCAATTAAATCAGTCTTAAATCAAAAACTAGGGATATGGGTAATTGGAAGGGTTTCGAGATGGAGAACACAAGATTAGACCACAGTGTGAATCATACGCTGAACAACCTAATTTCAGTGCTGTAAAACATCTAAAATATGATGACAGAATACAACAGGATCTTGACCAGATGGGCCAATGAGCAGAGAAGTCAAAGATGGAGTTTAATTCAGATAAATGCGAGGTGCTGCATTTTGGGAAAGCAAATCTTAGCAGGATACGCTTTATGGTAAGTTCCTAGAGAGTGTAGCAGAACAAAGAGACCTTGGTGTGCAGGTTCATAGCTCCTTGATAATGTAGTCGCAGGTAGATAGGATAGTGAAGAAGGTGTTGGTATAGTTCCTTCTATTGGTCAGAGTATTGCGGACAGGAGTTTGGAGGTCATGTTGCAGCTGCACGTTTCAAGCAACACATTTTCAGCTCTGATCTCCAGTATCTGCAGTCCTCAATTTCTCCCAGTTCCTTCCATGCATGTACCACCCTATGCGTGAAAAAGATGCCACTTAGGTCTCTTTTATATCTTTCCCCTCTCACCCTAAACCTATGCACTCTAGTTCTGGACTCCCCGACACCAGGGAAAAGACTTTGCCTATTGACCATATCCATGACCCTCATAATTTTGTGAAAAACTGTAAGGTCACCTCTCAGCCTCCAACGCTGCAGGGAAAACAGCCAAAACCTGTTCAGCCTCTCCTGGTAGCTCAGATCCTCCAAACCTCGCAACATCCTTGTAAATCTTTTCGGGACCCTTTCAAGTTTCACAACATCTTTCCGATAGGAAGGAGACCAGAATTTCACGCAATATTCCAACAGTGGCCTAACCAATGTCCTGAACAGCCGCAACATGACCTCCCAACTCCTGCACTCAATACTCTGACCAATAAAGGAAAGCATACCAAACACCTTTTTCATTATCCTATCGACCCGCGACTCCAATTTCAAAGAGCTATGAACCTGCACTCCAAGGTCTCTTTGTTCAACAACACTCCCTAGGACCTTACCATTAAGTATATAAGTCCTGCTAAGATTTGCTTTTCAGAATTGCAGAACCTCGCATTTCTTTGAACTAAACTCCATCTGCCACTTCTCAGCTCATCTGGTCCAGATCCTGTTGTAATCTGAAGTAACCCTCTTCGCTCTCCACTACACCTCTAATCTTGGTGTCATCTGCAAACTGACTAACTGTACCTCTTATGCTCGCATCCAAATCATTTATGTAACTGACAAAAAGTAGAGGGCCCAGCACCGATCCTTGTGGCCCTCCACTGGTCACAGGCCTCCAGTCTGAAAACCAACCCTCCACCGTCTCCCTCTGTATTCTGCTTTTGAGCCAGTTCTGTATCCAAATGGCTACTTCTCCCTGTATTCCATGAGATCTAAGTTTGCTAATCAGTCTTCCATGGGGAACCTTGTCGAACTGAAGTACATATAGATCACATCTACTGCTCTACCCTCATCAATCTTCTTTGTCACTTCTTCAAAAAAACTCAACCAAGTTTGTGAGAGATGATTTTCCACGCACAAAGCCATGTTGACTATCCCGATTCAGTCTTTGTCTTTCCAAACACATGTATATCCTGTCCCTCAGGATTCCCTCCAACAACTTGCCCGCCACCGAGGTCAGGCTAACTGGTATATAGTCCCCTGGCTTGTCTTTACCGCCCTTCTTAAACAGTGGCACTACGTTTTCCGCCACCTCACCTGTGACAATCGATGATACAAATATCTCAGCAAGAGGCCCAGCAATCACTTCTCTAACTTCCCACAGAGTTCCCGAGTACACCTGATCAGGTCGTGGGGAGTAAAATGCATGGAAAAAGGTTGCTTGTGCTTTCAGTTAAATCTGTGTATATCAATGAGTTGTATTGGAGAATGTATCCTCTCACAGAAAGAGAAACAGATAGATGTCATTCCCACTGAAATAAACACAGACCATATTGAGAAAACATCGAACGAAAGAGGATGGGACGCTGCAGAAGAATGGAATAAAATTAGAACGGTAATGAAGTCTGAGCAATCGGAATGGGCTGTTGCTGTAGTAAATCAGAGATCATTTTTTAGAGGGTGGAGACTGCAAAGACTTAATAACAATAGTCTCACGGACCTATATTGCAATGATTGGTCATGCGTTCATAATAGTAATGAAAGCTCAGGAAACTGGATCAGGAGGAGACTGTGCAGCCTGTTCAAACCATTTAGGCTACTCTGGCAGTAAATACAATTACTGTTGGTTTTATTTTTCGAATTCAGTTTCCTGTCCACTCCACATGCCCGCTGATTCTCTGTGAAACCGCCAAACTGTCTATTCCAATCCGAAATGTACTCAATGAGGAAACACCCATAGTCCTCAGTGATAGAGAATATTAAAGACCCAGTGTTGTCTCCTCATCTCAGTCAGAAATAATCTGTCACTTTCGCCGACGTTGTATCAATGAAACCGAAAGAACTGAAGCTGTTGTAAATAAGAGACAAAAACAAAACTTAGTGGAAAAGCTCAACATATCCAGCAGCATCTCTGATGACAAATGAAATGTAATGTTTCGTGTCTGGTGACCCTTCAATTACCAGACCTGAAACGTTAACTCTGATTTGTCATGAGAGAAGCTGCATGATCTGCTGAGTTTTTCCAGCACCTCACTAGATTGCGCCCTTGTATTTAAGATTACAAAATTCACAGGAACACGTTCTCAGCAGAGACACTACCAATTTTTGCCTCTTCACAATCTGTTGCATTCCAAAGAAATCGCCTTTCAGTTTCTAGAATATATTCAGAAACTCACCAAACGAGATATTTTTCCGAGGAAGGGTGGAGAGAGGCTTGATGTTGAATTGGCAACTGATGGTGTTCCTGTCTATCTGCTATGCCTTGCGTTCTGGACTATCGAGCCATAGATCTGGAAGCTGCTCTGTTAGGAAGCTTGGTGAATTTCTGCAGTACATTTTGAACAACACACAGCTGCTATAGACTGTTGTTGGTGGAGACAGGGGATGTTTCTGGCTGTGGTGCAGAGCACTACTGCTCTCCATCATCATCAATCCGTGACAAAAATGGACATCCACTGTTTACACGGATCTGCTGTATGAGTTTGTTAATTGTAAAAATGACCAATGAACGTTAAACATGTTCACCTCTTTCCCTGACACTTGGGGCATCACGCGACTGTTCTAGCTCCTTATCCTAATTTCACCTGTAAAAGTTGTGAATGAGATGATTGACATATGGTGCAATAGATGGGTAAATCAGGGAAGAATCGGCTAGTGCATACCTATCCTATATATTTCTGTGTGTCTGCACGTAGCTGTGAGTACTGATGTGTGTTCTCGTTCTGTGTCTGTGTCTCGGTGTTTCTTTCTATTTGATTCTCCGTGTCTGTGTAGGTATGTGTGAATATTAGTAGGTTTCAGTATGCGTATTAGTATGTGTCCTTTTGCTTGTGAGTATGTGTGTCTGTATCACTGCAATGGGCTCTCTGTTGTTCTGATGGTTGTATCAATTGAAGTGTCTGCCGACCCATTCTTCGGGTATTTCAAGTGTTATGGACTCGGGGAGACAACTCAAAACATTCTCGAGAAGGCAGGCTGGGACCTAACTCTGCAACTTGTTTTGGTAAGTTCACAGTGAAAATTACCCGGAGTAAGATAACTAGGTTGACTACTCGATTTTAAAAGAGTCAAAAACATCACAAAATTACACAATGAAACACAAAGAATACAATAAAGAACCCCTACAGAACTCAATGCATCCAACTAGATATAATTAGACTCTTCCGAATACGCACAAGAATCCAAATAAGCAAACTCCCTTAAAAACCTAGTATAAATGGGACACATACTTACAGGTTGAAGTTGAAGGGCAGAAAAGAGGGAGCGTTTCCATGGAGCTCCCTGTTGAACTTCCCACTTCAATCTGAACTAAACCTGCTCAGCTCAACTAGTTCGAGAGCTGATAATTCCCCTCTATTTAAACAGGTCTCTACTAAAGCATGAGCAATTTGACATGAAATCTCATCCATTTATATATAAATGAAAGGTCTCAAAAATCCTTTTTATTCCATTTATAAAACAGGCTGACCGAAAGTTGAGAAATGTGTTGCTGGAATTGCGCAGCCGGTCAGGCAGCATCAAATGAACAGGAGAATCGACGTTTCGGGCATAAGCCCTTCTTCAGGAATAAGGAGGGTGTGCCAAGAAGACTAAGATAAAAGGTAGGGAGGAGGGACTTGGGGAGGGGCATTGGAAATGAGATAGATGGATGGAGGTTAAGGTGAGGGTGATAGGCCGGAGATGGGGTGGGGGCGGAGAGGTCGGGAAGAAGATTGCAGGTCATGAAGGTGGTGCTGGGTCCGAGGGATGGGACTGAGCTAATGTGAGAGGAGGGAAAATGAGGAAGCTGGAGAAATCTGCATTCATCCCTTGTGGTTGGTGGGTTCCTAGGCGGAAGATGAGTCGCTCTTACTCCAGGCGTCGTGTTGCAATGGTCTGGCAATGGAGGAGACCAAGGACCTACATGTCCTTAGCGGAGTGGGAGGGGGAGTTAAAGTGTTCAGCCACAGGGCGGTTGGGTTGGCCCGTGCGGGTGTACCAGAGGTGTTCTCTGAAACGCTCCGCAAGTAGGCGGCCTGTATCCCCAATGTAGAGGAGGCCACACTGGGTGCAGCGGATGCAGTAAATGATGTGTATTGTGGCGCAGGTAAATTTGTGACGGATATGGAAGGATCCCTTGTGGCCTTGGACAGAAGTGAGGGGGAGGTGTGGGCGCAAGTTTTGCATTTCTTGCGGTTGCAGGGGAAGGTGCCAGCAGTGGAGGTAGGGTTGGTGGAGGGTGTGGACCTGACGAGGGAGAAGCGGAGGCATGGTCTTTCTGGAACGCTGATAGGGGAGGGGAAGGTAATATATCCTTGGCGGTGGGGTCTCTTTGGATGTGACGGAAATTGCGAAGGATGATACGATGTATCTGGAGGTTGGTAGGTTTGTAGGTGAGGACCAGTGGGGTTCTGTCCTGGTGGAGATTGGAAGGGCGGGGTTCAATGGCGGAGATGCGGGAAGTGGAGGAGATGTGGTGGAGAGCATCGTCAACCACGTCTGAGGGGAAATTGCGGTCTTTGAAGAAGGAGGCTATCTGGGTTGTTCAGGAATGGAACTGGTCTTCCTGGGAGCAGAGCGGTGGAGGCGAAGTGTCTGTAAGTCAGAAAACCCTTTTCTTTTACGAACAAGAGACTATCTTTGTGTCTCCTACCCCCTTAAAAATGAACTACCAATTCCAAAAGATGACTTCATTTGAAAACCTTCAAAACCCATTTTGTCGTCTAAATGCACACATACATTGTGCTAACTATAAACATGCAAACATGCATATCCGCATTGAAAGTCAAGGCAAGGCACTCCCACTCCATGTTTCATTTGCGTGTCGATAACGCATCTACAATTACACTTCTGCGACTTGTCACATGCACAATTGTGAAATCGAATGTTTGCAACAACAATAAATTCATCTAAACAGTCTGGAATCTTTGCCCTTAATTTTTTTCGAAAATATCAATGAGTTGCGATCAGTGCATACAATTGTGTCAGATGCATTGTTGATAAAATAAACACTGAAATTTTGTTATGCCAACAACAAGCTGAAATTCTCTTTTTCCACCGTTGAATGCTTTGTTGATGAACTTTCAACTTCTTGGAAAACCACGCGATGGGTCTCTTTATTCCCTTGTGATCCCCCTCCAGGAACACAGCCCCAACACCCACATTACTGTCATCGATAGCCAACTCGAAAGGCTTTTAGTGATCCGGTGTGGCTAATAATTGGCAGTGGTTAACACAGATCTCAGCTATCAAATGACTTGTGACAGTCCGCTGTCCACTGCTACTTCCTGCCCTTTTTAAACCATTTTGATGAGAGGAGTCGCCACACTGTTCAATTTCGGCACAAACGTTCGGTCAAATCCATTCAATCCCAGAAACTGTAGTACCGCTTTTTTTTTGTCGACGATGTGGGAGATTCCCAATTACTTTTGTTTTGTATGTCACGTGTTCACTTGTCCATGTCCGGTAACATGGCACAGGAAGATGACTTGAACTTTGTCAAATTCACCTTTAGCTAGGTTTACAAACCAAGCCTGCCTTCCCTAGTCGAATGAAGAAGTCTGACAGATGCTATAAATATTCGTTCCATGAGTGACTAAAATCACCACGTCATCAATATACAGCACAAAGTTGGGTAATTTCGCAGTGAGCTTATTAGTCACTCTCTGAAATGTGGCTGGAGCGTTGTACAAACCAAATGGCATGACGTTGATTTGATATCGTCCATTTGGCGTTACAAAAGCCAAAACTGCCTTTGTTCTCGCTGAAAGTGGTAGATGCCAGTAGCCTCTGAGCAAGTCCAACTTAGAAATGTAAGTTGCTTTATCCGCTTCTTTGACATAGTTCTCCAACCATGGATTTGGATATGCATCAGTTTTCGTAACGGCGTTGACTTTCGACAGTTCACACATTACCGTTGGGTAGCATCTGGCTTTGGCACCATGACTGTGGGTGAGCTCGAGTCACTATAACTCACTTCAATTATGAATCTTGGAGCAGGCGCTCTATATCCTTCTGAACCTATGCTAATTTTAGAGGGATATACCTATCAGCATGTTGTTTAATTGGAACAGCATCTCCTATAACTACATCATGCATAAGTAGATTAGTTCTTCTCAGTTTATTTCCGCATGTCACCCCATGTGAAAGTACTAACTATTTTAGGTAATTTTGATTTTCTTGTGGAAGGTAAGTCAATAATGTATCCCAATTTTTGATAACGTCCTCAATATCCAATATGATTTGAGGAATGTTCAATTCAGAATCCTCTGAACATGCTTCTTCCTTAAGTGCTGTAATCATTAACACCTTCACCTCTTGCTTTCCTTCCCGATCACAATGTCGTTTGAACATATTCACATGGCACACCCTGTGAGGTTTCTTCCTGTCTGGAGTCCTTATCAAGTAGTTCACCCCCTTCAATTTCTTATCAATTTAATAAGGTCAACAAAATATTGATTTTAAAGGCGACTTGTTACTGGAAATAACACAAATACCTTATCCCCAATTGCAATATCGAGCTTTTGTGATTACTCATCCGCATCTTGTTTCATTGTATGCCGTGGTACTTTCTAATGCTGTCTCGCCAACTCTCCAGCTCTGTTTTATCTTTCTCTACAGATAGTCCAAATGGGTGGTCTCTGAATGCCGATTTATCAATTTCTCCTGAATCAATTTTAACGGTTCAATTCGCGCTCAAAAATTAATTCAAATTGACTAAATTTGTTCGATTCTGTCGGTGCATCTCTGATCCCAAAAAGTACAAACTGAACTCCTGGGGAAATCTGATGTACACAGAGATCTGGGTGTTCAGGTCCATTGTTCCCTGAAGGTGGCAAAGCAGACTAGTAATCAAGAAGGCATAAAACATTCTTTCCCTTATTGGACGGGTATTGAGTAGAAGAGTTGTCACATTACAGATGCATAAGACTTTGGTTTGGGCACATTTGGAATATTGCTTAACTTTCTCTTCGCGCAACACCAAACGGATGTGGATACTTTGGCAACGATGCTGAGGAGTTTCACTAATGCGTTACCGAGTACGGAGGGCGCAAACTATGAAGAAAGTTTGATTAGATTAGGACTCCTTGCATTGGAAAGACGGAGGTTGAGGCGGGACCTAATTGAGGTCGACCAAACCCTGAGAGACATAGATAGTTTGGATATAAGAAGTTTTTTCATCGAGGGGTGAGTTAATTATTCGGGGTCACGAGATCAAATTCAGCGTGTAACTGGTAAGTGGAGATTTCATTGGAAAGTTCTGTACATAGTGATTGGTGGGTGCCTGGAGCACGGTGCCATCGGAGGTGTTAGAGGCGGGCACGTTTGCAGAACTTAAGATTTATCTCGACAAATACATGAATGGGCACAGAGCAAAGAATAAAGCCCTTGAGAAAATACGTGTCAGGTTTAGATAGAGGTACTGGTTCAGTGCAGACTTGGAGGGAAGAATATTGCAGACTGTTCCTATGCTGAATCTTCCTTTATTCTTTGTTCTTTCACCCCGTAGACTTATATGTCAATGTGCGTGAATGGGAGAGAGATCAAGTGTTTCATGTGTGTGTGAGTGCGAGTTTGCGTGAGAGAGTGCGTGTTTCCGTGTGTGCATGCTTCGTAAAGTGCGTGCGTGTGAGTACATGTGATGGAGTATATGCCTGTGAGAATGTGTGCGTGTGTGAGAAGGTGGTGATTTATGTATATTTGTATAGGAAACAGCGTGTGTAAGAGAGATGATCTGCGTGAGTGTGAGCGTATGTATGTGTGTGTGCGTGTGTGTGAGAGAGAGAGAGAAATAGTGTCGTTGGGTCACCCAGAATGTGACATGAACCCATGTTCCCCATTGAGGCCATCCTCATTGATTTCGAACTTGGCTGCCAGCCTCTGCTCGGTCCCTCTCATTGTTGCATCTCCCGAAATCCGCCCTAGAGGATGTTCCTAACCGCTGAAGTGTTCACCGACGGGGAAGAAACGCCCCTGTCCCACGTTTGTTTCGTGGTTTCCTGTCATTTATTGTCATAACGTCTGCTTGACCTCGCTACAGAATTCTGTTGCGTATCCTTGCTTCACAATCTCATACTTTCTTTATTAAGCATGTGCACACATCAACATACACTCTCTCATGTGCACTCGTACTCACGTGCACAGACTCACGTGCATACACAAACTGTCTCTCTCACATGCACTCGTACATGCACATTAGAGCATGGGGCGAATTTTTATTTGAAGAATTATATTTGCATACTCTTTCTAATTTGCTCAAAAATGCACAAACTGCAGACAATCAATGTATGTAATATTTGTAAATTCCACATTGGAAGTGGAAACAGTCTGACTCTCTATTGGAGTACAAACGGATCTGAACCTTACATTGTCTGAGCTGAGAAATCACATTTTTTGTTAGCAAAACATTATGTTATATCGAGAATGTGACTTAAAAGACTCTCAAATTTACATGTTAATGAAACAAAACCTGAAACCCATTCTAAAAGATGAAGGACATGACAACAGTTGAGGTTTATTTTAAGTACACTGTGTGACACTGTAATCCTTCACCATAACTTCTGCGTCTTATGTTCCTGTTCCACAACTATCTGGTAAAAGACCAGCGTTTCGAAAGCTAGTGCTTCCAAATTACTTGTTGGACTATAATAGGGTATTGTGTGATTTACAGTTATTTTTTCTGACACTTTCACAATGACCTGGGTGGCGCCAAGAGGGAAAGATCTACGCGGTGACGTCGTCCCAAGATGCCCGCCCCAGTGTGGGAATGCCGAACAAGGAGGAAACGAAAGGACAAACGTAAGGGGCCAGGGCTGTCAGGCAAGGTAACTCCATGGCTCAGGTGGCGATGAGGAGGAATCAGCAGCGTCGATCGGAATGTTCTTTTCCACAGAAATATCCCACTGGTCCTCTATTCTCCTTTAATCATCCTTTGAGAATCCACCCACGAAAGTATCAGCATGAATTACTTCAATGTTATAACACAAGGCATGTACCATTGTTCGGCCCGACACAAGTATGAAAACATTCAAAATTGTTGATCATATTGTTCAGCGATGTGCAGGGTCTGTGGGTTAGCCATGGGAAACGCAGTGTTCCGGGGATCGTGTGAGAAGGTGTCTGGACAGATGCTTTTTGATTTACTGGTGTGGATTCAATGGACCAAATGTCATATATCTGCCCTACAACAAACGTATGATTCACAGTTTGCTGTTTGGCTGTTTTGTGATGCATAGCGACGGTAACAGTAAGGGCTGAGGTACTTCGACCAGCTGAGGTCACTCTGAACGCACTGCGTAATCAACCCCAAGTTAAAATCACTACGTTTTGAAGTGAGATAGTGACCCTACAGGGCAATGGCGAATGGGTCAGTGACAGAGTCAGAATAAGGCCAGTTTCCTCTCCGTGCATCAGTAATAGAAACACACTGGGATTTGTCTGTTCTCCCCTGGGTCAGTGACAGACACACCTTGGGGTCCGACTGTTCTTCATTGAGTCAGTGACAGAGACACAGTGTTGTCCGTTTGCTCTTGCCTGGTTTAGTGACCGAGATACAGTGTGGTCAGACTGCTCTCCGTCCGCTCCCCTCCCCTATGGACAGGACTGCTGATGCCTTTCCTCATGTATTCGGACATGCTGACAGGCAGAGTGATGCGCTGGCGGACCATGGACGGGTTCACGGCTGATCAAAATGAATGCAGGCGAATACAAATCATTGAGTCATTGCTTCTGGGAGACTAACTCTTCTTAAAGGACTCTCCAGGATTTGTCCAGACTCTGCAAAAGACATTGGCTGTGGTCTCCATGTTGCAGATTGAGAGCGGATCAGAGACTGTGCTGTTTGTAGCCTTCACAACACACAGTCTGACATTAAGCAATTCACATGGACTTCAAAAAGGTCAGACTCTGAGAAGGCCAAGGAAGAATGCTAGGTCTCTTGCTGAGATATTTGTGAATTCGAGGTACTTGGGTAACGTTCCAGAGGACTGGAGGGTTGCTGATGTTCTGGTATCACTTATAAAATATGTTTTGAAAAACCATTTAACTATAGGCCCGTGAGATTGACATAAATTGTGGGTAAGTTTTGACAAAAGTAATTATGTAAAAAAGATCCAGGTAAGGAGAATTGTTTTTTACATATATACTGATATTGTGGATAGGCCGACTGACGGACAACTGTGAAGGAATTCTATTTTCATCGGAGTTTAAAGAACGAATGGTGGATAATTTTTAGAAGAACTTTTTTTCGTTTGTTCAAATTTGTTTGATTTTTTTTCACGATTTGTAAGTGTATTTTTATTGAGTTTTTGCATTCTTCATCTTATATCTGTTGGAAAGGAATGGAAACTTATTTTCATAAGAAAGCCGATATTGACAGCTGTTCTTTTTATGCTTGTGTCACTGAGGGCATATGAGAGGCAGTGAGTGTTATTATTCCTAAATGTAGAGACGTTATTACACAGCAGGAGCCGTCAGACAGATAATTGACTGCAAGTGAAGGTAAGAAGATAGTTCAGAAGTGTCCTGTGGCTATTCCTATCTCAAATACATATCTTATTTAGTTACCTCTTGAAAGAGGCAGATTCTCAGAGGAATGTAGAAGAGCAGGTCACATCTGAAGCAATAAACATGAAACGTGCAATGGGTTTTCTAAAAACGTAAAAGCATGATTGTTACTGGGACTCTCCTATCAGAGGCACAGACAGAAATTCTGTGACAGTGAACGAAACTCGATGATGGTATGTTGCTTTTCTGGCGTCAGATTGTTGACGATTCAAAACGAGTTAAGTATATTGTCAATGGGGAGAGTGAGAAGCTGGAAATTGTACGCATTGAGCGGAATGATTTGGTCAGGGAAAGCGATAAAGGTTTGCAGACTGAATACAAGACATTATGTCGAAGGTTAAAAAGTAGACCAGAAAATGTAGTAACCTCTGGTTTACGTCTGTTCCAAAGTTCGAAGAAGAGCATTTAAATCAATGGAAGAAAAGGCAGGTCAATGTGCAGGAAATCAGTTTCTTGGATCGTTATGAAAGGTTTGAGGTCGAAAAGGCCTGTTTAAAAAGGAAGGTTTCCACTTGAACCAGAAAGCGACCAAAAACCTGGCAGGGAGATATACTCGTTCTATTTTGGGAGCAAGTAATCTTTTAGAAATATAGTGGGTGCTTTCTAAGTAACGTGAAAATAGACAGAAAGGTGAGGATGGTTATGATTCAGAAAAAAGTGTAAAGTAAGTAGAAAAGACAGACAAGAGTTAGTCAGGGAACAAAGTCACATTGAAGAATTCAACTGCATTTATGTAAATGCAAGAGCTCTTTCCGGTCAGTCGGATGAGCTCAGGACATGGATGGAAACATGGGATTGGGACATCATAGCTATTTCAGAAATTTGGCTGAGGGACGGACAGGACTGGAATTCCAATGTTCGCGTTTTCGCTGTCATGGGAAGGATGGAAGAGAGGTGAAAGGGGAGAAGGTGTGACGTTTTTGATTCAGGAGCGCATTACGTGAATAAATAGAGTAGACGTTCCTGAGATACCACTTACTGGAAATGTATGGTTCGTAATGTTGTAACTCTACCTGCACTGACCACTTTCTCTGGCAGTTTATTCCAATAGTCAGAAGGTCTTTACTGATACATTCTGCAAGATTCTCTTTTCAGTTCACTTCAACATAACAAGTGTCATGTTAATTCTGCATCATTTTTTCACATTTCACACAACAGTTGAAGGAATTAAGAAGCCATCATGTAGCGATCTCAAGCACATCTCAGTGCTCTAAGGTTATAATAGTAAGGGATTTTAAATTTCTAAACACTGCCTTACACTGCCACAATGTTAAATGTTTGATGGTGAAGAACTTGTTAAATGTTTACAAGAAAGTTTCTCTATCAAAATGTGAATGCTCCATTTAGAGAAGGAGCAAAAACTGAACTTCACTGAATCCCTATGGCGTGGAAACAGGTCATTCAGCCCAATGAGTCCACACCAAACCATGGAAGTGGATCCCACCCCTCTACCTAATCTTACTCATGGCAAACACATTTAGCCTGCACATCTCTGGACACGAGCAACAATTTTGCATGGCCAATGCACATAACTTGCACATCTTCTGGCTGATGGAGGAAACCAACGCGAAAATGTGAAGACAGATGTTAAAATGGCTCAGTGGTTAGCACAGCGACAGCAAAACGGGTTCGTCACTCCCTCAGGTGACTGTTTTGATCTTGTGCATTCCACTCGTGTCTACATTGATTTACTCCTACAATCACAAGGTGTGCATGTTAGGTGAATTGGTCTCGATAATTTGCCCGTTATGCTCAGCGATGTGCAAATGCATTAGTCTGGGGTAGCAGGAGAATCGGTGTGGGTGGGTTACTCTAAGGAGGGTCGTTGTGGACTTGTTCAGCCGAAGTGCCTGTTTCCGCACGGAAGAGGTTGTGGTCTCTCTGCGACAGGAAAGTTATTGTTACATTAGAATGGTTTCAGGTAGTATTATTTTTAAATATTCATTTGTGGGACCTGAGCGTCATGGGCTGTCCAGCATTGATAGCTCATCCATATTGCCCTTGAGAAGGTGGTGGTGAGGTGCCTTCTTGAATCACTGCAGTCCATTTGCTGGAAGAAGTCATCATTTTATCCAAAGACTGTTAAGTAGCAGTGGTATGTTTCCAAGTCATGATGGTAAATGGCAAGGTGGGCAACTTGCCAAAATACCCACTGCCTTTGTCCTTCTTGGTGGAACTGGTCATGGTTTTGGAAGGTGCTGTCTAATGTTCTTTCGTGAATTTGATCAGTGCATCTTCCAGATAGTACACACTGTTACTATTGCGTTCCGGTGGTGGACGATTGAATGCTTGTAGATTTCGGACGAATCAAGCAGATTGGATGGTGTCAAGCTTCTTGATTGTTGTCGGAGCTGCACGCAACCAGGCAAGTGAGGAATATTACATCACGCTCCTGATTTGTCCTTTGTATATGGTGGAGAGACGATGTGCTGTTATGAGGTGAGTTGCTCACCGCAGTATCTCTCGTCTGTGTCCTGCTCTTGCAGCCACTGTGTGTATGTGGTGAGTTCACTTGAGTTTCTGGCCAATGGTAATCTCAAAGATGTTAACAGAGGAGGATACGTTGATGGCAATACTGTTGAATATAAAGTGGCGGCGGTTATATTGTCTGTTATTAGTGATTATTATTGTCGGGCATTTGCGTTTTGCAAATGTTACTTGCCACTTGTGGGCCAAGGCTAGATATTTTCCAGATCGTGTTGCCTTTGAGCACGATTGATTCAGTATCTGAGGAGTCGCACATGGTGATGAACATTACAACCATCGGTGAAGATCCCCACTTCTGATATTATGAGAAATGTAAGGTCATTGATGAAGCAGTTGAAGATTGTTGGGCATTACTGTGAGGGACATAGCCAGAAATATGGTGGGTTGCGGTGACTGACCCTCCACAACCACAACCATTTTCCTTTGTGTCATGTATGACCTTAATCTTGATACTCATTGATTTTAGTTTTGCCTGGAATCCTTGGTCAAGTACTCAGTCTATGCAGCCTTGATGTCAAGGATTGTCAGTCTCACGAAGAGAAAGTGAGGACTGCAGATGCTAGAGATCAGAGCTGAAAATGTGTTGCTGGACAAGTGAAGCAGGTCAGGCAGCATCTAAGGAAGGGCTTATGCCCGAAACGTCGAATCTCCTGTTCCTTGGATGCTGCGTGACCTGCTGCGCTTTTCCAGCAACACATTTTCAGCATTGTCAGTCTCACCTCAACTCTGCAATTCAGCTTTTTTTCTCCATATTTGAACCAAGATTGTAATGAGATGTGGAGCTTAGTGACTCAACTGGGCATCACTCAGTAGGTTGTTGCTGAGCAGGTGCTGCTTCATAACACTGTTGATGACTTCTTCCATCAGCTTAGTCATAATGGAGACTGGACTGATTGGACACGAATTTGCTGGTTTGGTTATGGCCAGCTTTTTGTGGACAGGACAGACGTGAACAATTTTCCACATTTTCTGATACATGTCAATAATGTAACTAAACTTGAAGAGCATGGCGAGGGGAGTAACAACTTGTGGAGCACACGTCTTCAGTATAATCACTGGAGTGTTTTCAGGGCCATTCCCTTTGCAGTATCCAATGCCTCCAGCATTGATATCGCGTGGAGTGAATGGAACTGGCTGGAAACTGGTGTCTGTGATGCTGGGGACCGCTCAAGGATCCCGAAATGGATTATCCCCTGGGGACCTCTGACGAAAGATTGTTGCTATTACAGCAGCCGTATCTTTTTCACTGAAGAGCTGGGGTCTTCAGGATTTGAGAATGCTGACATTTGCGGAGCCTCTTCTTCAAGTGTGTTGCTTAATTGTCAACCACCATTCACAAATGGACGTGGAAATGAATGTTTCTTGGATTGGAGGTTTGAACCAGGAAAGAGGCTAATAAGCTGGGGCTGTTTTCCGTGCGTTATCAAAGGCTGAGGGGTGAGTTATGGAAGTTTATAACATCGTGAGGGGTATAGGTAGCGTAAATAGGCAAGGTCTTTGTTTTTCAAGTGAAAAGGAGTGAAAAACTCGATGGCTTAAATGTATGGTGTGAGATGCAAGATTTAAAATGACCTGACGGCCAACGTTTTCACTCAGAGAGTGGTGCGTGTATGGAATGAGTTCACACAAGAAGTGGTGGAGCCTGGATCAGTTACAACATTGATGAGGCATCTGGATAGGTATGTCAATAGGAAGGTTGAGCAATATGGGTCAAATGCTGTTAAATGGAATGAGATCAGACGAGGATACGTGTTTAGCATGGATGGTTGGAATTCCGGGTCTATTTCCATGGTTTACAACTCCATGTCTCTGCATAGATGCATAAAAGCAACTTTTATTCTATTAAATTAAATAGAGGTAAAGCTGATCCATTGAAGGTGACAGTACATCAGACGAAAGTAACAACAAATATTCTCAAAAATCGCTGGGCGAGAAAAATTTTATTCAAAAAGATTAATTTTATGGAGTCTCCAATACAGGAGAAGGAGCTGGTTAGTCAGAAGAACTGAATGTGGAGGAGGGGATCTGTTCAGAAATGTACACAGCTCAGTGACTCAGGATTGACAGATTTATTATTGCTTCTGGCGTCATTACCAGCCATTACATTTCACTTATTTCTGTGAAATCTGTAATTTATTTCATCATCACACCAGCCGGTAACATTTATGTCAAAGCAGAATATCTAATACTTCCATGGAGATTTATAAAAAAAATGTTTAAACCATCCCAAGAAAGCAAAGACGTCAATGGATGGCTTCGGAACGCTTTTGACTAAATGGGTGAGAACCTAGAATTGAGGATTTGACGGACAACGTGCCATTGTCGGGTCACTGCGATTAGTTCATGGTGACAAAATTGGATATGTTGGAAAGCAAACCAAAACAATTTTGGACAAAGTTAATGCATGCAGTTTATAAGCAGGTCGATAAAGTGTGCTGCAGGAAAGAAGAACACTACTTTTACGGCAGCATTCAAGGAGGAAGAGAGTCGACTGATGAAGGATTCTGCTTGAAACATCGATTCATCTCTTCCTCGGATGCTGCCTGACCTGCTGTGCTTCTTCCAAGGGAAGAATGTATCCACTCTGTCTCTCCAGCATCGGCAGACCTCACTATCTGCCAGTTTACAATCAGTGTCAGGCAATCATGGCCCTTGGATACGAGGGTCCAGGGGTAACAATGGAAATAAAGACTGATTCACCAATTATGAACTGAGCTCGGGAAGGTTGTAGGAGCTGTATTGCTGATAGAAACAATCATTCTTGGTGGTGATGCGAATATCTTTTTGGACAGATCTCAGGATCGCTTATGAGGCCACAAGCAAGCAGGTTTCACTTAAAGTCAGTTTCCACTGATCTCAATGCATACAGGGAAAGCCACAAAACGCTTTCATGGAAGCACTGAGGATGTTGGCTCAGGTTCCACATCTGACCCCATTCCCAAGCTTCAAATCCCGTCTGTCACTGAGTCCTCGGATTGGGCCGTGGATTCCCCGCCAACACAGAAGCTGATTCTTCGAAAGAAAAAGTAAAGAAAGGGAGTGGTGTGAGTATCGGGCCAGGGGAAGCTGAAAGACAGAATTCAGCTAAACACACATTTGTAATCAGAAGACACAATATTTACAGCATAATTTGTTCTCTGTATAACTTCGTTTTTTGTACACTTTTGTCCAGATGTTTGGATCAGAAAATTCTGCCAGGGAGACTCGACAAGAGCCTGATGTTGCTGTTCACAATCTGGTCTGCCGAGAACAATAATACTTTCCTCCACGTTATTTATTTTTGTATCTGGTCATTCAGAGACCGGATTGCTTAGGATGATTTCTTTTTCTTTTTGGCATGTCTAATACATCTTTCGGTTTGTTTCTTGTTCCTCCGCTTTCTACTGACTGCTGCTCATTGCTAACAGCACTTTCCACTGGCATTGCTCTTCCACTCTCTTACAATTTGCTCTTCAGATGGACCAATTTTATTGCCCAGGTCAAACCGAGGGCTATCATATCGCTGCTCGTCCACTTCCTTTCAGAGCATCCCACACGTGGACTGCTCGTTCATCATTTGCTGCATTTCATGTTGTCACGAAGTTACTTGGATTTGTTCATCACTTGAATCATTTATTAACTGGATATTTCACTACATGTTTTAACTGGTCTCTAAATGATTTCTTCATCACCAGATAAATAAAGGCAACTTAGGTTCCGCAGCATTCATGTGACTTATTCGAAGAGATCAGTCGCAGGGGATTCCATGGAATAATTGGCATCAATGAACTATATAGTATACCTCATCTAGAGAAGTACAAACGTTTCGGATTTGGCAAAGACTAAAGTCACAAAATTATTTCTGCTTTATATTTCTTGGTCCTCTTTGATTTTTCTCTGAGCCCTCGGTCACTTACCTATCTTAATGTATGTCTGTCAGTCGAAATGTTGATATAGAGAATACATATGAATGGAAAAGTACTGGTAAAACTACTTCAAAATATTTGAAACTTGTCCTCCGATTGTCATTAGCAAAACACTGCAATATTGTTCCTGTTCTTTCCAGGTTTAAGTCGGATGTAGATTGGGAATGTTATTTAAAGAGAAGAAGATGCAGATTGTTGCTAGAACCCTGATTGCAATGTTCTCTGTGCAATAAAACATTTTCGTCTGATGTAAACAAATGCCAACAAGTCAATCAAACGTAAAAGCAGCAGGGTACAAAAGAGAAACAGAGATTTCTATTTCAGCAGCAGGAAGGGGGGAGCGGAGACTAGGGGGTTGTCCGGAAGATGAATCACTGATTGAAAACTTACCTTGAGCGTCTGGGACTTTTTTTTGTTTTAGCAGCAGGAATAGCCGGTGAAGTTGAATCACTAACGTATTTACAATAACAACCGGAGAGGGGAGGCCAAGGACCAAAGAACTACCGGGAATATATTTGGACAGTGCCTGAACGTGCTGAACACCTATAGTGCCTCAAACACGCCATCCTCCTCGAACAAAAATAAGAGTTGATGATCCGTAATCTGAGCTGCAAACACGGCGGCATTTGCAGGAGGGGGAGAGTTACTCGGGCGCTTTGTTCAGGAGGTGGTTACACCTGGTGGATTAATTAAGTGAAATTCAGTTCGTGATCAGGACAACAGGCAAGTGAGGCAGGTAGGGCGATCATGAGTTCAGGAGTAGAGGAGCCTCAGCTTTTGACCTGATTCAACAGTTATGAGATTGTTGCTCCCTGTTTGGATCAATCAAACGGCTATGGGGAAGAAGTGCCAGCTTACCACAGCACTGTGGAACGCAAGGCCATTCAAAAGGGGCGAATCAAAAAGACAAGTAGTAGTCAAGGGGACTTTATAACTAGGGAGATATTAGTATCCTTTGTATGCTGGATCAGAAGTCTTGCATGATGTGTTGCTTGCCCGCTGCTAGGATGCAGACATCTCTGACTGGCTTGAAAGGATATTGGAACGGGAGGGGCAAGTTCCAGTTGTTGTTGTCCTCGGTGGGACTAGCAACATAAGCAAGTCTGGGATGGAGGACCTGTTTAGGGATTATCAAGCACGGGGAAGGAAATTAATGAACATGACCTGGAGAATTATAATCTCTGGAATATTGCCTGAGCTAAGTGCAGTTGGAAAAGGGATCAAAAAAGGAAGTGAACAGATGACAAAGGAAATGGTGTGTGAAAGAGACGTTCCATTTTATACAGCACTGGCATCATTTTTGGAAACGCGTGGATCTGTACCAATGGGACAGTTTCCACCTGAACGATCTGGAACTAGTAGTTTAGATAAAAGTGTAAAAAAGGTGTTCACTGGGACTATTAATGTGCAAGTGGGGGGCGCTGTGACAAATCGAAAGGTAAGCGATAGGAAATATGATGATAAATACAAAAAAGAAAAACAGCAGGTTAGCACGTATGCAGGAGGGTTTATGGTCAAGGCAGACTATGAAAGAAACAATAAGGAGGATAACTCAGCCGATACTAGAGATGTGAATCATGTCAGTATGACAGACACGTTACCTAAAAGTTCGGAGTATTCGTAGTAAGGTTGATGAGTTAGAATCACAAATCATCGTGAACGAACATGAGTTGGTAGCCATTGTGTAGACATGGTTACTGAAAGGTCACGACTGAGAGTTAAATATCCAGGGATATCAGACTATTCAGAAGGACCGACAGGAAGGTAAGGGAGGTAGCTCTTCTATGTAGCGATGTCCAGGGAGACAATGTAGGTTCTAAGGAGAATAAGTTTGAATCCAATTTGATGAAAATTAGAAATTCTAAGAGAAACTATTCACTGACAGGCGTAGAAAATGCAGACCAAATAATATCATCACATTGCGGCGGGCAATAAACAAAGAAATAACTAATGCCTATAAAATCGTACGGCCATTATCATGGGGGATTTTAATCCACATGGGAGGTTGGGTCGAACCATTTCTGTCAGGATAGCCTTGAGAAGGAGTTCGTTGAATGTATCGATAACATTATTCTTGAATAGTGTGTAAGCGAACTGACGAGCGACCAAGCTGTCCGAGATCTGGTCCTGTGTATTGAAACAGGAATAATTAATTACCTCACAGTTAGGGATCCTCTTGGAAGGTGTGAGCACAGTGTGGTTCAATTTAGAATACAGATGAAGAGTGCAAACTTAAAATTTAACATCGGGGCCTGTCCATGAACAAGGGGAACTACTATGAAATGAGGGAGGAGCTGGCTAATGTAGACTGGAACCGAAGGTTTTATGGTGGGACAGTTGACGAGCAGTAGAGGACTTTCAACGCAATTTCTGAAAACTGCTCAACAAAAGTATTTCATGAAAAAGAAGTGTTATAAAGATGTGGGTGCACTGTCCCTCTAAGAGTATTGAAAGCTAGCAGAACTTCCTGACGCAGCACCAAGTCTTCTGAAAAAGTTAAAACGCATCATTTTGTCGAACAACTTCTTCAGCTGGTTGCCTGGAAACGACTAAACAGGTTCGAATTCGGCTAATCAATTTACATTACAACACTAAAAATGCCAAGCTCCAACCAAGTGCTGAATTGAGTATACAATTGTGTATGATTGAATTGACAACCACAAAAGCCACTGATACAATCTGATGCTTTACGGGCATAAGATCAGGGAAAACTGAACATTTGGAGGAGAACTCCAAAGCCAATTACATCTGCAGACTATCCAGAGAATAGCTCTCTTCAAAGTATCCTTATCGATCAGTAACCTGTAACGGAGCAATCGCTGTGATGAAGAAAAGAAGATTCGACGTCCGGGTGGTTTTTGAAAAGTTGAATTTTGGTAAATATTAATTGGGTTTTTTTTTATCGGACTAATATTGTAGAAGGGCAAGAAAAATGATAGGTCGAGGAAAGAGTACTTTCCAGTTTTTAGCAAATTATTTTCTGTTGTACTTTAAGAAATAAAGCTGTTACAATTATGTTAACTAACTCTTGGCCTCTCGAATTTTCACACGTTATTGCATGGGCAAAATCGTGTGTCTGATGGCGGATTAAATTAAGCAGGAAGACTGTTACGACCGTAACAGAAGGACTGCAAGAAGACGGGTAATCTGCGATGGGTGTGTAAGGAAATAAAGAAGGCTATCCAATTGAAGTGGAAGGCAAAAACGGAATGAAACTGGAAGCCTGGGAAGTTTTAAAAGTCAACAGAAAGTCACAAACGGTGGTATAAAGAAAAGTAAGATTAATGAGTGGAACGGTAGCTCAGTGGGTAGCACTGCTGCTGGAGAGCCACGTTCGATTTCAGTATCTGGCGACTGCCTGCGTGGAGTTTGCACAGTGTCTCCGTGTCTGCGTCGATTTCATCCGGTTGTTCCGGTTTTCTCCAAAGTTCAGATATGTACAGGTTAGGTGAAGTGGCCACACTAAATTGTCCATCCGTGTTCAGGGATGTGTAGGTTAAGTGCATTAGGCAGCCGTAAATATAGGGTACGGGAAAGGGGACTGGATGGGTTTCCCTTCAAAGCGTCGGTGTGGACTTGTATGGTTAAAGGGCATGTTTCCACATTGATGGGATTCTATAAAAAAGAGCATCATGAAAAAAACTTGCACAGAATATGAAGACAGATAGCAACAGTTCTATAAATGAATTAAACGAAAAAGAGTGGCTGAAGTAAACTTTGGTCGTTTGGAGGATGAGAAGAAGCATTTAGGTATGGTATGTAATGAAACGGCGGAGGTACTGAACAGGTATTTTGAATTCGTGTTTACATTGGACGACGCTAATAATATGCCATTAAGTTACAAAGAGACCAAGGTAGATGAGGACCTGGAAACAATCATTATCACAGAAGAGCTCGTGTGTGGCAAGCTAATGGAGCAAAGAATTGATAAGTCTCCTGGCCCTGATGAAATGCATCCCAGCGTACTAAAATAAATGGCGGGAGAAATAGTGGTGCATTGGTAGCAATTTTCCAAAATTCGTTGGTGCCTTCGGCAGTCGCATCAGATTGGCAAACAGCAAATGTGACACCATTGTTTAAAAAGGGTCATCGACAAAGATTGGGAACTATAGATCCGTTAGTTTAACCACTGTAGTGGGGGAGATGCTTGAGTCGATTATCAAGAAAGAAATAGTAGATTATCTCGAAATAAAGTGTCCCAATTGACTGACGCAACAATAGTTCATTAAGGGTAGGACATGGTTCAAATTTTTTTTAGAATTCTACGAAGACAAGTCGATAAAGGTGGACAACGGGTCCCAGTGGATGTGGACTACCTACATTTGGAAAAGGCATTCGACAAGGTGCTGCACAAAAGGCAGGTGCATAAGGGAAGAATGCATGGCATGAAGTATAAAATATTAGCATGGATAGATGATTGTTTAACTGACAGGAAGCAAAGAGTGTAGATAAATGAGTGTTATTCTGCCTGGCCATCAGTGACTAGTAGTATAGCTCAGGGTTCAGTGGTGGGACTGCATTTATATACTTTTAGATGGGTGATTTGGAGTTGGGCACCACGTGTACCGTGTCCAAATTTGCAGATGACACGCAGATGAGTGGCAGAATACAGAGTGTAGAAGATTGTGAAACATTATTGAGGAAGATAGATGTATTGAGTGAGTGGGCAAATGTCTGGGATATGGAATATAATGTGAATAAATGTGAATTCATCCATTTTGGTTGGAGTATCTGTTAAAAATATTAATTCCATGGCAAAACGTTTCAAACTGCTGTTGTGCAGAGAGACCTGGGTGTCCTGCACGAATCACAGAAAGTTGGTTTGGAGGTACAACAAGTAATTAGGAATGCAAATGGAATTTTGTCCATCATTGCTAAGGGGGTTGAGTTCAAAAGCAGTGACGTGATTTTGCAGCTTTATAAGCTGAGAAACCATACCTGGAGCAATGTGTGCAGTTTCGGTCACCTTACTTGAAAAAGGATGAATTTGCACTTGAGCAGGTGCAGAAGATGTTCAAATATTTGATTCTGGAGTTGAGACGGTTGAGTTAAAAGGAGGCCCTGAGTAGAATGGGATTCTATGCATTGGAATTCAGAAGAGGGTGCATATTAAAGAAACTTATGAAATTATGAACGGAATCGATAAAATCGAAGATAGGACTTTCCATCTCGCAGGTGCCGCTCGGAAAAGAATGATTAGCCTCAAGATGACAGGGAGCAAATTTCGGACTGAATTAGAAGGAAATTATTAACCCACAGGGGCGTTAATCCATGGAATTCCTTGCCCAGGGAAATAGTTGATGCTACTTCAGTAAACGCTTTTAAATCTAATGTAGATTTTTGGGAAAAGGAACTTAGGCGTATAGTGAGAGCGTGGCTAAGTGGTGCTGAGTCCACGAAGAGATTAGCTCAAATCTTGTTAAATGGCGGAGCGGAATCGAAGGGCTGGGCGGCCTACTTCTGCTCCTAACCCCTTTGTCCTTCTGATCAGGGAAAGACACAGGGAAGTTATTCCTGTTATAATAGGACAATTTCTTCATGGAGAACAAGTTGTTGAAATATTAGTGTCGATAGAGGAAGGGTATTGGTTAAGGAGTCAGACTTGGGCGAGTTCAATCAAAGGAATGTAAATATGTCTAAATGCATGGCCAAATCAACAGAAACACTTATTTACCTCACGTTTTGGATCCACCAGACAGAACCAGCCCAGGCGTTATAAACCCTAATGATATACCTGTTCACCATGGTGAACTGTACAGACTAGACTAATGCACTGCTCAATGCAACCAGGTAATGTGTCCACCGCGGATCATTGATCAGACCTAACCAGTATATTTCTCATCGAACATGAACCGGTCTGTCCAGCAGGCATTCATTTAGAAATGTGGAGTGGGCGCGTCGAGCACGCATCAGTCTTTGATTGGAGACAGGTGCAGCTTCATTCTGTATCCAATCCCAGGCTGTTCTTTTCCTGGGAATGTTTGATGGTGATAATATGCGGGGGTGTGAGTGGTTTGAAACACATAATTGAATTAGTGTCACAATAATGGTTCTCATTGCCTGTCTTTTGACAAGAACCAATGTAAGTGGAGTTTCAGTTTATAACTTAACAGATCTGTCGTTCCGCTGGGAACATTTTCTGGGAATAGGAAATATGATGCTTTAATTTGTATCTGGGTCTGTGCTGAATCTGTCCTGAGATTGTTTGATGGTGGCAGTGGGGAGCGAGATATGAGTCTTTTTAGAAACCTTTGATATACCTCTCCTTCGGTATTTGATGATGACAGTGTTGGGTCTGATTTAATCAATATTTCCATACTTAATATGTTATATGCATTTACAAATGGCTAGTGTCCGAGGATCATCACTTCACGTCTCACGCCATGCTGTACATGTCCTGGGAGAGTTTGTTTCAGACAATGTAAAAATGTGGTTTAATCATAATCTAACTAGCATGCTGAACATCGCCTGTGTATGTTACAAGGGCCTGTGTCGGGGGATCTTTAATCCGAATGTAACCTTTTATGTTACTTCTCCTGGAATGATAGATCGGAACAGTCCACAGTGATCTTTCAGCATGGTGCAGAGAAAAACAGACTTAATATTTTCTTCAGAAGTGTTCTGAAGAGGGGTCACTGGACTCGAAAAAGTTACTCTGATTTCTCTTCACAGTCGCTGGCTGACCAGCTGAGATTCTTGGAATCATAGAATCACTGCAGTGTTGAAGAAGGCCATTCGCCCCCAAAAAGTCTAAAACAGCCCTCCAAAGAGTAACCCACCCAGACCCATTCCCCTTCCCTATTACTCTGCATTTACACATTCCTAATGCACGCAAACGACATCCCTGGACATAACGTGAAATTAACCGTCGCCAATTCACCTAACCTGTACATCTTTGGATTGTGGAAGGAAGCTGGAGGACACCCACACAGACACGGGGCGAATGTAAAAACTCCACACAATCATGTGAGGTTGAATCGAATGAAGTCCCGAGCGCTGTCAGGGAACAGTGCGAGATAATGAGCCAACATGCTGCCTGCGTGATTGATCAGCTTCTGACTTTGTGTCTGATTTTCAGCATGTGCAGTTTTCTTCCCTTTTTTGGATAGAGTTGTCTTTATTCCGTACCCAATGTTTTGCTGCACCGGTCCCTGGAGTGGTAGATGAGCAAAGTACAGGATAAGCTTTACCCTCTGTCTCACCATATTCTGTAACTGTCCTGGGAGTTTTGTTGAGGGAGATAGCAGAGACAGCTTTGGTCAATATTTCGTGCTGTGCTTTGCCTGTCCTGAGATTGTTTTATGGAGAGATTGTAGAGAGACATTTACATTCAGATTTAAAGAGAAGAGTTATGTTTTCTGTTTATATAAACCGATCATATCGGCATCCTGCGTGTTTTTTTGTGATGGAGCCAATATTTTCGTAGCTTTGTTTTAAGTTTACTTTCAGTTAAAAACTGAAGAGAGAGCACCGCAAGTTGTCTAAACCCTGGCTGTCTCTATCATGCGAGTAATGTTGAAGGAGCTTTACTTTCATTCTAATTTAGCGGATTACACACACCTGCCGGATTATATTGGCCGCCAGTTTTCTGTTAACCGCGATGTTGTTATATTGTCGGAAGCATCGGGTATGTAAGTGCAACAGTTGCAGCTAATAACAACACCGTGAGAGCCCTGTGCCTCTAGTAAATAGTCAAGCTCCAGACAGTTCTGCAAAGCAATAGGATATCACTTTTTTGTCTTCTCCCTGTGACTACATCTCATTGTCATTGCTGTAAAGCTAGTTTCCCTTTGGATTAGGTGTAAATGTCTTAATGTTTAGACTATGGTTTCATGTCCTCACAAGCTGTACTAATCCATTTGTTAAGGAGGTGTCCATGTTTAAGGCCAGTATGTCAGTGCGGAAATCTTTATTTTTTGGAAGTATTCAGGCATGTTTCTTACATGTGAGATACAATCACCTTGCCACAGAGATCTATGGTGACAAACTCTTTGTATTTACGGGAGGTTGAGATAAACTGGTTTTTGCTATTAAGGTGGAAAAGGCAAATTGGGGGGAGGAAAGGACAAGATAGTGAATGTGAATTTTCTGCATTGAATATCTTTTATTTCCACATGCATTTGCCTCCCTCTTTTATCTTTTATATATCGAAAAACATCTTGCAATCTTCTTTATTATTGCTAACAATCCGACTGTCTAATTTCATCTCCTCCCCCCCATGACGTTTTCTGTTATCGTGGGTTGTTTTTAAAAATCTTCTCAATCCTCTGCATTCCCAATAATCTTTACCACACTGTGTGCGCTCTCTTTGCTTTCATGCTGCCCATGACTTACATTATCCACCTTGTCTTCCCCTGAGTATATTTCTTATTAATTGAAATGAGCATCAGCTGCGACTCCGAATTATCCCCAGAAACGACTGCCTTTGCTGGTGCACAACCTTCTGTCCTGGGCTGCCCTCCGCATCAACTCTGGCGTATTCCTCTCTCATGTCTTTGTCGTTACATAATTCAATCATAATCGTTTCACATCCAAACGTGAGCAACAGTCCTATGTTGATGGCGTTGATTGTTGTAATTCGGAGAACGATTGCAAGGTTGATGAACAAGATATAAAGAGAGAGAGAGATAGAAGACAGACGCCGAGATGGGAAAATAGAGAAAACAAGATTATTGACATAAGTAGATGGCCTTCTCTATTTGTTTTGGCAATCTCTATTTGCTGTATGTACAACAAAATAATATGTTGAAATGCTAGTTTTCATGCTTGGTCTGATGCCAGAAATTCAATCTCCAATAATATGGCAGACATCCACTGTTGGCAGAATCCAGAAGGCCAACATAATGATGTCGATGGAGAAAGTTGATGAACTGAAATAAGATGGGAGACCAATGGCAGAAATGGATAACACACATAGTAATAAGTTCGACAAACTAGATCAGGGACTCCCAGAGAGGGGGAATCCTTGACATAAGATTAACACAACATATCTGCTGAATATCACATTTTGTTTTATGAAGATTATGCGTCATATGCATCATATTTTGATAAATGTTTCTACGTAGTGCATTCTGAATGCCTTGTGCGCTCCGAGCAAACGTACCTGTCTGCACACACACACTAAACAATATGGATACAAACAGCTGTTGTCAATTCCATTTCAAGTTATTCTATCATGTTTTCAATGTCACACGCCATTACTTCTTCCAAAATTTTCTTTTATTTCTCTGAGGTATGTCAGTTTATACTTCTCCAGTCTCTCGCAGCCATTGTCCACTATTCATTCATTTTTCTTCAGATTGTCTCATCGATTCTGTTTCTGATCTTTCAATACCAAGAATCAAAACAATCGTAGATATGACATTTATTTTTTGGTTCAGGCCAAATAATTTGAAAACGGAAGGGTGTATAATCTGTGTAATAAGATGTTTGCAGTTTCAGAAAAAAATTATTGAAGTGTGTCGCTTTAAAGACAAAATGTTGCATTGCCAGAGCAGCTAGAGAAAAGTTTGAAGAAATCCGCATTTCCTGTATGTGTTATGGGAAATTGTGCGCAGAGAAAGTTTTTGTTAGTTTGGCAGTTTTTATGGTTAAAGGTACTTAAGTGAAGTACACCTCTCTATTGGCTCTTTGGACGTTTGGTGCATACAATTTTGTGGGTGCATAAAACAAGAAAATTAATGAGCCTGTGAAGTAAAAACACCACCTTTCTCCATTATTTCTAACATTGTTAGAGCATTTAGAGATGGACAACAAGACCAATAGCAGGCGATTTTAAAATTGTTTTTGTGAAAGGCGTTTACTGGAAATGTTTTCTCAGTGGCTATGATTGATGTCAGTCTCTGTGGATACTAATCATGTCACTGGAGAGTTTCCTAGTTCTATTCATAAGGGTCCTTTTTCAGTGTGTCATCACATTGTATCGGCGGCAGCGTTAATGATAGGGAAAAGCAATTCAAGAGAGAAGTTGTGATCGGAATCTTAGAACCATGGACTGGGATCTTACATTAATGGATGAGAATCTGAGAAATCTTAATGGAAATGAGAGAACAATGAATCAGAATCTGAGAACATCAGATTTGAATATTCCAACAATGGACAGGAGTTTATTTTCGGCTCTTTACTATCTTTCTGTCGATGGGAAATGGGTAGAATAACGGATAGAATGTGTATTGATGATTATTCAGGCGGGTTATTATCCAATCCTCGCTCTTACTGGTGTTCCCGGTAAGCATATCTGTGCCCATTTATTTAGTCTGCAAACCATTTTGATTGTTGTGACTATTGTTGTCAATATTTTGCAAAGATACAAAATATTGCATTTGCTTTCTGTCTCAAACTCCATTCCTGTTCCACGACTTTCATAACCTTCACTTACAAATATCTGAGGAGGAACAAAAGTGCACATAAACATGATTGGCTCAATTTTCTCCGACTTAATTTGTACATCAATATTTCCTCTGTCACCAAGCCTGTCGATTGCCACCTCCATAATATCCGCAGTCTCCAGTTCTATCTGAGTATTATTTCTAAACAAACCATCATATCCACCTTTCCAATTCCATTTACATTCGGGCCACTCTTCCAGTTACAAATATATTGATCAAAAACTTATTCTTGTCTCCAACTGGACTGTTGCCACGTGCAAAGTGTGAAGCTAGTTTGATTCTAAGATTAAGTGATCACAGTTTGTGTCATCTCTTTCCGGATTGCCTGCAAACACACACGAGGCAGAGGATTGTATATTTAGTGATCATGAAGAAACAGATGAATTGAATTGTTTAGATTCGAGAACATTCCGAACAGGAGTGGGTGCCCCGTCCAACTTACTCAAACTTCAGTCCTCCGATGTATTCACTCAATGACAGGCCATCTCTGCAAACTGCAGACGGTAGTAGTTTAGTTCTGCTTCCATGGAGGAAGATCCAGAAATATTGCACGGCAGAATGAAATGTCTACTGCAAATTAGAAACTATGGGTGATAAGAATTCGTAATGAAATATTAATTGGGGAACTAACTGAGTGAAGGTTGGTCATTTGCTGCATCAGATGAAATCCAACCCAAAGTATTCGTGGAGGTGGCAATGCAGCTAGTGAAAGATTTATGGAGTGAAACAGCATGGAAACAGTCCCTTTGGTCCAATACGTCTTTGCCAACAATAATCCCAAACTAGCCTCGTCAGACCAGTCAGCGCTTGACCCATCTTACTGGAAACGTTCCCAATTTCTTTCCATATATAATGCTATTTTCAACGTTGTAACTATAAGATATAATTATCGAAAATCCTTCAAAATTCTTAGGATTCTGAAAATTGGTAATTAGCTAATTTAACCCTGTATATTTAAAACAGTACTGGGAGGGAAACCAAAAAATGTGACAACATTATGTCAGTGCTGAGGGATAAAAAAGAAACTTTTTATCAGAAATGTGATAACGAGACATTTCGGGAATCGTGATATGACATGACAGAGTCAGCCTAGCTCCAGGACGAAGACATTTTCTTTGAGAAGTCTATGGAGTCTGTGTTAGTTGAGGAATTCATATTTAGGAATAAGTGGGAGCGGTGTATTTGAATATGCAGATTAATTTTAGCATTTCTGTTGACAGGTATGCAAACGTCCACGTGTAAGGGGTAATATAATATTTCGATTGAGAAGTATTACATGGTGACAACACAGAGAGCATAAATAATGACCTTCAGTCGTGTTCATGTATCACACGTATTCGTGGTTGGAGCACAGCAATTGACAAAGCAGATAAATGATTTCGATATAAGGAACAACTAGTATGTTCTCTTTTTGGGCTGAGTAAATGTAGCAAGGTTTGTAAATCTTGTTGTCCAAACGCACAACGATGTCCTTTATCATGAGTCACCAACAATATGACACCGAGGGGAATCAATAATGGGGATCTTAAACGGTATAATATCCTTCATTGCAAGCTGATTCAAATATGTAAGCAAGGACACGAGCCTGCAATTGTAAAACCTTGCTGAGAGAGTATTTGAATTACTGTGTACAGATTTGATCTGCTTTGTAAGGAATACCACAAAACCAGATGGTGGTACCATAAAGAGAGACTGAAGAAACTGAGTGTTTAATTTGTAGCGCTGTGAGAGAAGAATAGGTGAAGCTCAACAGTTGGTGGTGATCAGTTATTTGCAAAAGGGACATTGACAACATGTGAAATTCTGTACTTAACCAGGACTGGTATATTTGATTTATTGTCACGTGTAATGATATACAATGGAAATATTTGTTTGCGAGCAGTTCAGGCAGACTAATGATATGCAGATCATAGTGTGAAAAAAAACTTGGACCGAGTGAGTCATCCAGATTTCACAGCAGAGGAAGTGCTCCAGACAAGATAATCATTTTGAAGATAAGCATTATTTCAAGCTACAGAGTCTATTCAGCAGTCAAATAGAGCATTCCTCATTCTCTGTTTGCCTCTGCGGCATCCCAGGACGATTGAGAGAGAGGTACACTGCTCTGAATGAATACTTAAAGTTACTGTGCAATCGCTGTGCGACTCTGCTCTGAACGTCACGTTGTAAACGATCCCTGAAAGCAACTACAATATTTCCCTTCTGAAACAGTCAGCCATTCTTTAATTACCAACCGTGTGAAGAGGGTTAGTCAGGTTCAAATACAAGGTCGGGGAATGTGTTTGGGTGGGTGACTTTTCGGATCGGCCGAGTTGGACTTGTTATCCGAAGAGCCTGTTTCCACACGGTAGAAAACCTCATCTCACAATGGTGTGACCTTCATAGAGAAGGCCAGCCTGCCTTCTCGGAGATGGAAGCTGCGTAATTCAAACTTTGCACAAGACGTTTGGCTTCCTTCCTGACTGTTCGAAAACACTGCTAAAGTAGCACATGTGTACCATGCGCAATGGAGGCACGAGGGACAACGTGGAACAGTCTATCTTTGCATTATGTGCTCAATCTCTTTGTCATGTTGAAATATTCTGTCCCTGTGCAAGTAAGTCGAGGGCCTGAATGGCTTCTTCCTCGTTCGATTGATTCGGGCCTAGGACCTGTTTGGGCTAATCGTCGTGCCTAATTAACAACTTGATGCCCTGCCTCGTGTGAGGATGCTGTCGTTTTAGAAGGTTGGATTACTCTTGTTTCTTTTAAGAAAGGGATTGAATGTGAGCTACCAAATTGGCTAATTAAGGCCACTTGAATAAACAAATTGAGAGGCCTCGAGATTGTTTTAATGCAGTTTAATTAGAGTGGCCAGCTCTCATAGATTAGGCTTTCTGACATTTGGTTTCTCATTAAGCATCAGAGGCGATTGGGTTTTCAACAGAGTTGTAAGCTTCAGTGAATGTCTCCTGGATGCTACTATCTCTGAATTTTCTCTGCATATTATTTTTCTTCTGGTTGGAGAACTGCTTGTGAGAATTTGTGTCTGAATTTTCCTTTTTGCCAAGATGGTTCTTTATAGGATGTAACTTTATTGGAAGAAATAATTACGAATAGCTCCTACATCAATTATTTGTTAAGTTTTCTCATACAATTAGGTAATTCTCGATTCCCCTGTCATTGATTTTAATTTATCTAATGTATTAAAGTAATTACGTTTTGCTAAATATCAAGCAGTTTGACCATTCGCATTTCATTTGGCTCAGACATTTTACATCAGTCGTTAAAATTAGAAAACGGTAAGGTCCAGGGTACGTTTGAAAACAATTTTGCAGGGTTCTGCTCTTATCCACAATACTACACCTCTTTTGTTCGTGTTTAGGAGCCTGGAGCGACTGAATTGGCTATTCCTCTTCTTGTCCAAAAGTTTCAATGGGTTGAATGAATCTCTTTTGTTCCTGTGAAACCAATGTGAATTTAGATTAGATTAGATTACATTACAGTATGGAAACAGGCCCTTCGGCCCAACAAGTCCACACCGACCCGCCGAAGCGCAACCCACCCATACCCCTACATTTACCTCTATAACTAACACTACGGGCAATTTAGCATGGCCAATTCACCTAACCCGAACATCTTTGGACTGTGGGAGGAAACCGGAGCACCCGGAGGAAACCCACGCAGACACGGGGAGAATTTGCAAACTCCACACAGTCAGTCGCCTGAGTTGCTGAATGAAATCGTTTTTTTTTACTTTGAACATGTGCAGTGTCTTTTTTTCGTTTGCACAGATGTCACGTACGCTTGCATAGTACAAGCATGAATATTGTCCAGGTTTGCTGTACGTGGACATAGAGTACTTCAGGAGCTGTAGGGTAACCATTTGTTCTGACAATTTTGTGTGTGATCTTCAGTGAACGCGCACACTTCTGATGTTATGATGGGGGAAAGACATTGATGAAGCAGCTGAAGATGTTTTTGCCGAGGAAGCTACCTTGAGGAAAACCTGTTGAGATGTCCTGAGACTGAGAGGATTGATGTCTCCTAAACACAACGATCTTCTTTTGTACTTCAATCACTTCAACCAGTGGGACACTTACACTGATTCCCATGAATTGTTCGCGATCGTTGATACGATTGTCAGACAAATACTGCATTGGTATCGTGGCAAGTCAATCGTTACCCTTATTTGTAGCTGTTTTGTTCACGGCAATAGGTGCTGGTGTGGGAGCAGGAAATATTTTCTTCAACCTCAGAGGATTGAATGTCAGGAATTCTCGTTTCCAAGGAGTGAGAAGAGTTAGATTGTTAAAAGTATTTACATAAGAGCTACGTGGCCTTTGACCTATCAGAGAGTTGAGGGCGATGAATAATTGGGCATTAAAGAGGATTTGAGACCTAGGCCAATCAGCCATGACGTTATTGAAGGGCATGGCAAGCTTGTGGGGGCTAAATGAACTGCTCCTGTTTCTGATGTTCTCACATTTTGCTATTGGAAGGTTAGTGGATAGTATTTACATGCAGGTTCAGTTTTTGAATGCTGCAATCAGGAAAGCGGAGGATTCTGTGAGTCATCATTTCCTGAGCCATGGGGGCTTTATTCACAATTAACCTGGGTGAATAGTATAACCATCAAGTAAACTACAATTTGTAAAGAGAGATGAGGGACCTCTTCTTTAGCAGCGTGGTTCTCTAATTGCCTTTTCTATTCTATCCAAAACGTGTGCAACCGTCTTCAGGAAGTGATTGGTTTCCTCTGTTTCTGTGCATTGGGTTACACATATAAGTAACATCCAACTGCTCGTGTCTAGCAGTTCTGAAGGGCTGAATGGAACATAGGACTGAGGAGCAGGGATGACCCATTAGATACTTTGAGCGTTCTGCACCAGCAGCAAGATCATAGCTGATCTGATAGAGTACTCCGAATCACTTTTCCGTCTGAATCCCATTATCCTTAATTCGTTTCTATGTCAAATGTCTAACTAATTGAGCTGTGAATGAATGTAAACATAGAGGCATCACAGACTTCCTGTGACAACAATTCCGACTCGAAATTGCATTTTAGCATCTCTCCTCATCCTTCTTATCAAATTGTCGAGTCAAATCGTATATAAATAGACCATTTTTGTCCAACTTGTCCACGCTGACCACATATCCTCAACGGATTTTACCCCATCTACCTGCATTTTGGCCCATGTAACTCAATCCTTCCTGTTACTGTACACATTCAGAAGGCTTTTAAATGTCTAATTGTACCAAACGCCACCACTTCCATGGCAGCTCATTCGGTATAGGCAACATCCTCTGCATACGAAATTTGCACATAAGGTCCCTTTAAAATATTTCCCCTTTCAGCTTCAACCTATGCGCTCTAATTTTGGACTCGTGTTCTCTGGGAATAAGGCCATGGCTATTCACCTTATCCATGTCCGTCATGATTGTGTACACCTCAATGATGACACTCCTCCACTTCCAATTTTCCAGGAAAAACAGCCACAGCTTCTTCAGGATCCACATTTAGCTCAAATCCTCCAATCATAGCAATACCCTTGTAAATATTTTCTGCACCATCTCAAGTTTAATAACATTGTTCCTTTAGCAGATCATCCCAAATTGTACACAGTAGTCTGAACGTGGCCTAACAAATGACCTGCACAGTCGCATCATGACCTCCTAATTACTATGTTGAATGCTCTGCCGGCAACAAGACCAACGCGTTCTTCAGCAACCTCTGTATCTGCGACCCCACTTTCATGGAACAAATCAATTGCACGCGTAGGGTTCTTTTTTCGGCAACAATTCCAAGGGTAGCACGATTGTTTGTGTGAGTCCTGCCCCAATTCATCTTCTCAAAGGTCCAAAGCTCACATTTATCGAAATTAATCTCATTCTGCCACTCGTCGGCTAATTTGCCCACCTGATGAAGATCCCGTTTTACGCTGAGGCGACCTTCATCTCTATCCACGACACCATCTATTTTGATATCAGCAGCAAATCTATTAATCATGCCGCTGATACGTTTTTCGTTTCAGTGCTTGATTAATTCACACAATGCATCAGATTGAGTCTCAGCCATGCCATGTACAGAGGCAGAAAAACATCCTTAATATCATAGAAGATATCCTTTGCATGAAGTGGTATAAATCCATTCCCTTTCCAAATTACTTTATGCATCTTCAGACTAACTGGATGTCATTTATGTACTGGATGCACAAATCCCTCTGTACCATTGAATAATGCAATCTTTCTCCAGGTGCATAATTTACTTTTGTTTTTGCCTTTCTGAAAGCAAAGCCTACACACAACCCACATTGCTATTATTCTTTTACAGGAAGTTTGCTCATGATCCTCCTCTGTCTAAATCCCATTGCAAACAGTCTGTATCCAGTTGACGTCTAATTGCATGACTACCTTGTTGTCCTAGGAAACCGAGCACCAAGCCACTCAGCACCTTTGTCCAAGTCGTTAATCTCGATTATAAATTGTTGAAGATCTCAGACTGATCTCTTCTAAATTCCATTAGTAACATTTTTCAATCTGAATTTAAGCAAGTACCTCTTCACTGTATTTATCTCTTCACTGTTCGGCAACCAGGTCTAAACTGTTCTTGCGTCGTAGAGTAGAGTCCAGTGCTTTGTTTCTGATTGTCAATGTGTGCTCCTGTGCAAGGGTCCTGGATGTCCTTGTGCTCGAGTCACAGAATTTTAGTCTGTTGGTGCAGCATGTAACTAAAAAAGGCAAAGGGACTTTTGTACTTCATTACTAAAGGGATTTAGTGCAAGTTGCAGCTGTATAAGTAGCTGGTCAGATCACTGTGGGGTGCTGTGTTTAGCGTTTATCCCTTCACTTTGTGAAAGAATGTATTGGCAGTGGAGGATGTGCAGATGCGATTAACTGGGTTGATTTCAGAATTGAGAGGTTCAGCTGATGAGGAGAGACTGAGTAGTCAGTGATTATATTAATCGGAATTCAGCAGAAGGAGGCGGATCTCATAGAAATATTAAAAAATACATTAATAAACGAATGGATAAGACAGAAGCAGGGTGGATATTTCCACAGGCGGATGAAATTAGAACAAGAGTGGATAGCCTAACGTTTAAGAGGAGCAGGTTGAGCACCAAATGGAGGAGGAAGGTATTCACTCAAAGTGTTGTGAAGCTGAGAAATTCACTGCCAAGTGAAATAATTGAGGCGTCCTCATTGAATGCTTTTCAAGCTAACACAGATAAATTTATAATAAATCAAGGAATTAAGAAATATTGTGAGAGGGTGGAAAAGTGGAGCTGAGGACAGGAAAAGATTACCAATGATCTCATTACATTGAGGATCAGGCTTGAAGGGCCAGACGTCCGCCTCCTGTTTCTTGTTCTCGTGTTCTTATGTTCTTATATTCTGAGTTTAGCAATACTCCAGTAGTGTCAGTTGTTGTCAGATCATTTGCTAGAGGCAGTGCTGTCAATGATCCTTATTCTTGAGAATTTAAAGGAAAAAAGCAGAAAATGGACTAACACATTAGTAGAACGCTGCACTGACAAAAATGCTATATTTCAGATTAAGCTTTCAATCTAGTCGACGGGGACAGGCGCTGGACGAAGTCCTGAGAGCGATGGGACATGTGGCTTGTTCGGGTCAGTGATAAGACAGATTTACAGTGAATGTGAGAGAGCAGAGGCAATACGGTGGCATTTATCCTGGCTGAGTTGGGAAGTTTATTCACACTTGTCCTGTATTGTTGGAGATTTTGACAAACCACAGTTGCTACACTGATCTGGGTAGTGAGCGCAGACCACGCTCAGGGCGTCTGCTGGCGTGGACTTTTCTGGGAAGACAATGGTCTTCCTCTGTACTAGCCTATCCACCACGACTATAGTGCACCTGCTATCGTGGTGTAATTGTCACTTCTCTATTATTTGACCCCAGTTACAAATCAGCAGAAAACTTTCCATCATCCGAACACACATTAATATCCCATTCACCTGCCATTCCTTGAAACACTGGCCCACGTTGCAAAATGCAATCCAAATGTCTTCATTTCAGCATCCTGAAACCTGGGAACACGTCCCACCAGGACACTTTATCTCAGTCTCCACTTCCCTATTAATTTCTCAAGCCCCTCCCATTTGTTGATTTTAAACTCTTTCCACCGTCATCTCTCTCTCTCTGACGGTGATTTTCACACCCCAGCAACCCCTGTCATGGCACAATGGATTTATGGAACTGTAAATGGATGTTAACTGCACATCCTGTCACTTCCATCATGGATCTCACACAGTGTCACTGAGCAATGCACTGGGGTTTTCTGCACAACGATTTGTGTTCGAATAATAACTGTTCCAGGTTTACAGATCACTTCAATAATGTTCCCTGCACAGCTCCACGCGCTGAACAGCTATACTCCGAGTTTATATGTCAATTCAATAGTGAATCCTGCATAGTGTTCCATTCTATGGAGATTGCTGTTGTACTGATCGGTGCGTGAACCTGGGCTGTACAGTCTTTCTGATCTGCATTTACGGTGTCTAGATTGGTTCTGTGAGATGGATTTGGAATATCATATAACGAACCACATTAGCTGATGCTGCATTACCTTTATAGCATGTTCTCAATCGTGTGTGTGAGACCTTCAAAATTTCACTACTGCAACTAATCACATTCCTTCTAAATCTTCAACATTTCTGCAGCTTGTTCTCCTTTGCTTAATTATCCACTTTTAAGACAATAATCAGCCCTACTGAATCTTATCATAGCCTTTGCTGTTGGTTTCCCTCGATTTTCAGGTTACATCCTTATGAAGAGTAAACACAATTTAGAAAAAAATATGTGGCCGACGTTCTTGTTCACTTCCACTTTTTTTCCCATGTCATGTTCCATTTGTATGGGTTTTCTGTCGCTTTCACTCACGTCTTTGAACTTGGTCTATGCCTAACAACTGAACACATGTGCTTGTTCCTCTCAGCTGGATGTGTGGTCAACAACACGAGGTGGTCCCTTGGGAATTGCTCAAAAGACCAGACATCTAACATGTATCTGAGGGGCTTCTGACTGACTCGTTATTGAAATAAGTAGTGGAGGCGCTGTTGATGGTTTGCTGGAGGTTGCACAGTGATTTGCCTCAGCCATTCAAGGAGACAAGGGGATTCGATGACCAAGTCTGAACGGAATACAGGGACTTCGTCACAGCATCTGGGTCTGAAACATGAACAAATGGAGACGAGGCTTCAGAAAGGGGAAACTCTGAAAACAGCGTGAGGATCTGTGTGGGGTGTGTGGATTGTGTGGGAGAGAGAAATCTGCCGTATCCACACCTAGTCAATAGGAAACTGTCAAAGTTTCAGTAAATCTGACACATGAACATGCAGTGCAGGATTTATTGGACAATCTTCCATAAAGGCTTCCCCTTTGATAAAAGGCTCAACACACCCGCCCCTCCTCTTCACCCAACTAACCACAACAAAACATCCCTTGCGTTCTGAGAGTAATGGGGCGACTTGGAACATTAGTTAGCAGGCCATAAGAGAGATTATCACAGAATCCCGATAGTTGGAAGCAGACCGTTCGCCCATCGAGTCCACACTAATCCTCGAAACAGCTTTCCACCCAGAATCCCCGATTTTATCCTCGTAGTCCGACATTTTCTCATGGCTAATACATCCAGCCTTCACACCCCTTCGACACGATGGGCGATTTAGCATGAGTCGATCAAGTGTGGAACTGGAAGGCAAAAACACAGCAGGTAAAGCAGCAGTGGATACGATGTTTCAGGTGAGAAACTATCATCAACAATGGTGAACGGGAAGGGGCTGTAAAATAAATAGAGGGCGGAGTGGCACCCAGGGAAAGATAGATGAATGATGTCAGGTGGATGCAGGTGGGAAGTAATTGGTCGATGGGAAGGCTGGAGTGGATAGGTGGGAAGCAAGATGATCCATTCGGTCAGGCCAAGAGGACAGAGAAAAACCTGGGATGAGCTCGAGTTTAGAATGGCCAACTGAACCTGCACATATTTGCGTTGTGGCAGGACATTGGAAAACATGGAGGAAGCCATCGCAGACACAGGGATAATGTGCAAACTCCGCAGTGCCAGTTGCTTGGTGTTGGAATTGAACCTGGTTTCCTGGCGCTGTGAGTCTAAGTACCTAACTAAGCCAACGATGGAGATGGAAGGACAGTTCTGATGTCTCAACGAGTCAGAGCAAACCCTCCAGTACTCACTGTGTCATTACGTCCTGCCATCTCTCTCCATTTCAATAACTTACAACGTTCCATTCGTTCTAAAAACAAAACATAACATCTTATGCATCATTTTATATCCCATCTGCCAAACAGTTATTCAATCATTACATCTATTTATAAGCATTTGCAATCTCCCCCCTCCTCCTGTTAATTAAATTTGCTGTTTATCTTTTTGTCATCACCAACCTGAATTAGATTACGTTTGTTCCACTCCTCCAAATCATTGGTCTCGATTGTAAATAGTTGAAGACTCAGCACTGATCACTGCATGATAGCACTGGTTTCATGCTGTCAAACTGATCAAGGTTGTTTTATTATGATTGTCTGCTTTCTGTTTGGTCCTCCCCCGTTCCTGAGCAGGTTATTTGAAGGCTTAATACGAACAAGGGGTATTTGGAAATGCGGCCCCATGAGTCTGCTCTGGCAGTTAATAGGATTATGATTGATGTCATCTCGACCTTAGATCCACTTTCCAGCCTGCTCACCATAACCCTTCGTTTTCTCAATGTTCCAGCATTCAACTGCACTCTGGGTCAGTGAACTGTATAGATTCACAACCATTTGAATGAAGTAATTTGGCATCACCGCTGTTTTAAATTTGCTCCACGTTATGCTAAAACTACGGCCTCTTGTTCGAGGTTGCTCCAAATGTGGAAATATCCACTTGACGTCTCCATTCTCAATTACCTTTAGCATCGTACAGATATCAATGAAGTCTCCTCTCATTCTGCCAATCTCCAGAGATTACAGGCCTGATCAGCTGAATCACTGTTCACAAGAAACACTCCTCATCTCTGGAATCAGCCCAGGCAACCTCTTCTGAACTGCCACCAATGGAACTGCAAAGATCTCCAGTCAGGGCGCCAAAACTGGGCACGGTACTCCAGTTGCAATCTCACTAATGACTTGAATAGTAGTAGCAACATTTATTAACTTTTATACTCTATTCTTTTGGAATCAATGCTGCAATTCCACCTTCATTCGTCATTACCTGCTGTACTTGAATGTACGTTATCTGTGATATGCACAGAGATCACACACGTCAAATAAGGTCGCACAGATTCCTTTGTACCTCAGCACACTAACGTTTCTCACCATTTCGATTATATGTTGTCTGTCTATTTCTCTCATCAAAGTAGACACAACTGATAATTATTCACGATCAAATTCTTCTTTCAAATTTTGGCTCAATTTGCCCAAGCTACCGATATTCATTTGGAAACTTCATCCACCTTCATTGAAACTTACATGTCCAACTGTGTTTGTGTCATCTGAAAATTTGCCTCCATTATTTTACAAACCTGTAACTAGGTAACAGTGTATATTGCAAATTGTTGGTGCCTGAGGAGCGAGCTGTATGACTCCCAAAAGTTGCCAACCAGAAAACGGCCGATCTATTCTTTTTTTTCATTTTGTTTTGAGACAAATCTCCATCCAAGCTATTGAGTTACTTTGCATACCAGGTCCTCTTATTTGACAGATTAGTCTTTTCTCCTTCTGCAATTTCTTCTGGACATCCAGATATATTAAATCTGCAGGATCCCCATTGTCAACCTTGTTTCTTACTTCTTTCACGAGATTGAACAAATAATTCAAATACGATTTATTCTTCATAAAACCATGCATACTCTGATTAATTTTGATTTGACCGTGCAAATCTCCTGTTATTAGTTCCTTGAAAATGCATCCTAATAGTTTGCTTGCTATTTTTATTTCCCAGTGAAGATGATCATTCCAAGTCCTTCTCCTTCTATAATCACTACGTTCACTTTCAATTCATGTGTAACAAGCACAAGGCTTTAAAATATCTCCTCCGATTCTCATGTAAGGGGCATGAACCTCTGAATGGTAATATTCTGCACCTAGATTACACACTCGATGAGCTGACTGCACTCATAGTGTTCCTCTATTAGAGACTAAATGGCTTGATCATCCAGCTGTTGTTCTGCTGCGGTTCGTAAGAGGCTAAAGGTCTGCTTGTCCCCTCTTATTACTGTGTAAGGCGTTCGAGGGATCATGGAATCGTCCTGTTATTGTAAAACGGTTTGAGGGGCGAAAACACCTCCTCCTTTTCTTTGATAAACGCTCGAGATGTTGAATGTTCTACTCCTGCATCGCAGAAATGGTATTGAAAAAGTGCCTTGTCTTCACCCGTTCCATCACTACAGACAACTGAACTGAGTTAACGCCTGCTTTCCTACAAGAATATCTCAATGTATTTTTATCCTTCTTCACTTTCTAAGCAACAGGCTCGATGGGTTGTCAAGCCTTCTTTTATTCCAGTATACCAATCTCCAGTCACTTTGTGCCCTCTTCGAGTTCCTGTGCTGCAGACATGAGGAGCCTGAATAGGCTGACCTTGTTGCTGTGCAACTGAATACCAATGCTAATACAGCCAACTCTGGGTCCTGAAATCACGGCTTCACGGGTTGATTGGCCTCCTCTTGTTTCTGTATATCAAGCTACAGGGACTGAACTGTCTCGTCCTTTTCAGGTGCAACAGAGCGAAAGGTCTGTGTAACAGGCTGGAGAAGCAGAGTGGATTACTCCATTTGAAGTGTTAATGGCTTCTGTTGATGACCCTCCTTTCTCTCTGCTATGTCAATGAAAGATCATCTTTCATTCCGGCAAAGGACAATGGATATTGCATCAACCTGACAACGCGTTGCTTATAAGCTGACATCATTATTGCAGTCATCTTTCGCGAACCCATCACTGAGCTGCTTCCAAATCGACATGTACTTTCTGCAGTAAGGAGACTACATTCGTACACACTGCGTCAAATGTGATCTCACTGATTCCTGAACAGTGGCAGACATACTTTGCCAACCTGCTATAAGGGTCCCATCCGGGTTAGATCAGTCTCTGTTGTCTGGAGAATAAACAACATTGATGAAACCTCACTGCCTTTTTCGACTCCACTAGCATGACGAGGGACCGAGTGAAAATGTCAAAATGGCGAGAGGAATGAGTGATCTCAATGTTGAAATAGGTCTCGTGAAAGATCTCGTCTGAATCTGCCATTAATATATCCAGGCCCTTACTGCTCAGAATATACTGTATCTGGTAAAGTGGAGGTTGGAAATGGCAAGGAAAGTCAACTTTTGATGGGAATTATACATCAAATGAAAACTGCAATGCAAATGTTGGGCGTGTTATAAAACAGGAAATCAGATATCCAATGTTGTATGAACTGCAGAAAAGATGGACAAACTCAAGTTGCATCTGAACCGTGTTAAACAAGTAACCGTTGTGAAAAATGGATTTCATGAGCATGTATGAGATATTTTCGCAAAAAGTTGAACATCGAGCTAAATATCAGGCTGTTTTGAATTGGTGTTATGTGATTAGAAGAGCTAACTGAAAATTTTGTTGTGAAGGAGTTTTTTTATAGATGTGATAGTGATATATAGTATGATGTCTGAAAACAAGAGGGTTTGTTATTAATTTACGGCTATACATCTGAGTCAGGCAAGCCATTACGTTATTTGGGACAAGTCATCTTCAGTGAGCTGGAAATATATGTGAATAAAAAGATTTAAAGGAAGGTAGACAATGTTTATCAGTTATAGATATACTTTAAGGTGAAAAATATCCATCTACGCCTACAAGTTGAAAAGACCACAACAAAAGTGACTCTATGATGGTGAACAGAAGAGTGTGATGATCGCATTTGATCGCTGGGTCCGGCTCAGAAAAATGCCAAATATTTTGTTAAAGCGGATAATCAGGGAAACATCGTTCCCAGCAATTTAGAACCACGAAACTGATATGAAAATCAACATGAGAACAGGAACACAAACTAACAAGAAGCACAAAGGCTGCAAAGTAAACTTTCTATCGATATCTTGAAGGAAAATGAAAACGAGGTCAAATGTCAAACAATAAATGTGCAGAAAAGATAATGAATTGTAGAGAATAGATAAATTGCAACGAAGCTAAACAGTTATTTTATGACTGTCTTCAAGGAGTAAGATCAGGAAATTTTCCCAGAAAGACCAAGTGACCATGGGCCATGTGTAATTAAAGATTGAAATCATTCATAAGAGTAACTAGTTAAATTTGGAAGACAGCTGGATTGAGCGGTGGTAAGTCTGACAGACCTAAAGTACTTTTTAAAGGAATTTCAGAGGAAGTAGCAATCCACATATTTATTACTTTGGGGATCAATATGTTACGTTCCTACACAGTTTGCAAAGGCAGAACATCTGAAAGATTACAAATGCAAACCCATTGTTGAAAGTGAGAAAGAGGGAGAGTAGACAACCACAGGCCAGGTAAGTCCTCATTCATTGTACGGAACCTGTTGGATTGCATTATAAAGGACATGATATCAGATATTTAGAGGGTATCAGCAAAATTCGAGAGAATAATAAGGCATTTATGAAAGGAAAATCATAATTTACAAAACATTTTTTAGAATGATTTGAAGATGTGTATTGTAGCCACAGGTAATGGAGAAACACAGTATATGGTCTCGCTGGAGAATCAGTAGGATGTTTTTTTCCGAACTCACGCAGTGAGTTAATAAGCAAAATTAAAGCAAAGGGTATTGCGAGGTATATATGCAAAGGGATGGAAGAAATTAGTTTGACCTTCATTGGAATGAAATCTGTAGATATTACGAAATGCATCCTGTGCAAATAACACAGAATGTTGGCGAGACACCAATGTGGGAATGGAGTACAATCTCGGTTGCCCAATCTACGAAAGAATATACTGGCCACGGAGGTAATGCAAAATACATTCTCCAGTTTAATTCCTCAGATGGCAAGATTGGCTGATGAATAAATTCAGTCTGGGTTATCGTGAGATTCAAGGAGTGAGCAATGATCGCAGTGAAACTTAGAAAATTCTCATAGAGGGGACCGACAAACGCAGGTGCATGGAGAAATGCGAACAGTCAAGATTGGGAAAAATCCCCAGATATTCTAAGTGTGCATCAGTGTGGAATACAATAACCAGGAGCAGTTAGGACCCGTTGGTAACATAGGAGGAAATCAATGTGTGGAACAAGAGAAAATTGGTAAGTTGTTACGTCAGTGTTGGGTATCTCATTCACTTGGTAGAAGCGAGATGCAAAGACAGAAGCCAAGCCGATGACCGTGAAGGTCTTGAGCAGATTGATATAAGATGTGAACAGGTTTCGACAACATTGGACAAATCCTCAGGAATGGATGGTATGTATCTCTAGCTCCTGTGGGAAATTACAAAGGAAAAGCAATGATCCAAGTTTGGTGGCAGAATCTGGGCACAGGGGAGGTCTCAAAGGGTTGGAGAACAGATAATGTGGTTCCGCTTTACATGAAGGTGATTAAGCAGAAAACTGTAGATAGCTGAGTATAAATTCTGTGTAGAAAATCTTCATATCGAGGCATGGTTTATTCAGGGATGGTCAGCATGCTTTTATTAGAGGGATGTTGCACTTAAAGAATTTTATTAAACTTTTTTCAAGATATCGTTTATACGGATTTTCAGCACGGCCTTTGACAGAGCCCCACATCGGGAACTGATAGCCAATAAAAAATATCATTGTATCAATGGTGGTAGCTTTGCAAGTTGCACCCAAGATTGTTCCAGTGGCGGGAGAGAGAGGGTGGTTGTAGAAAGTTCTTTGTGTGACTGTCCGGTGCTGTACCACGGGGATTAGTGTTGTGCCTCTGCTTATTTGTGGTATCCATAAATGGTGCCGATGTGAAAGTGGGGGGTGGAGGAGGTGGAGGTGGCGGTCTGGCGTTGGAGGAGTGTGTAATTACTTTTGTGTCAGACACAAAGATTGGTCGCGTGGTTGGCAATGAGGAGGAACGCCTTATGTTACAGAATGCTGATGAAGGAATGATCAGATAGCAAATCAATGGCAGATGCAAGTCAAGCCAGATTGATATGCAGTGATTTTGTGAAGACGTAACCAGACATGTGTGTAGTCAATGAATGCCAACACACTATGACGCTCAGACGGGTCTTCACCACAAAACCCTGAATGTTAATGGACAGGTGAGTCGAGAAGGTATTCACTCAGAGTGTAACAGCATTGAGAAGTTGAGTGAGTGAACAACATTACGGTTATGGGCATCAGTTGGCCTTTCAGCCCCTCGAGACTGCTGCACCATACAGTATGTTCATAACTGATCTGACTGCAGCTAAATGCCACTTGCCTATTTATTGCAAGTAACCATTGAGTCGGCTATCCATCAAAGGTCAGTCGAACTCAACCTTGAAGATCTTCGATAACTCAGTGGTCACTGCTCCGTGGATGAGGAGAACACAGATAGCATACCCTGATGGAGAAAGGGATATGTTACTCAATGCGAAAGCATTTTATTATCAAAGCACATCAAACTGATACCGAATCAGGTTTTACTGCTCCTCGGATGCAACTTGAACTGCTGTGCTTTTCCAGCACCATTCTAATCTAGACTCTGGTTTCCAGCATCTGCAGTCATTGTTTTAACCTCGTCTGAGATACAAGCACAACAGTTACGAACAGACATAGAGTATTCAGCCCCTCAAATTTGTCCCACATTAACAAAGACACTTCAATCTAATAATTAGCAATGATATGCCACATTTGATTCTCGGCACAGATTTCAAGATAAATTAACAACATAAGAGCTTTAAAAATTTCGAACATTTGGCCTGACAAGTTTGCTGTGCTCATTAATTATGGTTGGTGTTTCTGAGAAATCAATCTCCTGCCTTCTGCCTGGAACACCTGACCCCCCCAGCCAGTCAATAACTTCTCAATGTAGTGTGTGTGTGTGTGTGTGTGTGTGTGTGTGTGTGTGTGTGTGTGTGTGTGTGTGTGTGTGTGTGTGTGTGTGTGTGTGTGTGTGTGTGTGTGTGTGTGTGTGTGTGTGTGTGTGTGTGTGTATCTCTGTTTTCCTGTGCTTTTGCCTCTATGCGTCTGTACATGTCTTTGTGTCCCTCTATGCTGATTGATTGATAGATCGATAGATTGATTTTCATGCATACCTCAGCAAAGTAAAAAGCTGTGTTTATGAGCAGTACAGGCGAATCATAGGAAGCAAGAAAGAGAAAGGGAGGACGGGAGATGCTGCAGATCAGAGTCGAGAGTGTGGTGCTGGAAGTGCACAGCAGGGCAGGAACCATTCAAGGAGCAAGAGCATTAACTTTTCAGACATGAACTTTTCATCAGGAATTGGTTTGTGAGCTGGGGCCTACGAGAGAAAAGTGAGGAGATGAGGCTGTGGGAAAAGTAGTTGTGGTTGTGCTCGGTAGATGAATGTTGGGTGGAAGGTGTTTGTTGGAGGTAGGGAGAGCGGATAGATGGGAATGAGAATGGGCCAATCAAGAGGGCTGAGGCTTGGGATTGGGAACATATGGTGGCGACTGGAATGATGAAAATGGTGAAATCCAAGTTGGTCCCGTGTGGTTACAGAGTTACATTTCGGAATAAGATGCGTTCTCCCTCCAGGTGTCGGGTGGTAAGGGTTTTGCACTGGAGGAGGCCTAGGACCTGCTTGTGTGGGTGGGAGAGGGAATAGAATTGTTCAGCCACGGGGCGATGGGGTTGGTTGGTGCAGTTGTTCCAGAGATGTTCTCAGAAATGATCCTCAAGTTGGTGCCCTGCCTCCCTAATTTGAAGGAGATTACATTGTGTACGAAAGATAGTGTGTGTGACATTGGTGGTGGTACAGATATAATTCTGTTCAATGTGGAAGTATATTCGGGCCCTTGGACGGTAGTTAGTGGAGAGGTGTGGGCGCAGGTTTTCCACTTCCAGCGGTGGCAGGTGAAGTTATCGGGAGTGGGGTATGGTGTGGTGGTGGGTATGGATCTTACGAGGGATTCATGGAGAGAGTGGTCCCTTCGGACCACTGTGAGGGGTGAGGTGGTCTGGTTGAACATGGTGGAAGTATTGGAGGATGACGAAACGTATACAGAGGTTGCTGAGGGTAGATGAGTAGGACCAGACGATATGCCCTGGTTGCGTTGGGATTAGTGTGCTTCAAGGACAGATATAAAGGATATGCTCTGGATGGCATCGGCGATGACGTGGGAAGGAAAATTCAGATCTTGGAAGAGGGAAACCTAGGATTTTCTGTGTTGCTATTGGTCATCCTGGGAACAGGTGCGGCAGAAGCTGAGTAATTGGAAATGAGGGATGGCAGTTTAACAGACATCGGGTGCAAGGTGGTGTAGCTCTGGGAGTTGGAGAGTTTGTTGTAGATGTCTGCAATTGGTCGGTCGTCGGATATAGAAATGGAGAAATCCCGGAAGGGTGGGGAAGTGACCAAGATGTTCCAGGTGAAGTTGAGGTCTACATGAAAGCTCTTCGTGATGTTGATGAATTGTTCAGCCTCCTCGTGTGAGCACGAGTTAGTTCCGATACCTTCATCAATCAAGTGGAATAACAGATGGGGGCCGTGCCGGTGTATCTGTGATAGATCAAGCGAAGGACATAGCTGAAGCCCATGTAGCTGTTGGTACTCTATTGGTTTGGAGGAAATCAGTGGATTGGAAGAGGAAGTTGTTAAGAGGGAGGACGAGTTCAGCCAGGCAGATGGGTATGTCAGTGAAAGGGCATTGTTTGAGGCAGCGTGGCAGTAAGAAAAGGAGTGTGAGGAGGCATTCGTCCTGGCAGATAGATGTTTACAGGGATTGGATGTCGATGGTGAAGCTCAGGAGTCAGGGACCAGGGAAATCAATTTCTTGGAGGAGGTGAAGAGTGTGGCCGGTACCTCAAAAGTAGGCAGTGAACACCTGGATTAAGGGGGACAGGAAAGTGTCAGGAAATGCAGAGATGAACTCAGTGGAATAGGAAGTCTGAAACAATGGGTCGATCAGTGAATTCAGGTTTGTTAATCTTCGGTAGAAGGTAGAATCTGGCAGTGAAGGGTGCATGAACGATTAGGTTGGACGCTTTTGCTACGGGATTTCCACAGATGATGAGATTGTGAATGGTTTTGGAAATGATGGTTTGGTGATGGCAGGTGAGGATGTCCTCAACGGGGCAGCAGGAGGATGTCTTGGCGCCTGGCTTTAGTAGTGTAGACGTTACTTAGCCAAACTACCACTGCGCCCACCTGTGACTTGGATGGTGAGGTTGGGGTTTGAGAGGAGAGATGGGATTTCTGCGCTTTGTGAGGGCAGCAGGTTGGTGGGGTGGACAGGTTGAGACGGTTAATGACGCAGTGGCAGTTACAAATGATGAGGTCAAGGGTGGGTAACAGGCATGTAACAGGGGAGGAGAAAGTGAGGACTGCAGATGCTGGAGATCAGAGCTGAAAATGTGTTGCTGGAAAAGCACAGCAGGTCAGGCAGCATCCAAGGAGCAGGAGAATCGACGTTTCGGGCATGAGCCCTTCTTCAGGAATGAGGAAAGTGTGTCCAGCAGGCTAAGATAAAAGATAGGTAGAAGGGACTTGGGGGAGGGGCGTTGGAAATGTGATAGGTGGAAGGAGGTCAAGGTATGGGTGATAGGCCAGAGTAGCGGTGGGGGCGGAGTGGTCAGGAAGAAGATTGCAGGTTAGGAAGGCGGTGCTGAGTTCGAGGGATTTGACTGAGACAAGGTGGGGGGAAGGGAAATTAGGAAACTGGAGAAATCTGAGTTCATCCCTTGTGGTTGGAGGGTTCCTAGGCGGAAGATGAGGCGCTCTTCCTCCAACCGTCGTGTTGCTATGGTCTGGCGATAGAGGAGTCCAAGGACCTGCATGTCCTTGGTGGAGTGGGAGGGGGAGTTGAAGTGTTGAGCCACGGGGTGGTTGGGTTGGTTGGTCCGGATGTCCCAGAGGTGTTCTCTGAAAGGTTATATAAATAGGCAGCCTGTCTCCCCAATATAGAGGAGGCCACATCGGGTGCAGCGGATGCTTTAAACGATGTGTGTAGAGGTGCAGGTGAATTTGTGGCGGATATGGAATTATCCCTTGGGGCCTTGGAGGCTAGTAAGGGGTTAGGTGTGGGCGCAAGTTTTCCATTTCTTGCGGTTGCAGTGGAAGGTGCCGGGAGTGGAGGTTGGGTTGGTGGGGTGTGGACCTGACGAGGGAGTCACGGAGGGAGTGGGCTTTTCGGAAGGCTGATATGGGAGGGGAGGGAAATATATAATTGGTGGTGGGTTCCGTTTAGCGGTGGCGGAACAGACGACGGGAACCCAGCTTTATGGTTTGTGTTGGAGGTGAGACAAGGGATCATCATTGAGTGAGCGGGAGACTTGTTTTAAAAAGTGAGCCCGGGTTCGAGGCAGCGGAAGAAATACTCAAAGGTTGTGAGGCATTTCAAACTCATTAATCCAGGAGCGTAGGGGGATGGAGGTGAGATCTTTGCTGACGACTAAACCCCACTTAGGGAGAAGTCGCGGGAACAGGGAATACACAGTGAGGCTAGGAGCAATAACCTTGGGACGGGCTGGAGCTGTGTGTTGGCAGAGACTGCCTCTTGACTGAATGCAATTATCTGATCAAAAATGGCGTCATCAGCAGAAGTGACAACCACAATGGAGTGGAAAGCTGGGCAAACAGTTGTGCCTATGATGGCAGAAGTGACGTCAAGCGCAGTGGCCGTGAAATTGCCGACTGGTTTTGCCTGTGACGCCCCTGACTGAGGAGAGGACCCAGTTGATGGAATCAGCCATTTCCAGGTGACTGATGTCTTGGGATGTAAGTGGCTGGGGCGGTGGCTAATGTAGAAGCGGAGGTGACGTACAGAGTATGCATCCTGTCTGTGCTGGAGGCACTGAATTCATGCATTCGTTTTCCTGGCAATCGCTGAAGTGGCTTTCTGGAGAGCGATCACAGAAATGATGCGTTCGGCAGTGGCTGAGGTCCGTGGGGTGGCGAGGACGGAAGTAACCGGAAAATTCGCTGCGGGAGTGTAGCAATAAGTGGCCACGTGGCTCACGCCATCTGAGCAGTTTCAGAGGCCACGGGCCAGGGTAAGGCCACGGGCCAGGGTTCAGAAGCCAGGGGCCAGGAGCCCCAAGTATTGAGGTAAACATATGCAAGTTTGTTTAATTTACGTTCTTTTATGTCCGCCATGATGGATAAAGTTCATTTTGTTCTGCGTCTGAATTCTTCAAAGGATATATAACAGCAGAAGTCCCTTGCAGGTCTGGTAGTGTGTGGCCCTAAGGCGTACCAAGGCTGTCTACATGTACAATAGGATATACCGAGCAAACGATTTGGACGTAGGCACACAGGTTACATTGCACAGGCAGTACAAGTGAGACCAATACTGGCTAGATCAGTGTTATTTCAGGCTGGAGAATCCGTTCTGCAGTTAAATAGCCATTGAGAAAAAAGCTGTTCCCGAACCTGCTGTTGTGTGTATTATGGCTGCTGTATTTCTTCCCGACGTAACATGTTGTAGGACGTAAGTAGTAGAGTGTGATTGGTCTTTAATGATTTTGACAGCCTTCCCGTGGCAGGGAGCTGAGCAAATCGAGTCCATGAATGGAACGGTTGCGCTCGTGGTGGCTCGTGTAATTTCATCTGTCTTTCTGTTACTCAACAATCTATCTATCTCAGTCTTAAAATTATTCAATGTCCTAGCCGCCACATCCTTCTGTGGCAATGAATTCCATAGATTCACCGTTCTCTGGCTGAAGACGTTTATCCTTACCTATGTTCCTGATATCCTCCCGTTACTCTAGAATGGCCTGTCCAATCTATTTAATATTCGGTAAGTTTCCATTAGAAGCCAGCTCTTCCTCGTCAACCACATCCAATATAGACCCAAGGTCTTGAAAACTTCCTCAGGTGTTAAGATGCTCGTTCTAGTCGACATTCTTGTAAATCTCCTCTGAATACGCTCCAGGGGCAGTGCTCTCTCCCAGAGACATGAGCCAGGAAACAGCGATCAATACTCCAAATATGGCCAGATCGGAGTCTTATTGATCCTCAGAAGAACCTCCCTGTTTTTCTCTATTCCATTCCTCTCAAAATAAATGGCAACATAATATTTGCCTTTTTCACTTCTGACTCCAAATGCAAGGTTCCCTCGACAGAATCCTGGAGAAGAACACTGAAGCCTTTTTGTACTTCAGCCCTCTGAATTTTCTCCGCATTAAGAAAACCGTCAATGCCTATATTCTTCCTACCAAAGTGAATGACCTCAGACTTTCGAACGTTAATCTTCAATTGCCACCTTTTTGTCCAGTCTCCTAATTTTTCCAAATCTTTCTGCTGCGTGCCCGTCTCCCCAGTGCTGCCTGTCCCTCTTAATAAATTTGTGCAGTCTGCAAACCTAGCGAGAATGCCTTGAGTTCATTAATGTAAAAAATGAAAAGTTGTCGTGTCAACATCTAGTTCTGCGGAACACCACTTGTTGCCACACTGAGAAGGACCCGTTCATCCCCATTTTCTGCTTTCTGCCAGGCGGCCAAGCTTCCGTACATGCTTGTACTTTGCGTCTGTCACCATGGGCCCTTGTCTAACTCAGACTTTTCCAGTGTGGAACCTTGTCAAAGCATTCTTGAGGTCCAGTTAATAACATCTATTGGTTCTCCTTCGTTTAACATGCTCATTATTTCCTCAAAGTATTCAAGTAGATTTAAGCGGCATGACCTCGTGTTGTTGAAACCATGCTGACTTCACCCTACTTAACCATATATGTTGCAGTATTCAGAAATGTCAGCGTTAACAATGAATTCCAGGATCTTCCACATGACAGAGGTTAAGGTAATCAGTCTGTAATTTTCCCTCCTTTGCCTTACTCCATTTTTAAAAAAGGTGCCACCTTAGCTATTTTGCAGTCCTTTGGGACCCTCCCTGACTCTAACGATACTGGGAAGATCCCATTAACGCCTCCACTTTGTTTTCAGCTATAACTCTTCGAACGCTGGCGTGCAGTCCATCCGTTACAGATGATGTATTCACCTCAAGCCATACAGTTTTTGCAGCACTTTCTCCTTTGTATTGCCACCATACTCATATGTGCCCCCTCACTCTCTTGAATTTTGGGATATTTCTCATAACTTCCGTCGTGAAGACTGATATGCACTGATTACTCAGTTCCTCAGCCACTTTCTTGTTCCAAACTATTATCAATCCAGAGGCATGTTACAGCGGTCTGATCTCCACTTTTGCCTTGTTTTCCCCTTTAAGGAGAAAGTGAGGACTGCAGATCTTTTTTCCCCTTTATACAATCTTCCGTCTCATTAGCAGGCTTCCTTTATATTACGGGCTAGCTTAGCTGCATATTTGATCTTCTTTCTCCTTATTTCTTTTATTTTTTGCAGGACTCTGTTGGTCTTTGTAAGCTTCCCAATTCGGTGGTTTCCCACTGCCCTTCGCCACATTGCAGTCTTTCTCCTTTTCTTAAATGCTCATCCTTATTTCCTTACTCAGCCATGTTTGCTGCATCCTCCTTGGAGAATAGTTATTTATTTTCTCGGGATGAATCTCTGCTGTGTCTCCTGAGTTTCTCCAAGAAACTCCTACCATTGCTTAACCACTATCTTTCCTGCTCGTGCCCTCACTCAGTCAAGTATATTCATCATCTCCCTCATGTCTCTGAAGTAGATTTTTTTCAGTTGTCATACGGTAACACCTGATTACATGTTGTCCCTCTCAAATCGCAGGTTCATTCAGCCATGGTACGATCTCTGCCTCCCAAGGCTTCCTTCACTGTGTGGTTCCTCATCAATTCTTCCTCATTGCACAGCACTAAATCCAGTATTGTTTGGTCCCTAGTGGGCGCCACCAAAAGCTGCTTCAAAAAGCAATCTCATAGACACTTTACGAATTCATTTTCTTGCAATCCATTCTCAACCTGATTTTCCCAGTTTATGTGCATATTGAAATTCCCAAACGATCATTACAACTTTGTCTTGCCTACGCATATTCTCTCTTTCTTAGTCTATCGTGTGCCTCAACTCCAGGCTACATTTTGAAGTCCTTTCCAGAACTCGACCTTTGCAATTCCTCAATTTTACCCATGCACGCTCTACACCACTTGACCATACTTTGTTTCTTATTATCGGCTTAATTTCATTTCTTATCATCAGACATACGTACCTCTCTGCCCACCTGCCGACCATTTAGAACGGATGTATATCCTTGAATACTCAGCTCCCGATCGTGATCCCATTGCTGCCACGCATCTGCGATGCCTGTCACTTCAGACCTGCCAATTTTATTTTTTCTACAAGCTCATTTACTTTATTCCTTATACTTCGTGCAATCAGATATAACACCTTCAGGGCTGTGTTCACCGTCCCACGTCTCAGTGGCAGCCGTTTATCAAGTGAGGTTGAAGCTTGACTGTGAACTCGTTCCAAACATTCTTTTCTATTTGTGTCTGTGCTGTAAACGTTACTAAACTCTTCTGAGGTCTGCAGTCTTCCCTCCTCATTTAATTTCGATTTTCTAATTTCCCCTATAACTTAACGCTTTCCCCTCCAACGTTTACTTTATAGCCCTGTCTAAAGCCCGAGGTATTTAAATAATTAGGTCTCTGCTCCCAGCATGGTTCAGATGAAGACCGTTCGACTTGAACATGTCCTTTTTTCCCATTGTTGATGCCAAGTTTCCATGAATTCAAACCCACTTGTCCCACCAAGAATTTATCTGCTTAATCTCCTTGACCCTGTGTCAAGTAGCTCGTGGCACAGGTAGTAATCCAGAGATAGTTACCGTTTTGGTTCTGATTTTTAACTTAGCTCCGAGCTGTTTATGCTCTCTTAGCAGAAGTTCTGCCAGAGGTTTAGCTCTATCGTTGGTAGCCATGTGTACTACGGCCACTGGATTGTTTCACTCCCACTCCAAGTTCCTCTGCAGCCCAGATGAGATATCCCGAATCAAGGCACCAGGCACACAACAAACCTTTCGGGTCTCTCGATCGGAGGCACAGAGAACAGTGTCTCGGCCTCTAACTATAATGTCCTCAATTATAACAACATTTCATTTCTCTTCCCCCACTTCCCTGCACCATGATGCTGTAGTCATTGGACTCATCATCCCTGCAATGGCCTTTCCAGTGTACACTGTGTGCAATATACTTGAACCTGTTGGACAAGTAACTCTACCTCCTGTACCTCTCTCCCTGCCACACTCACAGTAACAACTTCCTGACCCAGACCATTATCCAGGTAGCTCTCCCCCTCTCTGATGTGTCGCAATGTTTGAAGTTCAGACTCCAACTCATCGATTCTAAGCCGGAGCTCTGCCAGCAACCAATATTTGTTACACATATGGTCATTGCTGAACAGAAGACGTGATAGCAGCTCTCCCATCATACAGAAACAACACATCACCTGACCCTCCATCCTTTTTAGATCTGCTTTGAATTTATTCTTATTTTAACTTGTAATTCTTTTGTTTCTCTACTTGTTTTCTCAGTCTGAATGCACGTTTTAAACAATAAATTAACAAGATGCAATTCAGCACAGGTTCAAATTTAGCGGACTCCATATTAGCCAATTAAATCACAGTACTCCTGTGACATCACTTTACAGTTTCGTCTCAGTCGAAACCTGTTTCAACCAGAATCTCTTTCATTCCCAGATTACTCTCCGCTCTCTTTTCCTCTGTTTCAGTCCTGAAGTGAAATTCAGTACCTCTCTTATCCTCTGATGGCAGCTGACATCATTGCCTGTGCAGAACCGGTCGGAGACATAGGCGATGGCACCAGCGCATGTGCAGGATGGTGTAGATATTTTGCCATTCACATCGGTGCATTTGCACAGATCAGTGCAGATATTACACCGTTGACATCGGAACTTTCACAGAACAGTGCGGAGGCTTTGCCTTTGACATTGGCACATTTGCAGAGAATAGTGCAGAGGACTTCGCTGTTGACATTGGCGCATTTACAGAAAAGTGCGGAGATGTCACTGTTAGCATCGATGGTTGCACATATTGCTACGTGCACAGAATTGTATGGAGACTTTGGAGCATGCACCAAAAGAAGTGCGCCAAACATTTGCTACTGGATTCACGCTATTGCACACATAGAGAAATGTCATCAAAAATACTCTTCCCTAATTTTTCATTGATTTTAAAGCCAAATCGCACTGCTGAAATATGTTTTATATGAGAATTACTTGTGTGCTCTGTGTATGTGTCAACCTCAGTGCTTTCTTCCATTGTTTTCAACATTGAGGAGGAATGACTTATCATGCAGGCATGGTGTGAAGGCCAGTAGAAGGCCATTAGGCGATTTCCTTGACCATCTTTGACCTGTTACCAGGTGGTTTCTTGCTTTCTGGAAGCAGTATTGGGAATTCCAAGGTCAATCTTGTCCTATTGTGTACAACGGTGCCACCAACATTTGTGGTTCTGTTCCAGAGTCAGAGATGCATAGCACGGAAATAGGCCCTTTTGTCCAACTTGGCCATGCATACCAGATATCCGAACTTAATCTAGCCCCATTTTCCTGCACTTGGCCCATATCCCTCTCAACACTTTTCATTCATGTTGTAATTGTGCTCCCTCCACCACTTCCTCTAGCAGCTCATTCAATGCATGCACCAATCTCTACATGTAAATGTTATCCTTTAAATCCCTTTGAAATCTTTTCCTCACCTTCCTCCAATGTCCTCTCGTCCTAGACTACCCTAGCCCAGGTAAAATCACTTGTCATTTCGGGGGCAAGGTGGGACAAGATTAACACAGGGATGGTGACCGTTCTTCATGAAACATTGCAAATCAGGTCCGATTCTGTGAATACGATGATGTCAGACTGTTTCCTGACCAGTCACATTTAGGAATAAAAGTAAAAATGGAGCAGGACTAACGGTTTAAAAAAACTGAATAAAAGGCACTCTATGTGAATGTGTACTAGCTTCTCAATAAAGCTTCAGGAATCCACTTTGTACATTGTCGGAAATGGATATGATTGAACAGCATTAGAGAGACATAACGACAGGATGATCTACATCAGGAATTAGATATTCCAGATATTTCATATTCATGAGTGTTATCTAAAAATGAAAAGGAATTGGGGGAGATCTCTGAGTAAGAGATGGTATCCTTGTAACCGTAAAAGAGGACCTGACATCAAATGATCAAGAGATTCTCTTAATCTTATGGATTTTATTATGAAAAGTGCCAAGTGAGTCGAGTTTGTGGAGAAATTTCCACCGTGAGGCCGAGTGAATCTCCACACACTTACTGGACAGAAGGACATTTTTGATACGGGTTTTATGTCTCTACCACCTTCTGTACTTAATACTTTCCAGAACATTATAAAACCAAGACCCGCAGAACATTCTGTAACCGACAACATTTGTGAACGGCGGATATTAGTTAATTTGAATAAGATAAGCTCCTGAGGGAAGAAATTCTGTTCCAGACAGACGGAGATTTTGTTTTGAAGTACCTTTCTTTGAAGGCAGTTAAATTGGTGAATATGTTTTCCCTGTGTTTACCTTTCTTGATGACAGGTGATGCACTGAAATTCAGAAAAAAAGACAGAAATGGCCAATTCTTTGTTGCTTTCAAGAACTGGGGAACGATTCTTCAGGTGGGCAATGTTTTCTCTCTTCGTATTCGGAAGTGGAAAGAAACGACTGCATCTGTACTCGAATGAACGAGTGTGTGGGAATGTTCTCGAAATCATCTGTTGTTATGAATATGTGCCTGCATATTTGGGAAGTGATCATTTATTTTGTTGCATGTCACATTTTTGTGAGCAATTCACTAATTGTCATTTGTTCTTTCTGCTTCTAATACTTCAATGAGTATCTGAATAACGTGACACATTTGATTATCATATTGGGTCTTCGATTAAATTGGTAACTTTATCTCCAGGCTGATATATAATTTGTTTGTTTTCCTTCCTCACAGTTGACGTAGTGATGATCTTTTTCCTGCTTTATAAAGATTGTGGATTGTCTCCATGTGTCAGACTTTACCTGGGGGCCATGGCAGTGGCAGATCTACTGGTCATCATTCTTGATTTGACATTGAGACACATTCCCATTGTTTATCGGGAGCAGTTTTATTTCCTGCAGTCCATCCGCGTGTGTAATATCCACGCTGTCCTGCTTTATGCAGCCACTGACTGTTCTGTCTGGTTTACTGTCACTTTCACCTACGATCGATTTGTTGCCATTTGTTGCCAGAAGTTGAAAAGTAAATATTGCAATGAGAAAACTGCGGCTGTGGTTCTGGGAACGATAACTGTGCTGGCCTGTTTAAAGAACATTTTCTGTTATTTTATGCTCTCCGCTTGGTATTCGCTGCGGAACCACCCCTGGTTTTGTAATGTAGCAAAACATGTTTATTACTCTCCTGTCTGGGTCACAATTGAGTTCCTCCACCACATTCTTAACCCAACACTCCCATTTTTCCTGATTCTGCTGCTCAATGCTTTCACCGTGAGACATATTTTAATGACCAGCAGAGCCCGCAGGAGACTCCAGGCTCACAACATTAGGGACTTTCAGTGTGACGCAGAAATGAGAAATCGAAAAAAATCCATAATTTTACTGTTTGTGATCTCGGCCAATTTCATCATATTATGGTCCACGTTAATGGTTTACTTTATATGGTATCGGATGTGGTTTATTGGATATCAGTCTGTCTATCTACATCACTTTGTGCGTGAATTGGGCTTCATGCTACAGCTCCTCAGTTGCTGCACAAACACTACAATTTATGCCATCACCCAGACTAAGTTCAGACAGCAGCTAAAGAATATGTTGAAATATCCCTTTACCCAAATTCATCAGTCAATCAAATTCACTCATTTCTCAATCCATCCAGGATTTTCTCATTTCAGTTCAATATTTGAGCGATGAAGCAACCTTTCGCTATGGAAGCAGACTGAGGGTATTCCTGGTTGACCAACCTTTACCCCACAGGCGATTACAAGGACACATTGCAATGTTTCTCACAAGTCAGGGTACAGTGAGAACAGGCAACATTGTAATGATTGTGTCTGTAACGCCAACTTCTAAAAAAATAAAAATATTCATCGAAACGTGCCAAGCAGCAGAGTGAACTCTATTGTTGTTTGACTTTGTGTTGAAGAATCTGGGATGGAAACAGAGAGAGTCGGCCCCAAGTCATGGTCCTCAGGGAAGGGAGGAGACACGACCATGAGTTCAGGAGTTGGGGTTAAATCAGTCTGTCCTTGCATTCACTTCTGGGCCACACCCTCCGACCAAGCCTCAGAAGAATTCATCTCTCTTCCTTGCTCTCTTTCGCTCCATATCTCTTTCGCACTCTCACAATGTCCTTCTCTCTCCCCACACACCTATTTTCTATTTTCTTCAATGTCTCTCCCTCCCCACTTTCCATCAGTTCCTCTGTTCCCCCTTGCACTCTTTACCTACTCATCACACTCTCCGTGCCTCTCTTTCTCTAGTCCTCGCTCGCTTTCCATTTTTAAGGTAACACGATGGTGTGAAGCCTCAGGATGCTGAATGGGGCCATAGTGTCAGTGAGAACAGAGTCATTTCTTATGTAAACTGCAGATGTCGGTCAGCAAGTCATTATTAGGAGAACAACGCGTATGTAGCATCACTACATGCACATTACTGCATTTCAACAATCTAGGATGGCACTGCACAAGGTGTTCGGCAGATAGTCATGTGACTCGGCCAATGTTGTTGATCTCATATGCTGCAGGCAATGATGTCCCGAGGCATAGCACATTGGCGAGGCCATGCCGCCGCCAGGACAACTGATGAATGGACACAGTACCAAAATCACCAGACAGGAATATTCCTTCCCAAATGGAGAAAACTTCATTGGTCATGGATATTCAGAGTCCCATCTTCAGGTTAGCGTCCCCCAAGGCAACCTTCCAGATAAACAACAACGGAGAATCGCCGAGCAGAAGCTGATAGCCAAGTTCTGTACACAGAAAGAAAGCCTCAACTCTGATCTTGGCTTCATGCCTCACTCCATGTAAAACTGTCATACTATTCTGTAAAATTTCCTTTACTGTCCCGCTTTAACACAATCACTTGATAACTTGTTATAACCTCTCTCCTAAGTTAGTTTGTGTAGATTTAAAGTACTTGTTAATTTGGTCAGACTTTCTGTAATATGACTGTTATACGTATCGTGCCAATACAGGCAATTGGTTTGTCTCCAGCATCACCCTATGCTTATTATTGGAATTAACATCTCTGCCGAAATTAACCAGATGTTGGTACTTAGCTGTTGACACATTACGCTCCCCGTCGGATACTTTTACCACCCAAAGGGAGTACTTGTTCGGCCTGCGGATACTCCACTCACACCATTAGCATGATATTTTCATCTCTCTGCATATAAATTGTGTGCCTGTGTTGTGCGCTTCTCCACCCTTCATCTGACGAAGGAGCATCGCTCAGAAAGCTTGTGATTTCAAATAAATCTGCAAACCATAACCTGGTGTCGTATGATTCCTGAGGTTGTGAAATCCAGCATCACAAAGAACAGTTTTGTTTCAGCAAGTCTGAGTTTACGGTAATGGCTCACTGTGGGGATTAAACCATGCATATCTGCGAGAGTTCCTGGGTTGCAACCCTACACAAACGCCGTGTTTCTTTTTCTTTCTCTTCATTATTGCCAAATCGGCTGATCAGCTTTCCGGGGAAAAAAAAACTGCTGTGGCCTCTTGAGGTCAGATTGAGATCCGCGAACCGTAGTGTCACTGCAGCAAGCATGGCACAACAGCGCACATGTTAAAAGCGAAAGTATCTGTTTCAGGATGTTTACCACAGAGTCAGACATTAAATTGATTCTCCGTCTGCGTCAGTACACAGTATCGGACGTCAACGGATGTGGGGACGTGAAGCAATTGGAGACAGCACGGAGATATTGACATCAATGTTATTGTGTATGAGGAACGTCAGCAATGGAAGTAGATTGGAAAGTTGCGACAGTTGTACTTGGAGAACAAAGGACTGAAAGTTCCTCTGAATGAATCTTTTCAATTCATGACGGGTCTAGACAGAGAAGTAAGGAAGTGAAACGAAAGAGAGATATTCGTCAGTGAAGTAAAGTCATTAAGAATTTAAACAAAAGTCAAATCAGAAAGAGTGTTTTCACACAGGAATAGTAGTCACAATTCTGTAAGCTTTTGAATATTCATGAACAAAGACGAGCCTGTTCTCAAAGGAAGTGTGCTAAATTGGGGATATGTGGGAGGCTTTTAAAGACAAGTTGATTAGAGTTCAGACAGACATGTCCCTCTGAAAATGATGGATACAATTGTCAAAATTACAGAACCATGAAACATACGTGTAATGGTTAGTAAAATTTAGAGTGGTGCTGGAAAGGCACAGCAGGTCAGGCAGCATCCGGGGAGAAGGAGGACGAATACTGATGAAGGGCTCCTGCCCGTAACGTCGATTTTCCTGCACCTCGGATTTTGCCTGACCTGTTGTGCTTCTGCACCACCACTCTAATATTGACTCTAATATCTAGCATCTACAGTCCTCACATTCGCCGAGGTGTAATGGTGAGACAGCAAAAAGGACAAAGAAAGCATGCATATGGTCCAAGCGACAGAAAACAGACGAAGCTTTAGATCAATATTGTGAAAGTGAAACCAATTGAATCGAAGAATTCAGAGGGCGAACAGTGTTTATGAAATATCTTTAGCAAACACAGTGAAATAGTTCTCCAATGCCTTTTTAAAAAATCGTACCTAAGAAGCAAAGGGATTACAAGAGAAGGGTTTCCCCACTCAAGGCAAAGGAGGAAAGTTATGATTGGAGTGAGAGAAAATTGGTAAGTATCTTACTGAGAATTTTGCATTGACATCCTTCGAGTAGAGGGACAAGATGGTTGTTGAGGTTAGGCATAGATGTTTGATTATTCTGCGTAACGTCAGCAGAAGGAGAGAGGAGGTATTGCGTATTCTAAAAGGATTTAGTCCCTAGGTTGGATGGGATCAAGCCTGGGCTAGTGAGGGCAGTGGGAGAGGAAATAGATAGGACCTTAACAAATACTTTTGCAGCATCCTTGAACAGCAGTGTGGTCCCGGAAGAACTGTAGAATTCCTAATGGCATCCTCTTGTTTAAAATCTGGAGCAGGGATTTACCAGGTAATCATCGACTGGTGAGCCTGACGTCAGTGGTAGGGAAGCTGCTGGAAAAAAATACTGAGGGATAGGATCTGTTCCCATCTGAAAGAAAACAGGCTGATAAGCGTCAGGCAACATGATTTTGTGTAGGCAAGGTCATATATTACCAAATTAATACAATTGTTCGAAGAAGTGGCAAATTTGATTGATAAGGGAAGGGCTGCAGATGTCATACACATGGACATGAGTAAGACATGCGATAAAGTTTGCCATGGTAGGCTAACGGAGATAGTGAAGTCGCATGACGTCCAGTTTTTCCTAGCTACTTGGAAGAGACATAGCTGTGTAACAGGAGAAAGAGAGTAGTAGCAGAAGGGAGTTTCTCAAAATGAAGAACTATCACCAGTGGTGCTCCACAGGGATCGGTCCTGGGACCACTGTTGTTTCTGAAATGCATAAAAGATTTGGAGGAAAGTATAGGTGATCTGATTAGCAAGTTTGCAGATGACACTAATATTGATGGAGAGCAGAAAGTGTACAGAACGTTTAGAGAATGCAGCAGAGTATAAGTACATTGGACAATTTGGCAGAGGATAGGCAGATGGAGTTCAATCCAGGCAAATGCGAGGCAATGCATTTTGGGATATCCATTTCAAGAGCGAACTATACAGTGAATTGAACTCATGCAACATGCGTTCGACTGGAACAACACTACTATTATAGGACAAGCCAAACAGAGAACAGCCACGGAATTCCTAGAGGCATGGTACTCATCCACAGATTCAATCAATAAGCACATCGACGTGGACCCAATATACCGGCCACTGCAGCGGACAGCTGGAACTGATAACCGGAAGCGGCAGATACAAATCACTATAAATGCCTGAGGAAACATCACAGAAGCGATTCACAGGAGGGTCCCAAACACTGAAGATGTCACCTAGATAGGAGACGAAACATCTGCAACACAAATTCCCAGATCTGCGAACACAACCACAACAACGAGCACCCGAGGTACAAATCTTCTCCCAAACGTTGTGGTACATTTTATGCTGAAGTTGGCAATGCATGTCGATAGAGTGGTTCAGAAGACATGCGACATGCTTTCCTTCATCGTACAGGATATTGTGTATAAGTTGGAGCATTGTACGTAATCCTTGCCCTCACTGTACCAAAAATATACAAACTAGAAAGGGCACATAACAATTTATCAGGACGGTGGAAAGTATGCAGGATTATATTCATGAGATGCTAGAAAAAATTGGAAAAGCTGCACCTGAGCCCTGAAAATTTTGGAAGCGATCTAACAGAGAGTTTCTAGATGATGAGAGGTTCAGAATGTCTAAGTAGGAGGAAATTTTCCCTTTTCGAGTGAAACAAGTTCAGAGATTCCAAATGATCGATTTCCCAGAAACAAATGTAGAAACTGATTCAAGAAAGTTTTAATGAGAGATGACTGGGCAAACAGCGAGTGAACGTAATTGGGGAAGAGAGTTTGTGGCAGACTCTGACTGGGAGGGATGGTGGACGGCAGAACAGTGCAGAGATGGGCAGGGCGGGAAAACCAATTGGATTTGGAATGACTTAATGTGCAAAGATACTTCCTGAACAGATTATTATAACTGAGTATGAAATCATTTATGGTTTTGAGAAATGCAGCTTACTGGGTAAAGTGAAGCCCATTATAAACTGTGAAGCAACGGATCAGGACTTGTTTTAAAAAAAAGTAGAGGCAATTTAGATGGAAGTAAATTTCGTGAACACGTGCAGCTAAAATGCATCGACGACAAAGGTCACATGGTTTGGAAACGTGCAGCAAATGATTCACTATGAAGATTTGTCAATGGAACCGAGATTTGTTTTAATTGGAAATGAATGTTATACCCGAGCAATTACGAAGCAAACCGTCTCTCGGAGATGCAATTTCATTCTCTTACCAGTGCCGTAAAAAAATGACCATCTTTTACATGATTGTGAGTCCAGTAAATACTTTTTGATCTCATCCAAGAAATCCACCAGGAAAACTCTGTCGGCTTGCGTTTCCAAACCTCGGTTTTTCTCAGCAGCAAGTGTCAAAAAAGGGGAAATAACTGCAGCGCCAGAGTGCACACCAGGGTTAGCACCACATACACAGAAATCTGTATTGCCCACAACAGAAGCACTTGCCAAAGAGCGAACTTCGATAAGGGAACATCGTGTGGTGTTAACCTTTGGAATTTGTTGCCTCAGAGACTGTGGAGCCTTAGTCAGCCCAACACTCTCTGCTTGTTTTGCATATTTCCAGCATCCACAGGGTTTTGTCCTTGTGTTCCGTGAAGGTGGTTAACAGGAGCAGGAAACGGGTTCTGACTCGCTCTGTGGTAGACAGATTGTAAACTCCTAAATATTAACCCTTTGAGATCAGACTGAACCGTGTGCAGCAGAGTGGGAAAGAGAGGGAAAGGGAAACTCTACTTTGCGCACAACCTCTCGAAAAAGAAATGAAGGTTTCCATTACAAGAATTATCACAAACGCAAGAAATTCTAATGAGCGTTGCAATCAATGGAATACTTCTTAATCATAGTCAGTATTGAATCTGAAACTCTCTGCTCAATGTGTGGTAAAGCGGTCAACTATCCGAATATATCAGAATTTTTCAGATGATGAATTGAATCGGCATAGCTGATTCAATGCTGAAAATTTGGACAAGGGTAAACGATGGAAACTGTGAAAACAATCGGCAGAGGGACAGCTTGCTTTGCTCTAAGGGACAGTTCGGAGTGTTGTGCGCGGCTCTGTGGCACAACAAAGAGCGCAGTGGAGTTCTAGCCCATTGCCGAAGTGGTAGTCCAATGTTATGAAGTCAAATTTCGCTGGAGTTACATTTTCGTTCTTTTTCCGAGTGGTTGGATGATCGGTTTTACTATTTTAACTTACAACGGAGACATATGAAAGAGCGGAAGTTTGATAAAATTTAATCAGAAGAAATAATCATTGAATGGCAAATTAATCCTTTCGGCTAGTGGTGACGATTTGGCACGTTCACCGCCACAGCCTGGCTTCGAATTTCCGTCAGGGAATCAGGAATTATTGTTCCTCTTAGTGACAACAGCAGAAACAGAGCATCTCTGGCAGGAATCATTTCAATGTCTCGGATCAGTTAATCACAGCAAAAACATCAGAGAAAGTGACCCGGCGTCTGAAAGGAAGGGAAGGTGCCTCCACAGTCCCTGTACAGTCGGATTGTTCACCCTTCATTCCCCACCAATTCCTTTTCGCAAAATGTTTCTAAAGGTGCAGAAAGCTGGGGACACTGTTTTGTTTTTTGTCTCCTTTCCATTCCTCGGAGACTCAGTCATTGGGTTGTGGGTTAGGGGAATGGAAAAATGCCTTTGAGCAGCGGGTGGAAATATTTCAGTGTCCCCTCCGCTGACAGAGCTGTGACATAGCCTCTGATGCTCTCGGGGACATTCACTGATGTGAAACAGTGAAATGAATATCATTTCTGCACAACAAGAATTCAACCTTCATCAATACTTCAGGGCAATGGGAAATGTTAATTTAGACGAATAAACAAGTTTAAAACTGCACATCAGCCAGAGATTAACCCAGAAGCTCCAGCGTGTCAATCGGACGTGTTATCCAATGCACTATCCCATACGGAGCTGAGAAAAGTGAATCAGGTTTGTTTGTAAGAGAGAACATTAAGTTGCTCATGATCCAAGTGCGGTAACACAGTCAGTCACTTGTTCTGCCATTGTGTTTGCAAGAATTTTGTTGTGAGATGCCTAAGCATATTTATATTGGAATCTATTCCACACACCCCAACCCAGAACCAAATTGTCTCTCTTCCGTTGTGTCTGAAGAAGGGGCGAGCATAATTCCTGGTTCCTCCCTGTGACATACGGACGGGACTCAATCTCCCCAGTTCATTCCAGGATGTATCAACGAGAAAGACAGAGGGCGAGAAATGTGATGCTGAAACATTGAAGTGGAAAAGGGCGGAATGAGGGAGACAAAGGGAAAAGTAACCAGGTGGAGAGAGAAAGAAGAGAATTGGAGAGAAGCAGACAGCACGGGGAGGAGAGAGACAGGACGTACACGATTTTTGGCCTTCCTTTGTCAGTCATAATTTCTCAGTTCCCTTCATCCTACACAGCAATGACCGTCGGATCCAAACTTGCGCGTAATGGTAACATGTTCAACGGCAATCCAAGAAGTTTTGTGATCAAATTGTGTCATATTAATTGTGTATGGCTCTTGGCTTTTATCAGGACAGAGCTTGCTCTTTGGGCTGCTAACTGGTCAGCAGCTTTCAGGTACATGGGACACTATTCTGTCAGTATTCATTAGAATCAGTGCTGCTGTGATGTGCAGGGCCAAACACAAACTGTTCGTCATGGCGTTGAGTTGGTGACAGCGCGGTGTTACCATCATTATACTCGTATTGTTCAACTTTATCTGTAAACATACAACTTTATGTTTCAATCTATCCAGAGTTTCCATCTCCACCTGTTAAAGCAGTGAGAGTGAGTTCGAAAAGAAATGTTTCTAATCAACAACAAATACTTTCGTCTCACGGGTGGTATGATCTTTATTAAACAACAGGAAAGGAAACTGCAGTCTCACGGTCCCTCTTCATATTAATGACGAGGGTGAATTTATAAACTGCATTGGTAAAATCCATTGTCGGACATCAATTCAGTTCCAATGTTGTTTGATGCTGTCCGCTTCCTGTTTGTTCTCTGAGTTACCGACAAAGTCTCCAGGGATTAAATGTCATGTGGGTTTATTGCCAGAACAACAGAACAAGACTCTAAATCAGAAATATGAAAATCACCCAATATTGGAATTTTATAAACAGGTAAACAAACCGAATAAAAGCCTTATGAAAGCATTTGTCGTTGGGACACAGTGAAGGTCAGGTCGGTTCTCCGTTCTGTCTCTGCACAAACTCTCTCAGCTTTAGTTTCAACATGTCTTCAGATGTCCCCGAGCATCAAAGACAAGAGACTGAAGAAGGCGGTTATGTGAGATTTCTGGAAAAGAAATCCCAGAAGACGCAGCAGACCCTGCCGCATTTGCAGAGAAGAAAAGCAGAGTTCAGGTGTCAGCTTTAACATATTTTATCAGAGCTGGAAGTGCTGCTGACTTACTGATCATTTCAGGAATATTCTGTTTACCTTCCTTCAGCTTCAGAGAGGTGATGTGAAACAGCCTCAGGAGCAGCCTGCATGAGGGAATGCGTAATTTGCAGTTACATAGGAAAGTGCAGGTGACTCTCGGACCATTTCTGAGGGATTGACGAGATAACTACAGAGAAGGCGCCGCATCTACTGCAGGATTGACATTGCCACCCTTCTGCGTGTTCTGCTGATGTCGCTATTGTTGCGGAAAAAACATCATTCCCACCAGAAGAGAACATCAAATCACGGAAGTACAGTAGGAGGATGTTCAGCCCATCGCCTCTCGTTAGCCATTCAATGGTATCACCGCTGATCTGTTAAACCTCAATCCACTTCCCTGCTTTTGCCTTATTACTCGAGATAAACTCGAGCCTGATCACAATGTCATATATTACCGGTAAATATCAGAGTTCGAGATTACTGTATGACGAGTGTGTGTTCGCAAACAATTGAATAACATATAATGAGATAAATGCCGTTTTTGCAATTTGATTCAACGCAGTTTCAGCATTATAAGAAAGGTCACAATCTAAACTAGTACTTACGTTTCTCTCTGTGCAGATGCGCCTTCATGAGTTGAATATTTGCAACATTTTTCTTAATAATTGGAACGTTTCACTTGAACAGATCCTCCCTGAATCTACAAGCATCTGTGTTGCAGAAAACGATTTTGCTTCAGCTTAAAATAGGCAAGGATACTTTCCCCCACCTTGAAGTCCCAATGTTGCGGAGTCCTCCATTCCTGTTTTTCAGCAGCAGCAGCAGCAACTCAAAGGGCAGGAACTTGCACCGTCGAGAGCGGTGAGTCACTGATTTGTGTTTTTCCATTTAAAATCAGAGAGCGGCAGTTTCTGGGAAAGGAGGGACTTCTTATTTATATTTCCGTCCTGCTGTATTAGTCAGTGTCTTCTCAACCCGAGACCCTGCCTTTGTAGGGCCTCCCACCCAATCACCTCCTCTCGCCTTGAAGATCAGGGACATATCAGGTAAGCGTGTCTTTTTTACTTTGTAACTAGGGGAGTGGCAGCGAGAGCAATGTGCCTCCTGCAGGATGATTGAGATCAGGGATGTCAATAGTGCCCCATCCAAGCACAACTGCAGGAAGTGCACCAAACTCACGCACCTCCAAGATCATGTTTTGGAACTGGAGCGGGAGCTGGATGAACTTCGGATAATTCGGGATGCTGAGGCTGTGATAGATAGGAGTTACAGGGAAATAGTTACTCCTAGGCAAGAAGAAATGTCGGTGACTGTTCGAAAGGCGAAAAAACAGTCAGTGGAGGGATCACCTGTGGTCGTTCCACTGAAAAACATGCATACCGTTTTGGATACTGTTGAGGTGGATGACTTACCAGGGGCAAGCAGTGTGGCCCAGGTCTCTGGCACAGAGCCTATCCCTGTTGCAGAAGGGAATGAGGAAAAGGAGGAGAGTGTTAGTCATTGGGGACTCAATAGTTAGAGGCTCAGATAGAAGGTTTGTACGGAACAAACGAGACTCGCAGTTAGGGTGTTGCCTCCCAAGTGCCAGGGTCCGTGATTTCTCGAATCGTAACTTTGGGGTCGTGAAGGGACATGGTGACCAGTCTCAAGTCGTTGCCCATGTAGGTAACAGCATACGAGAAAGAGGGATAGGGATGTAAGGCAGGATTTCAGGGAGCTAGGGTGGAAGTTGAGAGCTAGAACAAACAGAGTTGTTGCCTTTGGATTTTTACCCGTGCCACGTGATAGAAAGGCAAGAAATAGGGAGAGATATCAGCTAAACACTTGACTGCAAGGATGATGCCGGAGGGAGCGTTTCATGTTTTTGGATAATTGGGGCTCATTCTTGGGAAGGTGGGAATTGTACAAACAGCGCTGGCTTCACATGAACCAGATTGGTACTAATATCCTGGGTGGGAAATTTGCTGGTGCTATTCAGATGGGTTTAACCTATCTCAGTAGCGGGGTGGGAACAGGAGGTGAAGCTACAGTGCACAGGAAGATGAGAGTAGGAAGGACAGGGACAGGATTTCACGGTAACAGGAATACGTTGGAAGACAGCGAAATGGTTTGAAGTGTGTCTATTTCAACGCCAGAACTATCCGAAATAAGGTATGTGAGCTTGCAGTATGGATAGGTACCCGATACTTCGAAGTTGTGGCCATTTCAGAGACATGGATAGCGCAGGGTGAGGAATTGATGTTGCAGGTTCCAGGGTTTAGATCTTTCATTAAAGCAGGCGAGGCAGTAAAAGAGGCCGATGAGTGGCCTTGTTATTCAAAGATCGTATAACGATGGCTGAGAGGACTTTAAAAGAGGACTCGTCGACTGAGGAAGTGTGGGCTGAGCTTACAGACAGGAGAGGAGAGATCTCACTTCTTGAAGTTTTTTATAGACCTCTGCAGATTTCCAGGGAGGTGGAACAAAGGATTAGCAACATTTTCCTGGGTAGGAGTGAAAGGAACAGGGTGGTCATTACGGGGGACTTTAACTGCCCCAATATTCATTGGAAATATTATAGCTCTCGTACGTCAGATGGATCAGTATTTGTCCAATGTGTACAGGAGGGTTTCCTGACACAGTATGTCGAATGCTGGCAAGAGAGGAGGCCACACTGGATCTGGTGCTTGGTAATGAACCAGGCCAGGTGTTTGATTTAGTTGTCGGGGATACACTTTGGACAGAGTGACCATAATTCAGTTACGTTTAGTTTAGCGATGGAAAGGGATCGGTACATGCCACAGGTCAAGATTATCGATTGGGCAGGCGCAATTATAATGCGATTAGGCAAGAATTAAGATGCACAGAATGAGGTAGCAAAATGCAGGGGATGCAGACAATCGAAATGTGGAGCTAGTTGAAGGAGCAGATATTGCGTGTCCTTGATAGTTATGCCCCTGTCAGACAGGGAGGAAGTGATAAGATAAGGGAACCGTGGTTTACAAGAGAAATTGCATCTCTTGTTAAGAAGTAGAAAGTGGCATATGTGTTGATGAGGTAAGACGGTACAGATGATGCGATGGAGAGTTACAGATCATCGAGGAAGGATTTAAAGAGAGAGTCAACAGAGCAAAGAGAGGACACGAGCAGTCTTTAGCAAATAGAATAAAGGACAACCATAAAGCTTTGTGTCGGTATGTGAGGAATTAAGGATGGTTAGGGTAGTAATAGGCCCAGTGAAAGACAAAAGTGGGAAGTTGAGTGTGGACCCTGCAGAAATAGGAGAGATGTTAATTGAACATTTCTCATCGGTGTTCATTCAGGAAAAGGAGAATATTGTGGAGGAGACGAATGAGGTACGAGTTATTAGACTAAAAAGGATTGAGGTTAGTGACGCACGGGTGTGATCAATTCTAGAAGGAGTGAAAGTACAAAAGTCCCCTGGACCAGGTGTGATGTATCCGAGAATTCTCTGGGAAGGTAGTGAGGAGATAGCAAACCTTTGGCTTTGATATTTGAGTCATCATTGTCTACGGGTTTAGTAACTGAGGATTGGAGGATTGCAAATGTTGTGCCCTTGTTCAAGAAGGGTACCAGAGATGACCCAGGTAATTATAGACCAGAGAGCCTTCCTTCTGTTATAGGAAAGGTTTTGGAAAGGATTATAAGAGATAAGATTTATAATCATCTAGCATGCAACAATATGATTTCAGGTACTCGTAATGGTTTCGTCAAGGGCAGGTCGTGTCTCACAAACCTCATTGAGTTTTTTGAGAAGTTGACCAAACATGTAGATGACGGTAGCGCAGGTCACGTGGTATACTTGGATTTCAGTAAAGCTTTTGATAATGTTCCATATGGTAGGCTGTTGGGGAAAATGCAAAGGCATGGATTTGAGGGTGATTCAGCAGTTTGGATTAGAAACTGGCTTTCTGGAAGAAGACAGCGAGTGGTGGTTGATGTAAAATATTTAGTCTGGAGTCCAGTTACTAGTGGTGTTCCACAAGAATCAGTGCTGCGACCACTGCTGTTTGTCATTTGTATAAGTTACTGAGACACAGGCATAGGGTGATCGATTAGTAAATTTGCAGTTGACTCTAAAGTCTGTGGAGTAGTGGACAGTTTGGAAGAATGTTACAGGTTGCAAGGGAATTTGGATAAACTGCAGAATTGAGCTGAGAGGTGGCAATGGAGTTCAATGCAGCTAAATGTGAGGTGATGCACTTTGGGAAGAAAAACAGGATGGCAGAGTACTTGCTCAATGGAAAGATTCTTGGAGATGTTGATGTGCAGAGGGATCTTGTAGACCATGTGCATAGATCCCTAAAAGTTGCCACCCAGGTGGATAGTGCTGTTCAGAAGGCATACGGTGTGTTAGGTTTCATTGGTAGAGGGATTGAGTTCTAGAACCGCAATATCATGCTGCAATTATACAAAACGCTGGTGCGGCCACACTTGAAATATTGTGTACAGTTCTGGTCGCCCCATTTCAGAAAGGATGTGGAAGCATTGAAAAAGGTGCAGAGGAGATTTACCAGTATGTTGCCTCTTCTGGAGGGAACGTCTTATGAGGAAAGGCTGAGGGACTTGGATCTTTTCTCATTGGAAAGAAGAAGGTTACGGTGGGATTTGTAGAACATAGAATATTACAGCGCAGTACAGGTCCATTGGCTCTCGATGTTGCGCCAACCTGTCATACCAATCTGAAACTCATCCAACCTACAGTAATCCATGCTTGTCCACTGACGACTTAAGTGCACTTAAAGTTGGCCAATCTACTACCGTTGCAGGCAAAGCATTCCATACCCTTACTACTCTCTGAATAAAGAAACGACCTCTGACAACTGTCCTATATCTATCACCGCTCAATTTAAAGCTATGCCCCCTCGTGTTCACGGTCACTATACTTGGAAAAAGGCTCTCTCTGTCCACCCTATCTAACCCTCTGATTATCTTACACGTCTCTGTTAAGTCACCTCTCAACCTTCTTCTCTCTAACGAAAACAGCCTCAAGTCACTCAGCCTTTCCTCGTAAGACTGTCCCTGCATACCAGATTTGATAGAGATATACAAGATGATCAGAGGATTAGATAGGATAGACAGAGAAAGACTTTTTCCTAGGATGATGACATCAGCTTGTACGAGAGGGCGTAACTATAAATTGAGGGCTGATAGTGTTAAAACTGATATCAGAGGCAAGTTCTTCACGCAGAGAGTGTTCAGAGCGTGGAATGGCCTACCTGCTGAGGTATTCAACTCAGCCACATTAGGCAGATTTAACCAAAACTTAGATAAGTACATGGCTGATTTTGGGATAGTGTTGAGGTTTACGAGCTGACAATAGTTCATAGGTCAGCGCAACATCGAGGGCCGAAGGGCTTGTTCGGTGCTGTATTGTTCTATGTTCTATGTTCCCTGCTGCATGTCAACTGAAGCAGCTGCAGCTGAGTTTGGAGCTCACAGCCCGATGTCCAAATGATCCCTGCTCCATGTGAATCGAATCTGCTCCAGGTGAGTTTGGAGATCTGAACATGATATCCCAATGATCCCTGCTCTATGTCAATCGAAGCTGCTAAAGTTGAGGTTACAACACCCTGCCTACGAATTTCACACACCTCGATACCGTCTGAGGACAACGATCGTATCATTGGCGCACAGAGTCGTGGCACGCTCGTTTCCATCTTGTTGGATGTTAGTGGCTGCGCCACTCAGTTTCTCTGATTCTGGGCCTGGCAACTGGAATTACATGTGATCGTCTGCAGCAGTGGATACTGACTTAAGTGGGGAACTGGTGAAGCAACCTATGTTAAACTGCATTGTCATGAAAAAAATATTTCAACAATAACCTGCACTATCCTAAAAGCATTTTGATGTTTTGTAGAAATCTATCGATCTCAGTCTTCACCATACTCAATGATTGAATCTTCATATCCTCTGGAATTAAACTTACAGATTTAACCCATTTTGAGTTCCCACATCTCAGTCCACTGTTTGGCAAGTGTTCCTGTTGCGCATCTTATGTTGTTGTTGACATATCCGGTGCCACTGTACTTATCATTTTATTGTAATCCACTTCTCAATTTCGCGCTGTAATCGTATAGTAGTAAGTACTCTGCGTTGTGGCCTCAACAACTTCAATGTGAATGGAGTCGCGGCAATGGGCATCCTTCCTGTTTTACTTAATGTAATATTTGCTAAACAAACGCGGGAAAGAGGCAACCATTTTGACATGAAACTATTCTCCGTGCTGACGATTTTTTAACCTTCAAACCGCTGCTGTCTGCCATCTCTGTGAATCACATATCATGCTTTTAACCCACACATTCACGGAGACCTCTCTCTCTCTGTCACAATTACCTGCCAATTCCCTGAGGCACTGCACAAACTAACTCTCAGTGTCACATTGACGCTGTTCAATCTCTGCTGCTGGGGTTACCGGTGCTTGCCGAACGTGCCCAAATCTCAGTATCAAGACCTTCAAGCTCTTGATCCATTTGGATATCGTTATTGTTATATTAATGGTCATTTATAGCGTTTACTGGCATAGACAAACGATTGTTGTGGTGTCAGGATCAGGACAAGGAAACAGGGCAGTATTGAGGATAAGAGACTTTGTTGGAAAAGAACAGTTTCGCTGGTTTTCTGCGTCACTAATTTTATTTGTCCATTCGATTATCGCTCGAGTATTCACATGGAGCAGCAATATGATAGCTATGGAAACGTTGGAGAGGTAATTTACCAGGATATTGTCTGGGATGAAGAGGTTGAGGTATGAGGAGACATTGGACAGACTGAGTTGGTTCTGTTTTTAACTTATAGTCGGGGAGTTTGAGAGGAGACATGATGAAGATGTAAAAAACAATGAAGGATATAGACAGGGCGGAATGAAGAAAAAATGCCATTGTAATGGAAAGTTAACATTTATTGAGAAATCAGTAAAAGCATCGTTGAAACAAAGAAGTAAAGATCTGACTATACAAGCATTTACAGGCAGACGTAAAAATGTACCGACAGTATATTACAAGGACAGTAAAGTGTCATATCAACAGTCAAGGAATGAATAAAACAACTCCATATGTGTCAAGGAACTCGAATGTTCCAGGGTCCTGGCCTTGAGATGAGATAAGGAAAGGCGAAGTATAATATGAAAGGAATATGTGAAAACCCTTAGGTGCACCTTACATACAACATTTGCCAATGTATTGGGTCGATTCGGCAGATTCTGAAAATCAACGTTATCTTTGCTCTTGCTCGCATTTGAGTCGCGTCGATTAAATTTCCACGACTGTAAACGTGGGGGCTTGTCAGGACCTCGCTACTGGGTAAGATTCTGAAGATTCCCTGGAGGCATAGGGCCAAAGCCTTGAAGGATTTTTCACTTTATCTCGAGGGCTAAATTGGCCCCTTTGTGTGAAATGGCTGGGAAGCTGTGAAACGCCATGGCGCCGGCGTCCAAATCGAAGAGGGTCGGGTTAAGAGTTGTGGCTTACCTAACCCTATATAGAGACTGTTTTTTATAGAATAAGTAAATCAGGAAGAGAGTCCGATGTACTCTCGCGTGGTATTCGACCAAAAATCAAGGGAAGGGATTACCGTCTCGAGAGTGCTTAAGCGACAGCAAGTTTAAGGTTAGTTTTAGACTTGGAGCCACCACTGGCTGTGTTTAACTCAGCAAAGATGTACCGGGTATGTGGTCTCTTGGTTGACGAAAACCAAGGTATTGAGGCGGATGCGCTCAGTTTAAGTGGTCCTCCGGAGGTAAAAGCAAGCCATATTGGCAATAAAAATAATGGTACCACGAGAGAGAGAGAGCGCTGAACACTTTTCCAATAACTCTAAAAAGGGGCTCCAGCAAGAGGAAACAGAAAGAGGAACCACAGAGGAATTGGAAATCGTCAAACAAAAATAAAATGCATGTTAAATAATTATGGTCTAGAGTCTGTAAATCAGTTAGAATTGTGGATCAAGGCATGGGTTTTTCTGGAGAGAGGAAGTTTGAGTAAAAGGCAGTTGGAAATACTGAGGTCACGGTCAGAAGAGAGAGAGAGAAAGAGAAACAGAAGGGCAAAATAGAACCAGTGAATTGGAGTGCTTATACCATGCAAAAGGCTGAGGCTGATATCAGGGAAAGGAAATCTCAAGTAAAAGATAGATCAAATGAGCGTACAAACACCATCACACATGCAGACGCGTGTGGAAAATAATCTAATGAATCTGTACAGTGTCTTAAGTCTGTTTCAGATCCTGACCTTTGTGACTGCCCTGCGAGACCTACAGCCCTCCTACGAGATCCACCTCTAAGTCAGCGGCCACCACCTCAGGGTCTGCTGAATCACTGGTAGCATCTCATACCCGCAACAAATTGAAGCAAGAAGCCCAAAAGGAAGATGGCCAACTCAACACGGAAAGGCATCCAGGGCCTGTCCGTGTTCACACCATTACAAACGGCGAGCGTACTGGCGTATGATCCCCCAACCAGGTGGTTTTTCAAGCACCAATGGCTGAAGTTCCAGGTCCAGAAGGGTCCCCGTTGTTGGTCCACCAGCCGTGGACCATGAATTTGGAAAAGGCCTATGGGCAGTTACCTGAGCCACACGAGATTGGAGGGAAGTTCACGAAGAAGTGACAAAGTTCTGTACCGAGTTCCGTCCAACATCACATGCGATGAGACGTCTCCGGGGACGAAACCTGGATGCCAATGTCACCAAAATCAAGTATAACTGGCCAGCCACAAACGTCCATGCCAGGGCAACCAACCCGCATTTGGAACTGAACAGCACCTTTAATGCTTTGGCTGCAGCGCTGGCAACGCCTGTAGGAAGGCATTCCCAGTACGAATGGTCATGAACAAAATTGCAATGTGTAAACAACGGGAAGGTGAGATAGTGTCCGAGTACCTTACATGCCTCACTGAAGTTCATAACGCCCATAGTGGACTGACACCATCCGAGGACATAACGGGGGCAGAGATCACGCCGTATGAGGCACACCTGAGAAACAGCTTCATCAATGCAATGAAGGACGAAATAGCAAAAAAGTTTTAAGACACATGTATTACAGTGACAAGGAAAGCTGAATTTGATAAAATAACATGCAATACATGCTGAAAATTGCTGACTCAAAGAAACTAAAGGTGGAACAGCAAGCACAAAAAGCTCAGCTTACTAAGTTGCAAAGGGTCGCCCAACCTTTGAAGGGAGGTTCTGCAGAAAATGAGAGAGGCAGAGGTGGATGTCGCGGAAGAAGAAGAGGAATTGGTCGTGGTAGAGAGGCTGACAGAGGTAGATCTGGCGGGTGCTTTGTTTGCGGGGCAATGGACCAATGGGCGAGACACTGCTCGCACAGGCAGCCTCAATCGGCCCTGCAGGCTGGACAGCAGGATGATTAACGGGGGAAGGCTGTGGTGGAGGTAGGCAGCTTATAATATACAGGTAAGCCTCTTTCCTTTATGCTTGGCAACGAAGACCTGCTTATGCTAACCTCTTCTACTAACTTTACGGGCACTGAAACACGTCCCATTTCCATATTGAGTGCTGAGATTGCGAAGCGTGGACTATATGTTCAGTATAACGATGATGCATATAAGTCAATGCCTACCTCTTTGTTACAGGTGGAACATACACCAGTTACCTTTTTGGTCGATACAGGGGCAATATATTCAGTCCTTAAATCAAGCCAGTTCAGAGAGCCGACGCAAATAAAGATGAATGGAAGGTTCCTGAACTCAATGGGTGCATCAGGAGTCGAGATACAAGAGAGATTTATCGCACCTAAATTGTGCAAAAACAGAATTGGGGGAACATTCCAATTCTCATTTCTGTTATCAGAATTCTATCCTTTAAATCTGATGCCTCGGGATTTCATGGTGAGACTGGGGTTGAATTTGCTCAATATTCCCATGGGCTTGCAGGTAATACGAAAAGAAGATTTACCAGTGCAGGCTGTAAACTATGACTCACGACAACTGATGTATGTCTATGAGTGGCGATTGTGAAAGAAAGCGATAAGTTCAGTGAGTGATTCACATGCCCTGGAAGCAAGTAACCATGTTAATCCTATTAACAAAGATTTTTGTGCTGGGGTATGCTGCACAGTACAGCACATAAACACCGCGATGACACGAATGAATCATTTGAGAAGATTTGGTTCAGGAGATTGGTTAAACCAGATCAGTTGTTATTGTGCGAATTTTATTAGAATTATCACAGATGTGCAAGCAACGTGAACTTATTCAAAGTATCTGTGTCGGCAAGTAAATGCTATCTTTTTGATGTAGAAGGCTCTTTTCCTCACTTGTCACTCCCGAAGGCGTCGAACAACAGGTGGCATGGTTTGGGACAATGAGTACTGAATGCACAGAAAAAGAAAGATTGGGCCTTTAGGCACGATGTGGGTATCTGGCTCAATGCAGATATGCGGACATATAGAAAGAAACTCAATTGGCTACCCCAGACAGATGGGGAAGTGCAGGTAAACCCCGCCAGCCATGAAGAGCTTAGGAGGGAAGCCAGGCGTTTTCCGAGGATAGAAGTCGAGGACCCAAAATTTTAAACTGTCCCGACTGAGTTGTGGGCAAAAGGCAAAGATAATATAGGGCTCATATGAGGCTGTGAACCCATAAGAATAACCTCGAATTCTGAGTCTCGTCCTTGCAGTGCACAATACCCGTTAAAGCCCGAGGCTATAGAAGGAATTACTCAAGTCTTTGAAAACTTCCGAAAGGCTGGAGTGATAATCCCCTATTAAAACTCACCGGTGAGGACGCCCATTTTTCTGGTAAAAAAAGGGAAACTTTCCAGGTGAACTTGAGGAATGGAAGTTTGTTCAAGACCTGCAGTCAGTCAATAACGCTGTTGTGCCGCGCGGCCCAAATGTTCCCAACCCCAATCCCATATTGGATCAAATTCCACGTACAGTAAATGGTTCTCTGTTGTGCCTTTAACAATTGCCTTCTACAGTGTACGGGTGCACCCAGATAGTCAATTCTGCTTCGCGTTTTCATTCAAATGGCGATGGTATACCTTCACACGATTTTGCCAAGGTTACTGGGAGTCAACCACCATACATAATGAGGCTCTATGCAGGAGTGTGGAGATTCTTGTTCCTTTCCCTGGCTCAGCGTTTCAGCAATTTGCAGACGACTGTTTAATAACAGAACTAACAGAGGAACAATGTGAGAGAGATATCCTTGCGTTGCTCTGCAATGTAGCGACGGAAGGGCATAAAGCCATTGTTACATATGTTACATACTGGCACCAATGATGTAGCCAGGAAAAGGATCGAGGATATAAAAAGGGATTTCAGGAGTTAGGGTGGAAGCTGCAGAGCAGGACGAACAGAGTAGTGTTTTCGATTCCCTACTGGTGCCACGAGATAGCGGGGCGAGGAACAGGGAGCGGGCGCAGCTTGACACGTGGCTGCGCAGCTGGTGTAGGAGGGATGGTTACAGGAGGGTAGATAATTGGGATGCCTACTGGGAAAGGTGGGACCTCTACTTGAAGGACGGTTTGCACCTGAACTGGAAGGGGACCAATGTTCTGGGTGGAAGGTTTGCTTGAGTGGCTCAGGAGGGTTTAAACTAGTATGGCAGGGGTGTGGCAGTCTGAGCTATATACCGGTGGTGAGAGTTGATGGAGATGAGGCAAGAGCAAGAGGTAACACAGCCAATAGGAAGAAATTTCCTTGGAAAGAACCAAGGGATCGTTTGAAGTATGTTTGCTTTAATGCAAGGAATATCAGGAATAAAAGTGATGAGCTTAGAGCTACGATCAGAACCTGGTGCTATGATGTTGAGGCCACAACAAATATGTGGGTTTCGTAGGGGCAGGAATGGTTGCTGGATGTTCCAATGTTAGAACATTTAAAAAGAATAGGGAGAGGGAAGAGGAAAGGGTGCAAACACTGCTAATCAGAGAGGGTATCACAGCTGCAGAAGTTACCATTGTCGAGGGCGGTCTGCCTACTGAGTCAGTGTGGGTGGAAAATAGGAACAGCAAGGGAGCAGACACCTTATTAGGGGTTTACTACAGCCCCCGCCCCCCCCCCCCCCCAATAGCAGCAAGGAGATTGAAGGAAGCAGAGGTCGGCAGATTTTGGAAAAGTGTGAATGAAGTAGGATTGTTGTAATGGGTGACTTTAACTTTACCAATATTGATTGGAACCTTCTTCGAGCAGATGGTTTGGAAGGAGCTGTTTTTGTAAGATGTGTTTAGGAAGCTTTCCTAACTCAGGACGTTGACAGGCCGACGAGCGGAGAGGTCATTTTGGATTTGGTCCTCGGCAATGAGCCGGGGCAGGTATCAGATCTTGCGGTGGGAGAGCATTTTGGTGATAGTGGCCACAACTGCCTCACATTCTACATATCTATGGAAAAGGAGAGACGCAGGCACAATGGGAGGATATTTAATTGGGGAAAAGGAAACTATGATGCTATCAGACGTGTGTTGGAAAGCATGGGCTGGGAGCAATTGTTCCACAGAAAGTGCACTATATACATGGAGAGATGTTTAAGGAACAGTTGTTGCGAGTGATGCATAAATGTATGCCTCTGAGACAGGCAAGAAGGGGCAAGATAAAGGAACCTTGGATGACGAGAGCGGAGGAGCGCCTCGTCAAAAGAAAGAAGGCAGCTTACGTAAGGTGGAGGAAGCAAGGGTCTTGCTCAGCTCTAGAGGATTACAGGCAGGCGAGGAAGGAGTTCAAAAATGGTCTGAGAAGAGCCAGAAGGAGGCATCTAAAAGGCTTGGCAGGAAGGATTAGGGAGAATCCAAAGACATTTTGCACGTATGTGAGGATTAAGAGAATGATCAAAGAAAGAGTAGGGCTGATCAGGGATAGCATAGGAAACTTGTGTATAGAGTCTGCGGAGGTAGGGGAAGCCCTAAATGAGATTTTTGCTTCTGTCTTTACTAAAGTAAAGGTCCTTGTAGTGAACGAAACAGTTGAGGAGCAGGTAAGCATGCTGGAACGGATAGACATTGAAGGAGCTGATGTGCTGAACATTTTCATAAACATTAAGATAGACAAGTCGCCAGGGCCAGACCAGATTTGTCCTCGTCTGCTTTGGGAAGCAAGAAATGTGATTACTTCGTCGCTTGACAAAATCTTTGCATCCTCGCTTTCCACCGGAGTCATACCTGAGGACTGGAGGGAGACAAATGTAATTCCTCTCTACAAGAAAGGAAATAGGGAAATCCTGGGCAATTGCAGCCCAGTCAGTCTCACGTCTGTCGTCTGCAAGGTGTTAGAAAGGATTCTGAGGGGTAGGATTTATGACCATCTGGAAGAGCATGGCTAGATTAAATGCAGTCAGCACGGCTTTGTGAGGGGCAGGTCATGCCTCACAAATCTTAATGAGTTCTTTGAGAATGTTACGAAACAAGTTGATGAGGGTCGAGCGGTGGATATGGTGTACATGGACTTCAGCTGGGCATTTGATAAGGTTCTCCATGATAGGGTCATTCAGAACGTCAGGAGGAATGGGATCCAGGGAAATTTAGCTGTCTGGATACAGAATTGGCTGATCGACAGAAGACAGCGAGTGGAAGTGGAACAAAAGTATTCTGCCTGGAAGTCAGTGGTGAGTAGTGTTCCACAGGGCTCTGCTCTTGGGCCTCTACCCCTTGTATTTTTTATTAACGACTTGGATCGGGAGATTGAAGGATGGGTTAGCAATTTTGCAGAGGATACAAAGGTTGGCGGTGTCGTTGACAGTATAGAGAACTGTTGTAGGATGCATCGTGATATTGACAGGATGCAGAGTTGGACTGAGAGGTGGCAGATGGATTACAAGGTGGATAAATGCGAGGTGAGGCATTTTGGAATGTCGAACTTGAAAGTTGAGTACAAGATTAAAGAGAGGATTCTTGTCAGTGTGGAGGAACAGCGGGATCTTGGTGTGCAGGTTCATAGATCCCTTAAAATTGACACCCAAGTGGACAGGGTTGTTAAGAAAGCAGATGGTGTTTTGGCTTTCATTAACAGGGGGATTGAATTTAAGATCCGTGAGATCTTGTTGCAGCTCTATAAAACTTTGGTTAGATGACACTTGGAATACTGTGTCCTGTTTTGTTCGCCCTCTTATAGGAAAGATGTGGATGCTTTGGAGAGGGTTCAGAGGAGGTTTACCAGGATGCTGCTTGGAATTGAGGGCTTATCTTAGGAAGAGAGGATGACTGAGCTCGGACATCTTTCATCGTAAAAAAGAAGGAAGAGAGGGAACCAAATTGAGGTGTACAAGATAATGAGAGGCATAGATCAAATTGATCGTCAGAGACTATTTCCGTGGGCAGAAATTGTTAATACAATGGGCCATAGCTTTAAGCTGTTTGGTGGAAAGTATAGTGGGGATGTCAGAGGCGGGTTCTTCCCGCATAGAGATGTGAGAGCATGGAATGCGTTGCCAGCAGCCGTTGGGGAAGCAATGTCATTGGGGATATTTAGGAGACTGATGGACATCCATATTGTCACAGAAATTTGAGGGTTCGTACATTAGGTTTACCTTACATGAGGATCAGTGGTCGGCACAACATCGTGGGCTGAAGGGCCTGTTCTGTGCTGTACTGTTCAATGTTCTAAAGTTAGTGTCGCAAAAATACAGCTTGTGCAACAACAGATGAAGTTCTTAAGTTTTTTATTATCGAAACAAGGGCCATTGGTCAATACAGAGTTCAAGCAATGCCGCGACTTGAAATGCCTCACACGAAAAAACAATTGCCATCCTTTTTCGGCATGTGCTCCTACTGTTGAATGTTTACCCCACATTACGCAACCGTTCAGGCGCCCCGAAATGACAAAGCACATGACAAAGCATAGCAGAACCAGAGTCCGTTGCAATGGACACCAGAGGTCGACGGTGCCTTTGTTGACTTACAAGTGGCACTCCAAGTTACACCTGTACTGTGGATGCCGAATCCAAACGAGCCTTTTGTACAAACGGTAGATGGGAAGCGTGGATGCATGACATCGGTGCTGTTGCAGGATCATGGGGGAATATTGGGACCGGTAGATTATTTTTCAGCTAATCTCGATCCCATAGCGTCAGGATTGCCTAGATACCTGCAAGCCATCCCACAGGTGGAAATGCTGTTGTCGCGTCCAGAGAGAATTAGCCTACTTATCCCACATGCGGTATCCTTCCTACTTTCCGAGCAGAAGACAGCACACATGTCGGCAGCACATTGGCTCAGATACAATCCTATGTTACTAACATTACCAGAAAGCAATGTAACATCCTTAACCTTTCTAGCCTTCTCCCCACAGAATGACATGAAGAAGCACATGACTGTGATGTTTAACTAATGACATTTGAAGCTCGAGACCAGACTTTCAGGATTCGCCACTTCGGAATCCAGATATGGAGTGTTTTTGTGGACGGAACAGCATTCAGCAGCAAGGAGACAAGTCGGAATTGTTTTAGGTATGTTGTTGTAACTATCCAGGAGGTAGTTAAAGCAGGATCACTCCCTTCTCATCTATGTCCTACTGTAGAATGTTTGCCCCACATTACGCAACCGTTGAGGTGCACCGAAGTGACGAAGTGGAGCTGATTACCTTGACTGAGTAATGTAAATTGGTTAAGGGAAGGAGAGAGAATATTTACACTGACAGTAGATATGCATTCGGGGTTGTACATGAATTTTTAACACTGTGAAAACACAGGGGGTCTTGGCCTCCACCGGAATGCCCTTCACACACCGTGGCCTGATTTCTGACCTCCTGGACGCGGTCGCATTGCCTAAATCAATTGCTGTGTGTAAATATGAAGCTCCTATGAAAAATAACGATTCCGTTTCTCAAGGCAATGCAAAGGCGGACGTAGCGGCAAGGATGGCAGCCCAGCATTCATCAAGTGATCAGTTTGACATGTGTATGACAAAGATTTGTAACCCAACAACAGACATAAGAGAGTTGAGTCGCAGGCCACGCCGGAAAAGCGTGACTGGACAAGGGCAGGGTGCAGCATTGGGGAAGTGGTGTGGTGTGTCCCCAATGGTTAACCCAGTCAATTGCGATCGTTATTCCAATTCTATGCCAAACTGACACGCGATAAGAACCATGTATTAAAAGGTGGGATGTATCACAGTATTTTGGAAACTAATACACTAAGGGATTTACTCAATATTCCCAGAAATATTGTCAACGATGTGTTATCTGTGCCACTAATAATGTAGGGAGGGGAGTACAGAGAGGTCAGGCAGCACACGCTCAACCCGAAAGACCCTTTGGACATTTACAGATGTATTTCCTGTAGGACCTGTGGTGCAGAACAATACGATTTTCCTGTAGGACCTGTGGTGCAGAAGGTCCTACAGGAAATCGTATCACCAGGGCACCGCAACCAAGAAACCATATCATGGACCTAACCCCAAGCAGGTATGGACCTAACCCCAAGCAGGCCAGAGAGCATTAATGTCACGCCAGAATCTGGAGGGCATTGGCCGGGACTCAGGAGCTCATCTAACTCGGTAGTGGAATTGGCCTTCATGACATAAATGGCATCAATGCAACGGCAGGAAGTTGGGAGGTGCGAAGGGCCATCGCTAGATATGAATGGAGTAGTGCTTGTGTTTTGGCCCTAATACAGCACCGGAGATTAGAGGTTGGCTACCCTTGTTGGATATGTTTGCACACAGCCCATCAGTGGACTGCCGAACCAATTACAGAGAGCCTGGCAAGAAATGCTAGCTGACTGCTTCCATGGGCGGTGACTACCCTGACCCTGATAGGGGGAGCAATTAGTTCAACTATCGTGCCACCACCTGGACTCACGGATAACTGCAGCCCCACTGCTGACACGCTGCAGACCACTGCCAACGCAAATGGTGCAATCATCAACATTACTTGTTCCTTTATCAATAATCAGCCCATGATGGTGGGTATAATATGGGCCTGTGGAAAGTAGGGGTATCACCACCTCCCCGGGGAAGGAAGGGGTACTGCTACCCCGTAGGACTGTTCACTGGCACCACAATGTTCGTCCCAAAGGCCAGTAACTGGAGAAGCCGAAGGGACATCTCAAAGCATTGAATGGGTACACACTCGCAGGCCCCTGGACTACACCAGGAACGAATATTGGGTGGTGTATTCTCTTGGGAGCAGGGACAATTTTGGCAATAAACAAGATTAATGGCCTTGCCTATGGTAAAAATAAACTGTAAGCAAACGAGACTAAGGAAAGTCTAACACTCATTAGTACTGAGTTAACGGCAGTATGGGAAGCAGTGACACGAAATCGATAAGTACCAGATATACTTACGGCCGAGAGAGAGGCCATCTGCAAAACGTTAAGTACCTCATGCTGTTTTAATATTCCTGATGAGTCCCAGAAAATCACAAGTGTAATAAATCATATGGAGTCGGCAATAAGGCCTCCTCTCCCAGCAGATGACTTCTGGTTCAAATGGCTTACATTCCTTTGGAGAGGATGGGGGTATTGGATCCTACACGCTATACTGGTTGTAGGACTGGTCATACTCACAGTGCTTTATATCGGTTGCTGCTTGTGTACCTGTCTCCAGCATTTGCTTATGTGTGCAGCGGGATACCAAATGGCAAAAAGATCAGAGACCCCACAGCAGGAAGTTCCGTTTGCATGGATCCCAGCATACTGTAATGTTGAAGTGTGTGACGTGTGAAAACAGGCTCTGTACAGGGCACACCAGAGGAAGTGACAATACCACCAGAATACTGTGTAACATGCAGATGGTTTCTGAGGAAAGGCCTGTGCTTGCTAAGCAGTTTGTTGTAAAGCTATCTGGCTCTCTATTTTCGTTTATTTAATTATTGTCATAAAATGACAAAAGGGGGGAGTAACGTAATGGAAAATTAACATTTATTGTGAGATCTATAAAAGCATAGCAAAACAAAGAAGTAAGGGCCTGACTTTGCAAAGACTTCCAGACAGACAGAAAAAAATGTAAGACTACATACAAGACCAGTAAACCACTATATCAACCATCAAGGAATGAGGAAAACAACTCCATATTTGGAATGTTCCAGGCTCCTGGCCTTGAGGTGTTGATAAGGAGAAGTGAATTATCGTATAAAGGAAACATATGGGAGATATCAGGAGCCCCTTACATGAGGCGTCTTGCCAATGTATCGGGCCCCTGCAGAGGTTAAAATTAAACATTTTCTTTGCTCTTGCTAAATTTTGAGTGGAGTCGATTTAATTTCGACGACCGCCAACTTAGAATACATTGCTTCTGGGGTGGTGGGTGAATTTAAATCCGGGATCTTGCTGCGCAATATTCCTTCAACATGCTCTCGTTCCCGGTTCAACTACTCGGTTCTCTCTTTTATCCAGAGCAACTTTTGTTGGGGTAGCTGCAACTTGAAAATCCAAAATGATAGGAACGAGGAAGGCCTTGGGCAAGAACAACGTTCAGACGGGGAGAAAGGTTCTTAGGCCTGAGGCCTTGTCAACGGGCTGCACCAGGTGGGGCTCATGTGAGTTGTGTGTTTATTTATCCCAAGGTTTAATTTTCTCCGAGGGATCCTGGGTTTTGAGGCTATACCTTAACTGACGCCTGTTTGATTGTAGCCCAGTCATTTTTTGTAAATAGGTTTAACCCCTGTCAACTGGGATCTTAGCATTTGTCACAAATACATCAATATCCAGTGAGTGTCTTACACACATGACTCCGCGAGGACGACATTAAAACCTTCAATAAGAAGATCTCTGCAAAGATTTGATATAATGTCAGATGATTTATGTGATGTTCATTGGCCAGGGTGATTGAATATGATGTTTGGATAAGTTAGACACAGGTTGCTCGTTTCAATTCCGTGAATGTCTGCAAGGGATATATCTCTCTCTCTATCTATCCATCTCTTTCTCTATCCCCTCTCTCGCACCCTCTCCAACTTCCAATTATTGTTTTTTGAAACTGTAAACCAATCCTACACACAGCAATGTGAGTCGTGGTTGTTTGAAGTGGCGGGGGGAGGGGGGGCGGGGAGATCGAAGTATTTGACAGCAGAAGGTTATTGTTTGTTGGGCGAAGGGGTTAAAAAGCACAAATGATGCAGACAAAAAGAGTCAGTGTGTTTTGGAATGAGAGAGAGATAAAGGATGAAATGTATTTTTGCAGCTGGGTTGGGAAATGGAAACAAGAGCTGGGGGATGGTCTGGGGGAAAGATCTGCAATCTGAAATATCCTAAAACGGCCCAATTCCAATCACTTCCTTCTCGGAAGTGATATCTGCAAAATTATATCCTTGAGACTGGAGGTGATATTCTTTAAACAGAAGTCCCAATTAACGCTGCAGGCTCATGTCGGATGTAAAGTGAAGTTTTACCACATCATGGAGCAGGAAGGGAATACCCTGTGGAATCGCACTGTGCATCAGTGGCCCACGCTGTAACCTGTTGTCGTTGGAATGCGAACGGTGGGGTTCTGGATACACAGAACATAGAGCAGTACAACAAAGTATATGTCCCTAGGTCCTTAATGTTGTGCTGTCCTTTTATACAACTCCAAGATCAAACTATTCTACATATCCTTCATTTTAATATCTTCCATGTGCCTATACAAGATTATTTGAAATATCCTGAATTTATCTGTCACGACTACCACCACTGGCATTGCATTCCACGCACCCAACACTCCCTGTGTAAACAACCTATCTCTGGTGTCTTCCCCATTCTTCCTCCAATTACTTTAAAGTATGCCCGCTCGTGATAGCCTTTTCTGCCGTGTCTGGCTATCCACTCTATATATGTCTCTTATCATGCTATACATCTCTATCTAGTCACTTCTCATCCATCTACACTCCAATAAGGAAAGCCTTAGATACCACAAACTTTTTTTCAGAAAACAGACCTTCCAGTCCAGTTCGCATCCTGGCAAATTTCCTCTGCACCCTCTCTGAAGCTTTCACATACTTCCTATAATGATGCAAGCAGAATTAAACACAATATTCCAAGCATGGTCTCACCAGGGCTTTATAGACCTGCAAGGAGAAAGTGAGGACTGCAGATGCTGTAGATCAGAGCTGATAATGTTTTACTGGAAAAGCGCAGCAGGTCAGACAGAATACGAGGAGCAGGAGAATCGACTTTCGGGCATGAGTCTCCTCCCCATCTTGCACAATCCCTGTCCGATACAAAGGATCATATAGCACGACTCATGCACACGCTTTTCTTCCACAGGAACCTGCACTCCATCTCACACCTACCCTGTCCACTATTCAATAACCCACACCCGATCTTACATACACCGTCTCCTTATGAAACAACCCCGATATTATATCATGCATTCTGTCTATAATGAAATTACCCACATACCAGCTCACATGTACACCATCTCCAATACAAAATCCCGCAAAACCTCACAAGCTGAACTTGTCCCAATACAATAAAACATTAAATAAATCACATTCATCCTGTTCAAACACAATAACTGACACGCCTCTTTCAGCAAACGACTCCATACTGGATATTGCCCTTTTGGGTCTGTCATCTGTTATAATTCTCCTCCATTCACGAATTTATGCTGTTTGTAGTTTTTCTGTGAGGCAGCGAAAGTATAGATTCTGAAAAATGTGGCTTCGATGCGTTATAGGATCAATTTCATTATAGTTAACAATTACTGCCTCAGCCAAACGGCTTTGAAGGTAATAAGAAAAACAACGTTTTTGAAATGACAGGGGTGTGACCATTTCTCTGAATGAAGTGCATCTCTGGTTTGATCTGGTTTTGTCAGTCTGTTAGTTCACTGAGTGAAGTCCGTTAGGTTAAGGCTGCTGGACCAAGAAAGAGCTACACGGAAGACGGTGTTCCATGTTGCGAGCTGTATCTGTCTCATTTGCGACCCAGTGATTTTTTTTCTTTTTCCTTTTGTGCCAATGGTGAATGTGGGGATTGATGCAAGTTTTTAGAACAGCATCATTATTTTGGGTTGATCTGGTTGCGTTTTTGGATCGGTTACGTTATTCGGTATTCTGTTCTCTTTTGATCGCGTTTCAGTCCATAATCCTGTGAATAAATCCTGCTTTTCTTTAACTGAGTGGTTTGATCAGTTGCATCCCCACTTGGAATATCCGCACTGCATCTGCTTAAAGCAACTCGCAAAATTAAGGTTTGGGTAAATTTCTAGAAATGTTTGGAGGCGGTCTAGTCTGGTCCATAACGAGTGTATGAGTTAGAGCTTTCACTTTTATGATATGTTTGTGACTATCACTGCCTGACATCCAGCCAAATTTCCCCGTGGGTCAAATATAGGTGTTCCCTGAAAGATTCCTGCTCGGTTAAACAATTTTTACTTATGCATTCAGCGCTCTCCGCTCCTCTGTCTCCTCTGGAATTGCATCCTTTTCCTTTTTTCTTTCCAAGCCTATTATTCTGAATTACGTTTCTCAGCACAGATATCAATTCATACATTTCTGATTGAAAGGTCATTGGCCCTCATCTTTTCATTCGACCAGTTTTTTCGGGCCCTTTTGCCATTTGACACTATTTCGCTCACAGTTCACAATAAATTCTATTCTCTAATCGTCACCGAATTCCTGTCACTGACTGTAGCTCAACCTCTGTCACTGACTGAGATTCATATTCCACTGACTGAAAGGCGATCAATCACTATCACTCATTCAAGTCGAGTCAGTGTTTGAGTTTCAATCCCCGTCATGGACTAAGATTCAATCCTTGTCACTGACTGAGACTCATACCCTGGCACTGACTTAGATTCAACCCTAAACATCAAAGACGGTAATATTGCTATGCTTTCGAGAAAACCTGTATCCTGATCACTAAATATTGGGAAAATAACTAAAACATTGCCCTGTTCGGAAAATATTTTTTGACGATTTTGTAGTTTGTGACATTGGGGCGAATTTCTATCCGTGTTGCTGTTGAGCACGTCATTACATTGGATCCATTCTTGAAGACAAGTCTGTCAATCCTGATCTGAAATTCGTTTTCAGCACTTCAACATTAGTATGCTGCAAATCTAAAAACAAAAATTACATTGCAGAAAATCTTTAGAAAGTTACTGAAAAGTAACATACACGAACTTAATATTTCCCCATCTTTCTTAAATAACAGACATTTTATCAATTTCACTTCCAAAAGCTTCATCACCACTAACGTTGAAACAAATGACCTGTGGTTTTTGCAAACAACTGAGCATCCTTCTTTTTGGGCAATCATATAATTTTCAATTCCGCCATGATCTGACGGAAGTGGAGAGTGTGTATCTGGAAAAGCATAGCAGGTCAGACAGCATTTGAGAGGCAGGAGAATCGACATTTCGTGAATAAGCTCTTCATCAGGAATGTGGTGTGTCGGCGGTGGCCGAGAGATAAATGGAAGGGAGTTGGGGTTTGTGGGGGGAAGGTAGCTGAGAAAGCAACAAGTGAATACAGATGAAGCAGGTGATCAGTATGAGGGCGGAGTGATGGACAGTTGCAGATTCCGGTGCTGAATTGTGGAGGAAGGGGAAACGAGGAAGTTGTTGAAACCCACATTTGTTCGTGTGGTTGCAGGGACCCAAGCCGGAATATGAGGCATTCTTCCTCCAATAGTCGGGTGGTAACGGTTTGGCAATGAAGGTGGCCCAGGACCTGCATGTCATTGACGGAGTGGGAGGGAGAATTGAAGAGTTCAGACATGAGGCGTTGGAGTTGGTGGGTGCGACTGTCCCAGAGATGTTCTCACAAATAATATGCAGAAGGCATCCTGTCTCTATGATGGAGAGGATCCAACACCGGGTGCAACAGATGCAGTAGATGACATTGATGGAGGTATGATAGATTTCTGATGGATGTGGCAAAATCCCTTGGGGCCTTGGCGGGAGGTCTGGGGAGTACTGTGGGCACAGCTTTCATTTCCTTCAGTGGCAGGTAAAGATGCCAGGAGTGGGGTGTTGACCTGACGCGAGAGTTGCGGGGAGAATTGTCTTTCTGGAACGCTAATACGAATGGGGAAGGAAATATATCTTTCGCGGTGGGGTCCGTTTGGAGTTGGCAGAAGTGGCGGGGGATGATGCGACATATGCAGAGATTTTGGTATGGAAAATGAGGACCAGGAGGTTCTGTCCTTTCTGTGTTGCGATGGTTGGGCTTCAAGGGCGGTGCAGTGGCAAGTGAACGATATGTGCTGGAGGGCATCGTCAGACACGTGGGAAGGGAAGTTGCGATCACGGAAGACAGAGGGCCTCTGGGATTTTCTCACTTATTCCAGTCCCAAGCCTCCAACTGGGCACCATCTCTAGATTTGACCATCACTTCCCGCTTTGACCTATCACCTTCCTCCCCTTCATCCAACTATCCCTTTCTCAGCTCCCTTCCCTCTCAAACCCACTCCACTCCGATGCATTTCTCAAGGGTAGACCACAAGCCTCATTCCTGATGAATTGCTTATGCACGAAAGGCAGATTCTTCTGCTCCACAGATGCCGCCTGACCTGCTGTGTTTTTCCAGCATACACTCTCGACTCCGATCTCCAGCAACTGCAGTCTTCACTTTCCCTTTCTCCATCTTCTAATGTGATCCTTACATCTAAATATTAAGTCGGAAAGTAACGAAAAGGCTTTTAATCTTTCCACAGTCTCTTGCCTTTTCTCATCAACCGTATCTCACTGGGTCACCTGTATTTATTTAATTGTCAGTATGCACAATTTAAACAAATTATTGTGTTTCAATGAACAACTACGCAGTGCCACTGGTATTTCATGTCCGGACAAGGCAGACACAATTGATCACTATTTTTGCAGATTTCTAATGATTGAAACATAATTTGCCAAAGAGCATAGAAAAGTACAGAACACTACAGGGCCTTCAACATTAGATATCGTGCCTACCTTTTATTCTACCCAAAGCTCAAACTAGGGCGGCACGGAGGCACAGTGGTTAGCACTGCTGCCTCACAGCGCCAGAGACCTGGGTTCAATTCCTGCCTCAGGCGACTGACTGTGTGGAGTTTGCACGTTCTCCCCGTGTCTGCGTGGGTTTCCTCCGGGTGCTCCGATTTCCTCCCAGCGTCCAAAGATGTGCAGGTCAGGTGAATTGGCCATGCTAAATAGCCCGTAGTGTTAGATAGCTTCGGCGGGTCTGTGTGGACGTGTTCGGCCGAAGGGCCTGTTTCCACACTGTAATGTAATGTGTTCTAATCTAATCTAAACTACATATCCTACAGTTTACTGTCATCCATTGTGCATACACGGGAAATGCGAGATGTCACTAATGCTACCTCCCACGACTTGCACTGCATTCAACACACCGACCACTCTATGTGCAAACACATTACCTCTGACACCTCCCCAATCCTTCCTTCTTTGACTTAAAAATTATGCCCCCTCATGATAAACATTTTCGCCCTGAAAAAACTCTATTTGTGCTTCTCATCATTTTTTTTCAACTGTATAAAGAAACCTCACAAACGTCTTCGGTCCCTTTCTTCGCAAGAGTTCTCTTTCAGTCCAGGCATAATCCTGTGAAAGCCTCCTCTGCACCTCTCTATAATTTCAACATCGTTCCGATAATGAGGTGATCAGAATTGAACGCAATTTGTTAACTGCACTATAACCATGGTTGAAAGAACTGCAACATAACCTTGCGGCTCTTCAACTGAATCCCAACTGAATCCCGTAGAAACTGATCAAACGACTGCTGTTAGTGACAGGTCCTTTGAGTAAATAGTTTCACTAAATGGTGCAGGTGTCCGCCAAGGGGTAGAGCTTGTTAGAAGTTAGTCAATGTGGGTTTATGCAGTAAAGTGGGAAAAATGTTGTCACACTCGTGATTCGTGCTATGTCGATGTTTCACAGGCTTGGTAGAGACATGGTTTCGAACAGTGATAGCATTTAGTGTTTCTTGAGGCCACGACATTGCAGTTCTTGGCCAGTTCACTCTTTTAGATTAGATTAGATTACTTACAGTGAGGAAACAGGCCCTTTGGCCGAACAAGTCTACACCGACCCGCCGAAGCTACCTAACACTGCGGGCTATTTAGCATGGCCAATTCACCTGACCTGCACATCTTTGGACTGTGGGAGAAAACCAGAGCACTCGGAGGAAACCCACGCAGACACGGGGAGAATGTGCAAACTCCACAGTCAGTCGCCTGACCCGGGTCTCTGGCGCTGTGAGGCAGTAGTGCTAACCACCGTGCCACCGTGCCGCCCATTTTCCGTTAATGTAAATACAAAAGATATTGACAGTGAAGGAATAGTTGCTGGAACCACTACTGAACGTCAATTAGTGATGAATGGATTCTCTCTTCTTGCAATTAGTTATTTCCTGACACATCTGTGCGTTATTGTTACTTGCCGCTTTGAACGCCTTTCCAGGTATAATAATCAAAGATTTTAATTTTCATATTTAATTGGTGCACCATGTGGATGCTGTGATGACTCATTATCTCAGAGCTTTGTTTGTTATGATGATTATATATATGCTTTCCTTTATTTTCCCTGGCAGAATCCACAATTACATGTTTGGTCACATGAAAAGCAATTCGATGCATTTTACATACTCACGTAATCCATCTATGCTTCTTACAATATCCTTGTATCATCCTCGTTGATTAGATGTCTATGCATTTACTGAGACTTTCTTCGTGCCAGCTGTTTAGATCGGACAGAATTTGAATGAAGGAGCGTTTCTTGAAGCAATAAAGGCATATCTCAACTCGGAGTGGGGCGGTATTAGATATTGTAATTGGGCAACGAGACCCAAGAAGGGTTTGAAATTTCAGTTGGGCAGAATCTGGCGAACTGTGATCATCGTTCTGAAAAATTTGGGACATTTATATATGAGGATGATCGGGCGGACAATTGAAAGCGTAAATTGTGGGAAAGTCATAAAAAATAGCAAAATCCACATATCCACATCTGTCAGATGCAAACATTTAATATCCAGTTCATCAGAGATCATGTCAAAGCACCTTCCTGCAGGGATGAAAGATAAGGATTTCAGGATTTTGGAATGATGGAGAACACGAGGTATTGAAAGAGCAGTTCAGAAGAAAAAGGAAAGTATGTAAGTGTTAGTCTAGTCCCTTGCTTAATGTAAATACAGCAAGAAAAATAATCTTAAAGGAGAAATTAGGAGGGGGTAAAGGGGAGATAAAATGCCCTTGGCAGTTTGGCCTAAGTAGAATCACAAAATGTTTTTGTATGCATATTAGGACGAGCTGGTAGGTAGGGAAAGAGGACGCCCTCTCAAATGAAATAAATAAATTTATGTTTCGAGATTGATAAAGTGGATGAGTCATTTAATGCGTATTTGCATCAGCATGTTATAGCAATAAGAAATTGGACGCAAGTAAGATTTGGGAGGGGCGTGCAGATATTCTTTAGGCATTTCTATATTAACGAGGAGCCATTTGTCATCTTGGGAAAAAAACGTAGGCCAATCTCCCCGTCTTGATGACGTCTATACCATGGATTTAAAGGAGAAAAATGTGGAGATTCCTGGGACCCCTGCAGACATCATTCTACCCTCTTTAAATGCAGGGAAGGTCACGGAAGACTGGAGGATAGTCAGTGCCATTTATACAGTTGAGAAAAATCAATATGTATTATTTTCAAAAATTATGGTTGGCCGAGATTCACGTCAAGATCGCAAAATAATTGCTTAAGATTCTTACGGGCAGCATTTATCTGAATTTGGAAATGCAGGAGAGTGAGCATGGCTTTATGCTGAGAAAGTCTTGTCTCACAAGTCTGATTTATTTTTTTATGGATGTGATATCTGGACGTACGACAGAGGATGGTGTCTCCATTGACTTCACTGAATTATTTTCCAAGTTCCTTCCTGGTGGACTTGGTCAAAGTATTACGCCAGGTGGAACACAAAGTAAGTCGGTCTTTTAAAAGCCAGAGGTAATGGTGGATGGTGATTTATATACTGGAATTCTATGAGCATTGGGCTTGCAAATGCAACAATGGAGTAACCGCGATTGTTTAAATTTAATTTGATTTATTTGATTTATTATCTACACCTTAACAAGATACGCTGAAGCATATAGTTTTATATGCTATCCAGGCAAAACTAAATTTAACTCAGTGATGGTAATGGAACAAAATGCAGAATATGTCATGTCCAGACGAAACAAAGTGTAGAGAAAGATCTATTCTAAAGCTCTGTGAGGTTCATTCATAATTTTTATAACAATGCAGCAGATGCTGCTCTTGCAACGTTTCGTATACAGTTTCAAAGTTTTGTCTCTTCTGCGATCAATCTTTATTTGGCTCCTTTGCCACAAGTGCACGAGAAGACAGAGACGACTCCGAATACGGCTTTAACGTGGCCCACTGAGTACTTAGCTCAGTTCGGAAGAGAGGTCAATGATCTGATATATTTCACAGTTGAGCCACACCTTTATTCATTTCGAATCACAATGATTGCATGCAACAGTGCCATTATTTTTCCCCTTAATCTGTGCATCAAATCCTGCAAACCACCTGATCAACGAAGGACAGCCCAATCGGCAGCCCTTTGTCTCCATGTTTACAAGAACCCGTAAACATCAACTATTGGGTTCTTGCAATATATCCCATTATTCATATTCCAAAGTTAACGATTATAATCTTTTACAGACATTTACCATACTTCCTTATTAGTAAGCACTTACTGAATTGTGTTACTCATAATATTCATTGCTTTAGCTACCAAATTCTGCTCTTATATTTCACACTGTTCTCACCACAGGAGATACAAAAGGAGGTTAATTATTTCAAGTTTCTGTAAAGTTCAGAACATCAGCTCTAAAATAATGCTACTTAGATGTTAAAGTCTTTATGCGTACTGCTATTGTTGTCATTCATTACCGAATGAATTGTCAGTAGCTTCTGTTGAAGAGTCAGTTAGTCACTGCCCTTCTGTCATTCAGCTGCATATTGTCACATATTGACTTCTGATATGGAAGTTACTGCCCTTATTCGCATTAACCCTCCTGCCTAATAGGACAACATTTTATTTTTGTTATTATTAAAATTTATTCGCTGGCACAGCTCAATGAACTTAACTGATCTTCTAGGGTCTGACAAGGCATAATTCCAAAATTATCATTTGTCTCTGTAATTGTGCTATCCTATTATTTTTAATGTTACTGCAAAATTAAGACTGTCTGTTCTCACATATCTCTTATAAATCTGTGTCCTACATGGATCTGCAGGTATTGTTGTTTGCAAGAAATCCCTGTTAATGAGATCGTAAGATACTTTGTTCAAAATAGACACTGCGACCTTTATATTACTCTGTGTCAATCCGACCATCGTGCAAACAAATGGCCTCAGCTAGTTGAGCATCGGGTATTTAATTCTGTTACTGCAGCCATATTTAGGTCAATGGGCGACCAGAATGTGCCACATCTGACTAGGAGCTGCCGCAACAGTGTGCAACTGAAGTTCGGGAATCTCTCTGTGCAGCTTGATTCCGGGGATCAATTGATTTTTTTGTGTTTGGTATCGTATAACTTTTTTCGTGTTACTATCATTTTTGTCACAATTTTTAAAATTGTAAATAACTCGAGGAAGTCAAGAGGGATGAACAAAACTAAAAAAGAAGGAAGAGTTCATTTGCATCACCAATCAGGAAATATTCCTGTCTAGATTATACACTCATGAAGAATGCTGAGAACTCAATTACAAATTATTTTGCAAATCTGGTTAACACAGCATTTACTGAAAATGTTTGGTGCACGGTGTTTTCATGATTATCTGTGAAAAATTTATGAAAAAACAGGAAAAAAACACACATTATTCCATGTGTCAGCTAACCAAGCAAACTGAGAGCAGAAATGCTGCTTGTGGAAACTGCTATCTGTCTAAATTATATGAAGAAGAGCAGACAGGGTTGTTTCCTTGAGACAAAGGGAACGTGAATGCCGGATTTAAATTTAAAAGCGAGATGGATAGCATGGAAAGGAACATATTTTCCCGAGATGGACGGATGAATTACCATGGACATGGATTTACAGTAACGGGAGAGAAGTTTCAGTCGACTTCTAAGGTTTCTTTACGCAAATGTTGATGGAAATGTCCAACTCGATGGCTGTAAGCGGCCAGAACTCTCTTAGTATTTCAGAAACAGTTAGAACAGCACTTGCAATGCACAGACATTGGTCGAGGGCTCAAAAGCAGAATCTGTAAAGTTAGTTATAATGGGAAGGCTCTGCTTTGTTGTTTCTATTCTGTCATTCTCTATAACTGTATAACAAAGAACAATGCAGCATGGATTCAGGCCCTTTCGACTTATAGACATGTGTCGCCACATTTTGGTCTTTCACAATAAAATTGTCCTCGCTTGAAGGAAACGTAAATCACTCTTTCCGTTCTGAAAATATCCTCGTCCACGAGCTTGGAGTTTACTGGCATTGTATCTGCTTCCAGATGAACCTCCTCTCACAACGCATTCCAGGCACTCATCACCCTTTCAAAACAAAAAAGTGCCTCACACACCTCTCCTAAATGTGAGCCATGGCACCTTGAGCCAGTGCTTTTTGTTTCGTAACTGACCCCTAACTCTGGGCACAAGCCACCATGGTTTCCACTCTATCAATGCCAGTCACAAATTTGTAAACACCTAGTAGCTCACTCCTCAACTTCCTGCGCTCCAGTGAAAGCAAGCCCTCTCTGTCCAAACTTTCTTCACGACTCAAACCACGAAAACAGGAAATGTCCCAGTAAGTGGGACAGCACGATGACTTAGTGGTGAGGCGGTGCAGTGGCTCAGTAGTTAGCACTGCTGCTTCGCAGCGCCATGGCCTTGGCTTCAATTGCAGCCTCAGGCATCTGTCTGCGTGGTTTTGCTCCAGGTGCTCCAATTTCCTCCCACAGTTCAAGGATGTGCAGTTCAGCTGAATTGGCCAAACTATTTGCCCATACTACGTAAGGATGTGTATGTTGGGTGCGTAAAAGTCTGTAAAATGTATGCTGAAAGGCAAAAGGTCTGGGTGGGATACTCTTCGGAGGTGCAATGTGGACTTGTTCGGCCGAAAGGCCTGTTTCCACACTTTAGGGATTCTATTTGTAAAAAAATGTACACTCTCCAGCGCATCCACATACTTCTGCTTGTGCGGTGACCAGAACTTTATTCGATGTGAGAGTAGGGCCTCATCAAATATCGATGAAACTGTTATCCTCGTATTCAGTGCCCATTACAATGAGGAGAGGTGTGCAATTGTCTATTTTTAATACGTGAGCTCCCTGTGCTGCCACGTTCAATGATCTGTGCACCTCCACATTCAGCACAGTCACCATGTCAATACTGTGAAGGGCTCTGCCATTCAATTTATAATTTCGATCTGCACGTGCATTGCCAAAATACATCACTCACATTTGTCCAGGTTAAATTGCATCCGCCATTTTTGTGCCCATGTCTCCAAGTGAGTTACATCCTGCTACATCCGCTGACAATCCTCCTCAATAACCGCAAATCCAACAACGTTTGTATCGTCCAAAAACTTACTAATTACACGAGCTACATTTTCTTCCAAATCATTCACATAGATCACGAACAGCAGATGTCACAGCACCAATTCCTGTGGAACACCACTTGTCACAGTTCGTCATTCTGAACAAAAACTCCCTTGACCGCGATCATCTGCCTTACATGACGTAGTCAGTTCAGTATTCAACTTGGGACATCATTCCTGTAACATGTGACTTTATGTTTTATTCCAGTCTTCCATGACCAATGCATCCAGTATTCCAAATATGGCTGAACTAAAATCTAGGGAGAGCAACGCTAACAGAGTCTCGTCTATCTGGAATGTTTAGAGGTGCAAAATGTGGGCATGGCGATGAGTGATGCTGAGAATCTGATCTGTGCACTGTGAACCTATGGCACTGTGTCTGAAGATAAGAGACTGTGCGCATCCCCCCATGCCTTTGTGAAAAAGAGGTTTGTGATCCAGAATTGTGCACGATGTTTCAATTATTTAAGATTCAGACAGTCCATGTCTCTGCACAATGCTCACTTTTCGTTCTATATGATACATGTCGAATGAATACAAAAGAAAAGCCTCAATTATTATCTAGTGCATTTGTTTTTGAGGTCGGAGTTGCTCATCGCTTTCACACTATTGCCTAAGAATGTGATATGATGACCACAGCTGAACATTGTGCTTTACTTCTAGTCAAATGAAACACCGCTGGGGCCAGAACGGTGAACAACGAAAAAGATGCTTCTTGTCCGTATCTTAGAACATCAGGAAACGTGTCATTATGCCTGTCCAGAAATCACCAAAAGAAATGTTGACTTGCACGTACGAACACTGATAGGAAACTTTATCAGGAGCATTGTGAGCCCATCTTGTTTAAATCTGGCCCAAGGGACAGACATTACATGGACAGCATTGTCTCCATTCTCTTTCTTCTTCGCCTCATCTCTCTCTTTCTCTCTGGCCCCGTCGTTCTCTCGTCCCCTCGCTCTCTTGCCATCTCTTTCCCACTCGCCCTCTCGCACTCCCTGGCTCCCACTCTCTCTCCCTCTCACCCTGTCTGTCGCTATCTCTCTGTTTCACATCTTCACTTTTTCTACCTCACACCCACAGTTCCTCTCTCGTCCCCTCTAGACTCGCACTCTATCGCCCATTTTCTCTGTCTCGCCCCGTCTCTCTCCGCCGCTATCACCCTGGCAATCTTTCAAACGGTCTCTTGCTCCAGCTCTCTCTCATTCTCTCTCTCTTGTCCCGTCCCTGTCTCACATTCGTCTCTCTCTCGCATCTTCTCTCTCTATCTCATGCACACTCTTGCCTCTCATCCCCTCTCTCTCCAGACTCCCTGTCTTGCCCCCCTCTCACCACACTCTCTGCCTCTCGTCGCCCCACTCTCTCTCCCCACTTCTCTCCTGACCCCTCTCTCGTCTCCCTCTCTCTCATCCTCTCTCTCTCTCGCATTCTTTCTCACTAACCCACTCTCTATCACTTTCCCCCTCTCTCCCCCGTTCTTTCTCTCGCCCTCTCTCTTTCCAGACTTTACTCTCTCTCTCACCATCTCTCTTTCTCTCTCTTTCTCAAATCCATCTCTTTCTCCTTCGCCTCGTCTCTGTCTCTCTCTCTCTCTCTCGCCCCATCGCTCTCTCATCCTCCCCTCTCTCTCGCCCACTCTCTTTCTTCCTTTCTCGGCCTGTCACCCTCTCTCGTACCCTCCCTCTCTCTTTTTCTCTCTTGACACCTATCTCGCTATCTCGCCCTCTCCCTCTCTTTCTCTCGCCTCTTTTTTTTCCTCTCTCACTTTTCCCTCATCACTCGCCACACTCACTTCCTCTTTCTCTCGCCCCTCTTTCTCTCTTTCTCTTCCCCCTCTCTCTCCCACCCATCTCTCTCGTCGTCTTTTTCTCTCACACCTCCTCTCTCTTTCACCATCTCTCTCTCAATCTCTCACCATCACGCTCTCTCATCCCTTATCTTTCCCTTCTCCCTCTCTCTCGCAACCTCTTGCTCAGTCTTTCAAACACTTCTGTGTCGCCTCCCTGTCTCTCTCACTCCTTCTCTCTCTCGTATCCTCTCTCTCGCCCTCTATTTCTTTGGCCCTCTTTCTCGCTCATTTTTTCTCTCTCTCTCTCTCTCTGTGTTCCCCCGCTTTCTCACTCTCACCCTCCTTTCCAGGTTCACTCTTTCTGTGTCTGGGCCTCTCTCTCTCTCGCCTTGCACCTCTCTCTCTGTCGCTCTACTCTCTCAAACACTTTCTTTCTTACCACCCACTCTCGTCCACTCTCCCTCGCTTCCTCTCTCTGTATCCCTCTTTCTCTGTCTCTCTTTCTCTCCCACTCTCTCTAGCGCCCTCTGTCAATCGTCCCCACTCCTCTCTCTCGCCACTGATGTGTCTCCCTTTCGCCTACCTCTCCCTCGTCCTTTCTGTCTCTCGCCCTCCCTCTCTTTGCCCCTCTCTTTCTCTCCGTTACTCTCAATCCCGCTCACAAACCTCTCTCTCTGGCCCCATCTCACCCTCTCCAAACACCACTCTCGCACCTTTTTACATCAGTCTCGACCTTCTCTCGCGTACTCTCTCTCACCCTCCCGAGCTCGCCCCAGTCTCTCTTTCACGACCTTCTCTTGCCTTACTCTCTCTCGCCCTCTCTCTGTTACACACCTCCTCTTTTTCTCGCTCCCTTCTCTCCCTCTGTCTCGCTTTTTCCCCTTTTCATCTCACTCTATCATTTCAGCACTCTCTCTTGCTTTCTTCACCTATCTCTCTCGACATCTCTTTCTCGCACCAACGTCTCTCTCTTGCATCTTCACTCACTCTCTCTCTCTCGCAAACACTCTCGCCTCTTCTCTCAACTCATCTCCTTCTGTGTGGTCCCACCTCTGTCTCGCCCGATCTCTCTCTCGCTGTGCCTTCTTTCTGTCCATTCCCACCGCTTCCTCTCTCCTATCTCACTACCCCCTCTCCATTTGTCCCTGTACCTCACGCTCCCTCCTCCTCTGTCTTGCCACGTATCTCTGGTGCTCCCTCTCTCGTCCATCTCTCTCTCATTCTCTCTCTTGCACTCTGACTCTCGTCCCTCTCACTCTCAGCCCTCTATCTCTCGCCCTCTATCTCTGTCTGTCTTTATCTTTGTCTCTCATTCTCTATCGTGCCCCCTCTTTCATCTCTCTCACCCCGTCTCTCTCTCGCCCCCGCTCTCCCTCGCCCTCTGTCTCACACCACCTCTTTCCCCCTCATCCCCTCGCTCGATCTTTCTCAGCCTCATCTCTCTCTACTTCATCCCATCTCTCTCCTTCTTCCCCTCTCTCACAACACTCTCTCGTCCCCTCGCTCTCTCACTTGTGTCATCTCACTTTGTCTCCCTTTCTCTATCTCTCTCTCTGTCTCTCTCGCCCGATCTCTCTGTCGCTCCTTCTCTCTCAAGCAAACCTATCTCTCCCATCTCTTTCTCTCACACTCGCCCAATTCTCTCTCTGTCCTCCTTTGTCTCGCCCGCACCTTCTCTCTGCCTCTCTTTCGCTTTGTCTTTCTCCTTCTCTTGTACCCTCGGTCTGTGTCTCTCTCGTCACCGCCCCATTTCTCACTCGCGCTAACCTCTTGCTTGCCCCATCCCTCCCACCCTTTCTCCCTCTTTCTTGAACCCTTTCTCTACCGCTCCCACTCCCTCTTGTCCTATTCTCGCCCCTCTCGATCTTGCCCTCTCTCTTTCCCTCTACCTCTTTCTCAATCACTTTCTCTTTCGAAACTTACTCTCTCTTTCACTCTCTCGCCCCCTTTCTCTTTCGCTATCTCACCCCCAATCACTCACGGACACCCTCTGTCCCTCTCGCACCATTTCTCTCTCTCATACCTCTCTCTCTTTGTCTCTCTCTCTCGCTCTCTGTCACCCCATGTCTCTCCCCCACCCCCTCTCCTGCCTCTATCTCTCTTCCACCGTCTCTCTGTCTCTTGCTACACCCCCCACCCCCAGCTCTTTTATCTTTCTCTGTCTCGGCACTCTCTCCCTCTTTATCTTGAGCTCTCTCCCATTTTCGCTTTCGTTTTGTCTCTCTCTCTCTTAATCCCTCTCTCGACGACTCTCGCTTGCCCCTCCATCTCTCGTCTCTGTCTCTCTCGCATGTTTCTCTCTCCCGCTGTCTCTCTAATGCATGCCTCTCTCTTGCGTTCTCTCTCTGTCATTCTTTCTATTTCTCTTTCTCGCCCGCCCACTCTCTCTTTTCCCTCTCTCGACCAACCCTTCTCACGCCCACTCTCTCTCACGACCCCTATCTCTCTGTCTCTCCCTTACCCCCTCTATCTCGAGCCCTCTCACGCATGCCTCTCTCCGTCGCCTGCAATCTCTTTCACAACGTCTCTTTCTCTTTTCAAACCTATCTCTCTTACTCCCCTTTGCCCCGTCTCCTCTTTCTCCCTCACGATCCTCTCACTTCGTTACTCCCGCCCCCACTCTCTCTCGTGTCATCTCTCTTTGTCTGTCTTCCTCTGTCGCTCTCTCACCCTCTCTCTCTTTTGCCCCTCTCCCGCCATCCGTTTCACTCTTTGTTGCCCTCTCTCTGTCTCTCTTTCCCTTTATCTCTCTCGCTGCAATCTTCTCTCTGTCTCCTTCCTCTCGCCTCCACTCTCTCACCTCCGTCTGTCTCTCTCTTTCTCTCCCTCACACTATTTCTCTCTCGCCCCCTTGCTCTCGCCCTATCTCTCTTTCTCTACCTCACTCTCCCATCCCCTTCCTCCCTTTTTCTCTCTGTCGCCCCGTCTCTCTGACTCCCCTGCTCCCTCTCGTTCTCCCACGCCCCCGTCCCTCTCACCCACTCTCATACTCGCCACCTCTCACGTCTTCTCGCTCTCTCTCTGTCTCTCTTCATCTGTCCCGCTCACGCCCTTTGACTCTCACTGTTGCCCCTGTCTCTCTCTCACCACCCTCTCTCACCTCCCCCTCTCTCTCTTCCACAAACTGTGTCTCACCGCCCCTCTCTCGACCACTTTCTCTCAGATTGTCTCACCCCTCTCTCTCGCCATTTTTGTCTCTCGTTTCCACTCTGTCTCTCTCTCCCCTCTCGCTGTTACCCCATCTCTCTCTCTCACCCTCTCTCTCTCTCTGTCGCTACCTCTCTCTCACACATCTTTTCTCATTCTATCTTGCACTCACGCTGCCCTCTGTCGGCCCCCCTGTCTAGCCCCTATCTCTCTCTCCCTCTCTCTCCTTTGCCACGCACTCCTGCCCCTTCTCTCTCTCTCACGCCACAGCTCTTTACCACTCCAGCTCTCGATTTCTCTCATCATTTCTCTCTTTCTCTCTCTCTCTCGCCCTCTCTCGTCCCCTCTTTATCTCCCTCGCGCCCTTTCTCTGTCTCTCTCGCATTCTCTCTATTTCGCCACTCATTCACCCACCTCTCCCCATCTCTCAACCCCGCCTCTTGATGCCCTCTCTCTTTCAATATTTCTGTCTCTCACTCACACTCTCTCTCGCTCTCTCTTTCACTCCACTTTGTCTCTCAGCCCTCTCTCTGGCATTATCTCCCTCTCTCTCAATCGCCCCTCTCTTGCTGACTCTCGCCACTGTGCTCCCTTTCGGGAGCCCAGTCTCAGTCTCTCTCGAGGTCCTCTGTCTGCACTCTCTCTCTCTTTGTCTGATTCTGCTCCCTCTCTCACCCTGTCCCTCGTCCACCGCCTCTCTCTCTCGCGCACGTGCCCTCTCTCTTTGTCTGTCTCTCTAGCCCACTCTCTCGTGCCCCTTTCTCTCTTTCTCGCCCCATCTCCCTCTGTCACCCACTTTTCCATGTCTCTCACCACCTGTCTATCTCACCCTCTCTCTGTGTCTCTCTTTCTCTTTGCCTCTCTCTATATCTTGCCCTCTCTCACACCCCATTATTTGGCTCACACGAACTTTCTCTCTCAGCCCGTCCCTCTGGACCACTTTTGCGCTCTCTCTATCTCTATCTTTGTCGACACCTCTCTCTCGCCCCCACTTCTCTTTCTTGCGTCTTCTCTCTCTATCTCGCACACAATGTCTCTCTCGCTCTCGCCTCCTCTCTCTCTCGCTTCATCTCCTTCTCTCTCGTCCTATCTCTTTTTTGCCCAATCTCGCTCTCTCTTCCACACTCCCCGCATCCTTTCTCCCTCTATCTTGAAACAACTGTCTCTCGCACCCTCTCCAACTCACCTCCCGCGCCTCACTCTCGCACGCCCCCATCTCTCTCAATCCCTCTCCCACTCTCGCACCCTCCCTCTAGTCCTCTATCTCTCTCGCACTCTGTCCCCATTTCCCTGTCGCTGTCTCGCCATCTGTCTATCATTGTCGAACATTGTCTCCATGCACAGCGCATCATCCGCCGCCATTTCCGCCACCTCCAAACGGACCCCACCACCAAGGATATATTTCCCTCCCCTCCCCTATCAGCATTCCGTAAAGACCACTCCCTCCGTGACTCCCTCGTCAGATCCACACCCCCCACCAACCCAACCTCCACTCCCGGCACCTTCCCCTACAACCGCAGGAGGTGCAAGACTTGCGCCCACACCTCCCCCCTCACCTCCCTCCAAGGCCCCAAAGGAAACTTCCATATCCGCCACAGATTCACCTGTACCTCCACACATATCATCTATTGCATCCTTTGCACCCGATGTGGCCTCCTCTATATTGGGGAGACGGGCCGCCTACTTGCGGAGCGTTTCAGGGAACACCTCTGGGACACCCGGACCAACCAACCCAACCACCCTGTAGCTCAACATTTCAATTCCCCCTCCCACTCCACCAAGGATATGCAGGTATTTGGACTCCTCCATCGTCAGACCACAGCGGTTGGAGGAAGAACGCCTCATCTTCCGGCTAGGAACCCTCCAACCACAAGGGATGAACTCGGATTTCACCAGTTTCCTCATTTCCCCTCCCCCCAGCCTGTCTCAGTCAAATCCATCAAATTCAGCACCGCCTTCCTAACCTGCAATCTTCTACCCGACCTCTACGCCCCCACCCCAGTCTGACCTATCACCCTCACCTTGACCTCTTTCCACCTATCACATTTCCGACGCCCCTCCCCCAAGTCCCTCCTCCCTATCTTTTATCTTAGCCTGCTGGACCAACTTTCCTCATTCCTGAAGAAGGGCTAATGCCCGAAACGTCGATTCTCCTGTTCCCTAGATGCTGCCTGACCTGCTGCGCTTTTCCAGCAACACATTTCCATCTCTTGGATTCCGCTTGTCTTTCTCGCCCACTCTCCTTCTCTCTGGCACCGACTGTCTCCCATCCTCTCTCTCTTTCTCTGTCTCTCTATCGCACTCGCTCTCGCTCTCACCCAGTCTCTCGCATCCATCTCTTTCTCACCTTCTCTCTGCCTCTCTCCTCCCTCTCGTTCCCTCTCTCTCTCATCTACCTCGCCTGTCTCTCTTTCTCTTTCTCTTTGTCTCTCTCTCGCCCTCCCTCTCTTTTTCTCTATCTCTCGACCGCCCCTTCTCTCTCGACTCCTATGTCTTTTCCCCTCTCTCTGTCTCATTCTCTCAACTCCCTCTCTCTCTAGCCCTCACTCACACGTGCCTCTCTCTCTCGCCCTCTCTCTCTTTCACGACCTCTCTCTCTCTTTGTCAACCATATTTCTCTCCTTCGCACAGCCTCTCTTTCTCTTTTGAAACTTCTCTCCCGCCCCTCTTCCTCTCGTCCTCTCTCTCACTCGCCCCCTCGCTCTTACCTTCTCCCTCTGTTTCTCGACCTCTCTCTCTCATCCCGTTCTTCTCTCTTTCTTTCTTTCGCCCCTCTCTCCTTCTCTCTCTCACACACACCCTTGCTCTTCATCGCCCCTTGTCTCTCCCGGACCTTCTTCTCTTGCGCCCCTCTCTCTCACCCACTTTTATCATACCCCCTCACTGCTGTCACCCCTCTCGTCCCCTTCTGTCTCTCTCACGTCTTCTCTCACGCACGTTTCTCTCATACCACTCTTCCGTTCATCCTCTCGTTCACACCCCCAGCATCCGCTGTCTTTGTCTCTCTTCCTTTGTGTCTCTCTTGCCCTCTCTCTAGTGTCCTCTGTTTCTTCCCTCTCTCTCGCCACACCTTTGTCTCTCTATCGCCCACCTCTCTCCATCTCGTCCTTCACTCTCGCACCCTGTCTCTGTGTCTCTTTCTCTTTGTCTCTCAGACTCTTACTCTCTCTGTCGTGCCCTCTCACTCTCTCCCTATCTCTATTTTTCTCACTGTCTTTATCGAAATCTCTCGTCACCTTCCTCTCTCTTCTTTCTCTTGCCCCCTCACACTCACTCTCTCCCTAACTCCGTCGCTCTCGTACACCCCTTGCTTCTCTCTGTCCCTCTCTCAACCTCGCCGCCCACTCTCTCATCGTCTATCTCTTTCGTCCTCTCTGTCAGTCTTGCCGTCTGTCTCTCACTGTCGACCCGTCTCTCTCTCTCAACACCCTTTATCACCTCCCTTTCTCACCTGTCTCTCTCGCCCCCGTACTCTCCCTCTGTCTCAGGCGCTCTCTTTCGCCCTCTCGCCCTCTCAATTCCACTCTGTCTCTCTTTCTTTCTCTACTTTTATCAACCTCATTCATTCTTTGATTCACCCCGTCTCTCTCTTTCTCTCTCGCCCCATCTCTCTCTCGTCCTTTCTCTCTCTCGTCCCTTTCTCTCATCCCCCTCACTCATCCTCTCTCTCTTACTCACTCTGACGCAAACCTCTCGCTATCTCTCTCTCGTCCATTCTTCTCTCCTCCCTCCCGACAAAGCCCTGCACCGTTTCTCTCTCTCTCCCCGTCACTTTGCAGGCCTATCTCTCGCTCTCTATCTCACATGACCTCTCTCTCATCCACTCTCTCTGTCTTTCTCAACCCCATCTCTCTCTACTTCGCTCTCACGCCATCTGTCTCTCAGTGTCGCCCCCGTCTCTCTGTCACCACCCACTCTCTTGCCGCTCTCTCTATTTCTCTCTTGCCCCATCTCTCTCTCTAGTCCTCCTCTCTCTCACTCATGCCCTCCATCTTTCTCTCTCTTCCTCTGTCTCTCTCGCTCGCCCTCTGTCTCTATTGCCTCTCTCTCTCCCCACCCTTTTATCTCTCACTCGCCTATCTCACTCTCTAATTTGCCCCTTGTATCTCTCGCTCTCTTTCTCACTGTCTCTCTTTTTCTTTCTCTCTCTCTATCTCTTATGCTCTCTCTGTCTGCCCTCACCCTTCTCTCTTTGACGCTCCACCTCGACCTCGGCCGATCCTTTCTCTCGCCCGCTCCCTCGCACCCTTTTTCCCTGTATCTTGAACCCTCTCTCTCATCCCCTCTCCCTCTCGTCCACGTTCTCTCACCCCTTGCACTCTTGCTCTCTCTCTCTTTCTCTGTCTCTTTTTTCTCGACCTCGCTCGCTCGTCCCCTTCCTCTTTCTTTCTCTCTTGCCCCCTCTCTTATTATTTTTCTCGCTTCCCCTCATTCTCGGTCACGCCTTGTCTCTACAGCCCCCTCTCTTGCTTGCCCTGCATCGCTCTCTTCTTCTCTCTCTTTCTCTGTCTGTCTCGCCCTCTCGGTCTGTCTCCCCTGTCTCTCTCTCTCTCACACACACACACACACACGCACAAACCCGTCTCTCGCCTCATCGTCTCTCTCACCCACTCTCTGTCTCTTGCTACCTCTCCCTCTGTCAGCCCCTTTCTCTCTCTGTCTTGCCCCCTCTTTCTCCCATCCTCACGATATCTCGCCTCTGCTCTCTCTCTCTACCTCACCCACCACTCTGTCTCTTATCCCTTGACTCTCTCGCCCTCGATCTCTGTCTTACTTTCTTTGTCTCTCTCTGTCTCTCTTTCTCTTACCATCTCTCTGTCTCTCCTTCGTCCCTGTCTCTCTCGCAACGTTTCTCTCACTCGCCCGAACCTCTATCCCTTGCAGTCTTTCTTCCTCTCCCTCTCTCTTGAACCCTCCCTCTCTCGCCCCTCTCGATCTTGCCCTCTCTCTCATTCTTTCCCTCAATTTCTCGACCTCTCTCATCCCCATCCTCTTTCTTTCTAGCTCTAAACCTGTCTCACTTTCTCCCCCCTCTCTCGTCCTCTCTCTCTTTCATTTTATCTCTTTATCTCCCGCTCTCGCCTCCCTCTATCCCTCACATCCTCTCTCTCCCGCCCCTTCTCTGTCTTTCCCCCTCTCTCCCCCCTCTCTTTTGCTTTCTCTCTCTGCCTCTCTTTCTCTTTCTCTTTGTCTCCCTCTCTCTAGCCCCCTCCCTTTTCTCTCCCTCGAGCACCCACCACTCTCGCCCACTCTCTCGCTCGACGCCTACCTATTTTGCCCTCTCTCTCTTTCTTTCACTCTCCCTCTCTCTCACGCACCTCTCTCTCGCCCTCTCTCGCTGTCAAGGGCACTCTGTGTCAACAACATCTCTCTGCTCCGCACCGTCTCTCTCTTTCGCAGTGCCTCCTCTCTCTCTCGTCCCCTCTCTCTCACGCCCCTGTCCTTCACCCTCTTTTCTCTCGCCTCCACTCATCAATCCTCTCTCTTTGATGTCATCTCTCTTTGACTCTCTTTCTCTGTGTCTCTATCGATCTCTCTCTTGCCCCCTTACTCTCCCTCTGCCACCACTTCGCTCTCGCCCTCTTCCTCTCCCGCATCCGCTCTGTCAACCTCGCTCTCTTCCATATCTCTCTCGACACCGCTATCTCGCCCCACTTCTGTCTTGCATTTTCTCTCCCTCGAACTCGGATTCACTCTCTCTCACCTCATTTCATTCTCTCTCGTTCCCTCTCTCTCTCGCCCATCCCCCTCTTCCACACTCTCTTTCTCCCTTCCCTTTGCTCCCCCTCATTTTCTCCCCACTCCCTCACTCTCCCTCCATCTTGCACCCTCTCTCTATACCACACTCTCTCGCACACTGTCTCTCTCTCTCACACCCCCTTTTGCACCCTCTCTCTGTCATCTTCTATCTCTCGCACTCTGACTCTCGCCTCTCTATATCTCTCTTGCCCCCTCTCCTCTCTCTCACCCTCATTTATCTGTAGCTGTCTCTCTTCGCTCTCTGCCTCTATCACATGACCTCTCATTCTCTTGCCCCCTCTTTCTATCTTTCTCAACCCCATCTCTCTCTACTTCGCTCTCTCGCCTCCTGTCTCTCAGTATCGCCCCCTGTCTCTCTGTCTCATCACCCTATCTAACCTTGCTCTCTCTATTTCTCTCTCGCCACATCTCTCTCTCGTGCACTTTCTGTCTCGCCCTCGCTCACCCCTCTTTCTCTTTCCCCATCTCTCGCCCAATCTCTCTTGCATGCATCCGCTCTCTTTGTCTCTCTTCCTCTGTCTCTCTCTCACCGTCTCTATCTGTCGCCCCCTCTGTCTCTCGCCACACCATTCTCTCGCCACCTCTTACTCTCTCTCTCTCTCGCCCACATCTCTCTGTCTCTCTTGTCCCTTATATCTCTCGCACTTTCTCTCTGTCTGTCTTTTTTCTTGTCTTTCTCTTCCCTATCCTCTCTCTGTCTCTCCCTTTCGCCTGGTCTCTCTCTCTCGCGCGCGCCTGATCCTTTCTCTCTTGCTCCCTCTATCGCACCCTTTCTCCCTCTCTCTGTTGAACACATTCTCTTGCCCCCCTTTCACTCTCTTCCTTATTCTCTCACGCCCCTCGCTCTTGCCCTTTCTCGCTTTTTCTGCCCTTCTTTCTCGATCTCTCTCTGTCGTCCCCTTCCAATCACTCTCTCTCTGCCCCCCCCCCCCCCACCGTTCTCTCTCTCACTCCCCCGCGCTCTCGGTCACACCGTGTCTCACTCGCCCCCCTCTCTCGCCCCGCCTTTCTCTCTTCCTCTCTGTCTTTCTCTGTCTCAATCGCTCTCTCCCTGTGTCTTTCTCTCTCTTTCTGTCTCCCTGTCCCTCTCTTTGCATCTCTCTCACTCCGTCACTCACCTCCCTCTTCCTCTCGCCCTCTCTCTGTCTCTCGTCTCCTCTCTCTCGGCCCCTTTCTCTCGCTGTCTCGCCCCCTCTCTCTCTCGTCCTTTCCCTCTCTGTCTTTCTCTCTCTCTCTCCCTCTCTCACGACAGATCTCGCCCCTTCTTCTCTCTCTTGCATCTTCTGTGTCACTATGTCACTCCCACATCCTCCCTCGCACCCGCTCTCTCCCCGTCCCCCCTCTCTCTCTCTCGCCCTCGCACTCTCTCTTGCCCTGTCTCTCCTTTTCTCTGTCTCACTCGCGTCCTCTGTCATGCCTGTGCTTTCGCTTTCCCTTTGACGCCCCCCTAACTCTCGCCCTCACGTTGTCTCGCTTTTGCTCTCTCTCGCACACTTCTCTCTCCTATCCCTTGTCTCTCTCGTCCTCTCTCTCTGTCTTTCTTTCTCTTTGTCTTTCTCCGACTTTCTCTTACCCTGTCTCTGTCTTTTCACCCTCTCGCTCCGTCCCTCTCTATCGCCCGAACCACTCTATCTTTCCCACTCTATCTATCTCTCTCTCGTCCCCTGTCTCTTTCTCTCCCTCCCCTACACCTCTCTCCTCTTTCCCTCTTGCCCTCTCTGACTCTCTCTCTTTCTCGACCTGTCTCGCTCTCTCCTCTCCTCCCTCTCTCTTTCTCTCTCTCTTTCTTGTCCTTTCTCTTTTTTTGTCGACTCTCTCTCTCGTTCTCAACCCTATCTCTCTCTCTCCTTTGCCCCATCTCGTTTTATGTCTTGCCCATCTCTCCCGACTGCTTCTCTCTCTCTCTGACTCACACTATCTCTCTCTCACGCACTCGCTCTCTCGCACATTATCTCTTTCTCTTGTCCCCTCCCTCTCTCTTTCTCTTTCTCGACCCCTTTCTTTCTCCCTCTCGCACTACCTCTCTCTCGACCTCTCTTTCTATCTGTGTCTTGCTCTTTTTCGATCTGTCTCTCTCTTTCGTCCCCATCTCTCTCTTTCTCTCACCCCACTTCCATCTCTCGCCCCTCTCTTCTCGACCCCTTTATAGAACATAGAACATAGAAGAATACAGCGCAGTACAGGCCCTTTGGCCCTCGATGTTGCGCCGATCCAAGCCCACCTAAACTACACTAGCCCACTATCCTCCATATGCCTATCCAATGCACGTTTAAATGCCCATAATAAAGGAGAGTCCACCACTGCTACTGGCAGGGCATTCCATGAACTCACGACTCGCTGAGTAAAGAATCTACCCCTAACATCTCTCCTATACCTACCCCCGCTTAATTTAAAGCTATGCCCCCTTGTAATAGCTGACTCCATACGTGGAAAAAGATTCTCACTGTCGACCCTATCTAAACCCCTAATCATCTTGTACACCTCTATCAAGTCACCCCTAAACCTTCTTTTCTCCAATGAAAACAGGCCCAAGTGCCTCAGCCTTTCCTCATACGATCTTCCTACCATACCAGGCAACATCCTGGTAAACCTCCTCTGCATCCGTTCCAGTGCCTCCACATCCTTCCTATAGTATGGGGACCAAAACTGCACACAATACTCCAGATGCGGCCGCACCAGAGTCTTATACAACTGCAACATTACCTCAGTACTCGGGAACTCAATTCCTCTACCAATAAAAGCCAGTACGCCATATGCCTTCTTCACCGCACTATTTACCTGGGTGGCAACTTTCAAAGATTTGTGTACATGGACACCAAGATCTTTCTGCTCATCCACACTACCAAGTATCCGACCGTTAGCCCAATACCCCATCTTTTTAATACTCTTACCAAAATGAATCACCTCACACTTAGCTACATTGAACTCCATTTGCCACCTTTCTGCCCAGTTCTGCAGCTTATCAATAACCCGCTGTAACCTGCCACATCCTTCCTCACTGTCTACCACTCCTCCGACTTTCGTATCATCCGAAAACTTGCTCACCCAACCTTCTAACCCCTCCTCCAGGTCATTTATAAAAATGACAAACAGTAATGGTCCCAAAACAGATCCTTGCGGAACACCACTAGTGACAGCACTCCAAGATGAACCTTTGCCATCAACTACTACCCTCTGTCTTCTTCCAGCCAGCCAACTCCTAATCCAAACCTCCAACTCACCCTCAATGCCATACCTCCGTATTTTTTGCAGTAGTCTACCATGGGGAACCTTATCAAACGCCTTACTAAAATCCATATACACCACATCTACTGCTTTCCCCTCGTACACCTCCTTAGTCACCTTCTCAAAGAATTCAATAAGGTTTGTGAGGCACGATCTGCCCTTCACAAAACCATGCTGACTATCCTTGATCACATTATTCCTATCCAGATGTTCATAAATCCTATCCCTTACAATTCTCTCTAAGATTTTACCCACAACAGAAGTGAGACTCACCGGCCTATAGTTACTAGGGTTATCCCTACTCCCCTTCTTAAACAAGGGAACCACATTTGCTAGCCTCCAATCTTCTGGCACTACTCCTGTAGACAACGAGGACATAAAAATCAAGGCCAATGGCTCTGCAATCTCCTCCCTTGCTTCCCAGAGAATCCTAGGATAAATGCCATCAGGCCCAGGGGACTTATCTACTTTCACCTTTTCCAGGATTTCCAACACCGCTTCTCTACATACCTCAAAGCCATCCATTCTACTTAATTGTGACTCGGTACTCACATCGACAACAATGTCCTGTTCATGAGTGAATACTGACGAAAAGTATTCATTCAGTGTCTCCCCAATCTCTTCAGCCTCCACACGCAACTTCCCACTACTATCCTTGACTGGACCTATTCCTACCCTAGTCATTCTTTTATTCCTGGTCCTTTCTCTTGTCCCTTCTCGCTCTGGCCCTCTCTCTCTCTTCTGTCTCTCTCTCTCTCTCTTTCTCGAAATGTCTCTCTAACTTCTCCTCTCTCTCTCTCTTTCTCTCCCTTGCCCGCATCTTACTCTTCAGCCCCTTCTTTCTCTCTCTCTCTCACTGCCTCTATCTCTCGCCCCATCTTTCTGTCGCCCGCTCTCCCGTGTCCCCTCTGACTCTCTCTCATCGCTCTCTCTTGCACACTGCCTCTCTCTCTCTCTCGGCCCTCTTTCTCTCAACGCCATTTCTCTCTCTCTTTCGGACACTCTCTCCCGCGCCATCTCTCTGTCTTGCACTCCCTCTCCCTTTCTCTGTCTTTTTCTCGAGCGGTCTCGTTCTTGTCCCCCTCTCCGATTTTTACATTCCGCGACCTCAACTCTCTCTCTCTCGCCACGCTCTCTCTTTCTCTCTCCTGGCTCCTCTAACTCTCACTCCCTAGCTCCATTTTATGTGTCTCATCCCCTCTTTCTCTCGCCCATCTCTCTCTCCCCTTCTCACTCTCTCTCTCATCCCTCTCTCTTGATCCCCTCTCTCGTCCTTCTCTCTTGTCTTCTCCCCTCTCTCTCGCACTCTCTCTCTCTCACCCCGCTCTCTTGCACATTTTTTCTCCCTCTCTCTAAACCCTCTCTCTCAACCCCTATCTCTCTCTCTTTTGAACCTCTTTCTGTCTTGCAGCCCGTCATGCTTTCTCTCTGTCTCTTTCTCCACCTGTCTCGCTCCTAACTCCCCCTCTCTCTCTTTCTCTCTCCCACCCGCCAATTCTCACCCCACCTCGCTCCCTTTCATTGCCTCTCATCCCTCTCTCTTTCCCCCTCTCTATCTCCCTCCCCTCTCTCTCGCCCTCACCCTCAGTCTCTCTTTCTCTTTGTCTTTCTCACTCTCCCCCTCACTCTCTCTGTCGTGCCACCACCTCCCTTGCCCCCTCTCTCTTGACCCCCCTCTCTCGTCCTCCTCTCTCTCTTCTCCCCTCTTTGCTCGCACTCTGTCTCTCTCTCTCTCTCATCCGTCTCTCTCGATCTCAAACACCCTCTCTTTCTCGCCGTCTCCGTTTCTCTCTCTCTCTCTCTCTCTCTCTCTCTCTCTCTCTCTCTCTCTCTCTCTCTCCTTGTCTCTCTCTCTCATAGGCCCCCTCTCTCTCTCGCACTCGGCCCGTCTCTCGCTCGCCCTTTCTCTCTGTCTGTCTCTTTCATGACCTTTCTCTTCCTCTCTCGGCTCTCTCTGTTTCTCTTTCCCGACCACATCTCTATCACTTCTTCTCCCCATCTCTCTCTTTATATTTCGCCCACCTCGCTCGACCCCTTCTCAGTCTATCGCTCCCTACCTACCTCTCACACCATCCCCAAATCATGCACTTCTCTCTCTCGCACCGACTCTCTCGCCCTGTCGCTCTCTCGACCTGTCTCTATGTTGTCCCTTTGCTCTCTCATTCCGTCCCTCGCTCCCAATCTCTCTGTCTCCCCCCTCCCTATTTCTCTCTTTTTCTCTTCCTCGACCTGTCTCTCTTTCTCGTCCCCTCCCTCTCTCTTTCTCTTTCGACCCCTACCTCTCTCTCACGCCCACTCTCTTTCTCTCGCTCCACCTACAACTCTCGCCCCCTCTCTCTCGCATTTTCTCTCTCGCCGCTTCTGTTTTTATGTCTCTATGTCTCTTTCTCAACCTGTCTCTCTATCTCTCGCTTCTCCCATTCCTCTCTCTGTCTCTCTCTCTCTCGCCCCATCTCTCTCTCTCGCCCCCTCTCTCTTTCGCTCTCTCTCCCCCTCTATCTCTCACAACCCTCTCTCTCACCCACACTCTCTTGCATCTCTCTCTCTCTCTCTCATCCCTTCTCTCTCACTCACTGTCTCTTTCTTTCTCGACACCTCTCTAGCCCCCTCTCACTTTTTTCTCTCTCTCCCTCTATCTCTTGCACCCTTCCTCTCGCCCGCTCTCTCTTGCCGCTTCCCACTCTTTCTTCCTTCTCTCCTGCACTCTCTCTCTCTCACCCATCTCCTTCCCATCCTCCTCTCTTCCACCTATTCTATATCTTGCCCTCTCTCCATGTCTCTCTTTCTCTTTGTCACTCTCTCGCTGAGAAATCTCTCTCGCCCCCTCTCTCTTCCTCTCTCTCTCTCGTCATTCGCTCCCTGTCATCCCCTCTGTCTCTCTCGCATTCTGTCTCTCTCTCTCGTCCCTCTCTCTACACCTCCTTACTCTTTCTCGCCCCCTCTCGTTCTCGACCGCGCTCTCTATTTCATTCTTTCTCAACCTGTCTCTCTCTCGTCCTCTCCCTCTCCCTTTCTCTCTCGACCACTATCTCTCTCCCCACTCTTTGTCTGTCTCCCCATATCTCACCCTCTATATCCCCCTCTCGTTCTCTCCCTCCCTCTTTCTCGAATTGTCTCCTCTCTCTCTTTCTCTCTCTACCCTATCTCTGTCTCTGTCGCTCCCTCTCTCTTTCTCACTCTCGACCCATATCTCTCTGTCTCGCTCCTTCGCTCTTTCTCTCTCTCGCACCCCACCTATCTTTTGCTCTCTCTCTGTAGCCCTCATCGCTCTCGCCCTCCCTCTCTGTCTCTCTTTCTCTCTTTCTCGACCGGACTCTGTCTCTCTCTCTCACCCACTCCCTGTCTCTTTCTTCTCTCAACCCCTGTCACACTCGATCTGTCGCACCCCCTCTCTTTGTCTCTCTCCTGCCTCCATCTCTCGTTCCTCTGTTTCTCCCTTTCTCTGTTGCTCAGTCTCGCTCTCGCTCATTATCTCTTTCTGTCTATCTCTTTCTCCACTTGTCTGACTCTCTCGGTCCCTCCCTCTCTCTTTCTCTCTCTCGCTGCTATCTCTTTCTCTCGTTCCATCTCTCTCTTTCTCTCTTTTGCTCCCTCCATCTCCCGCACCCTCTCTCGCCCGCTCTGTCTTGCCCCTTCTCACTCTCTCTTCCTTCTGTCCCGCACTCTGTCTCTCTCATCCCTCTCGGTCTCATCCCCCTGTCTCCCACACACTCTTTCTCTTGCCCTCTCTCCCTGTCTGTCTTTCGCTTTGCCACTCTCTCGCTGCCAAGTCTCTCTGTCTCTGACGAACCAGCACCTCTCTCGCCCCCTCTCTCTTGTACTATGTCTCGCTCGTCTCTATTTCTCTGTCATCCCCTCTCTTTCACTCTCGCCCCTCTCTGTCTCTCTCGCCACCCTTCCTTACTTTTACGCCCCCCTCACTCACGCACTCTCTCTATTTCTCTCTCTTGCTCTTTCTGAACTAGTCTCTTTCTCTCGTCCCTCACTCTCTCTTTCCGTCTCTCCCACTCTATCTCTCGCCCCCTTGCTATCTTGCCCTCTCTCTCGCCCTTTCTCGCACTCGCTTTCTCTATCTCTCTCTTTCTCGACCTGTCTCTCTCGTCCCTCCATCTCTCTTTCTCTCTCGTGAACCTTCTCTCTCACTCTTGCCCACCCTCCCTTTCTCTGTCTCGCCACACACTCTGTCTCGTCCTCTCTCCTGTCTTGCCCTGTCTCCCTTTGCCTCTCTTACGCCCACTCTCCCTCTCGCCCCGACTCTTGTCCTCTTCCACTCGCCCACTCTCTGTCTTGCCCCATCTCTCTCTCGCTTTCACTCGCGTCATCCCCTTGCCTCATCACATATCTCTCGCCCAATCTCTCTCTTTTCCAAACTTCCTCTCTTCCTTCCCATTCCTCCCGGTCTCTTTCTACGCTTTCCCTCACTCTCATTCTCCCCTTCTCACTGTCTATGCTCCCTCCCTCTCTGTCTCTCTCTCAGTGTAATCTTTCTCTATCTCTCTATACATATCTCTCGATTCCTCTCTCCTTTTCTTCCCCTCCCTCTGACACTCTCTCTCCCCACCTCCCTCCGTTTCTCTCCAACTGAATGTCTCTCCCCTCTTCGTCCCTCTCAACCTGAACATCTCTCTTTCGCTGGTCCTTCCCTTGGCCTCTGTCCCAGATATGGGCGTGTGAGGTGGTGGAGTGGGAGTAGAGAGGCTGGGGAGGGTGAATACAGGACAGATAGATGTGGGGTGGGTGGGAGGAGTGAGAAGATGTTGGAGAGACTTTTTAGCGGGGATGAGACTGAGGCAGCAGGAGCGGAGAGTGAGGTTGAGGGAGAGAGCGAAGAATGGAGGCAGGTTAAGCCACCGGATGGGTGTGTGTGTGTATGAGAAGGACAGAGAGGAATGTGAACGAGTGAAATTGAGAGAGCTGAGGAACAGAATGTGTGCAGAGAGGGAGAGGGAGAGAAATATGGAGAAAGAGAGACGGAGACGAAATGGGGCAGCCAGGTCGGAGTGGTGGGACCCAGAGTTGAAAGTACGGACAGAGGAGCTTAAACCCAAATCCAGAGCTCAGTCCCGGCCCGCCCCTCTTCCCTGAGGACCAGGACTTGGGGCTGAGTCTGTCTCTCTCCAGCTCAGCTTCTTCAACACAAAGACACACAACTACATCGTTGACTCTGGTGCTCGGCACTTTTTAATGAAGATTTTTATTGTTTTCGAACTGAAGTGATGGATACCGTCAGTGGAATGGTGCGTTTCTCACTGGCCGCTGAATTCCGAGGTACTTTGAAATGTGTCCCTGTAACACCCTCTACCACCAAGTGATAAGGTTGGGCAAACAAGCGCTGCCCTCACTCTGTTACCACAGCCACAGATGGCTTCATCGCTGGAAGACTGAACTGAAATGAGAAAATCCTGTATGGATTGATTAATGATTGAATTTGTTTCATTCAAAAATTTGGGTAAAGGGATATTTCAGCACATTCTTCAGCTGCTGTCTGAACCTAGTTTTTATTTCTGTGTCAGACCGGGCGTCCGCAGTGGTGTGAGCCTGGAGTCTCCTCCGTGCTCTGCTGGTCACTAAAATGTGTCGAACAGTGAAAACATTGAGCAGCAGAATCAGGAGGAATGGGACACCCGGGGTTAGAATGTGATGGAGGAACTCGATTGTGACCCAAACACTGGAGAAATAAACAGCATTTGTTCCCTCACAAAACCAGGGGTCGTTCCTCAGCCAATACCGAACCGTGAGCATAAAATACCAGAAAATGCTCTTTAAGCAGCTCAGCACAGTCACTGCTCCCAGAACCACAGCAGCCATTTTCTCACTGCAATATTTACGCTTCAGCTTTTGGCAACAAATGGCCACAAACCGATCAAAGGCGAAAGTGACGGTGAACCAGACAGCGCAGTCAGTGGCTGCATAAAGCAGGACGGCGTGGATATTACACACGGGGAAGGATCTCAGGAAATAAAACAGTTCCATATAAACAATGGGAAGGTGTCTCAGTATCAGGTCGACGATAATGACCAGTAGATCCGCCACTGCCATGGCCCCCAGGTAACGTCTGACACAATCTTTATAAAGCAGTACGAAGATTGTCACAACGTTAACTGTGAGGAAGGAAAACAAACAAATTACACATCAGCCTGGAGGAGATGTGACCAGTTTGACTGAAGAGCCAGTGAGATGTTCAAATGTGTCCTTGCATTCTGAGATGTATTAAAATAATTACAGCTGAAATAACAAACAAGAAGGTCTGAATTACTGACAAAACGTGTCACAAAATACTATCAACCCCCCATCTCCAAACACACAGAGATACATCCGTAAGAACAGACAATTTCTAGAACATTCCCGCACACTCGATCACCCGAGAGCAGACACAGGCTACTTCTTTCCAGTTCCTCAGACTGAGGGTGGAAACGTTGTTGTCCTGAAGGATTCTCTCGCAGTTCCTTGAAGATGAAAGGAGTTGGGAACTTTCTGTCTTTTAGTCAAAATTGTGGTCAATCCTGTGTCGTGAAGAAATGTAAACGCAAGGAAAACGACACTTTTACCTGCCTGCGAGAATTCGGAACAGTGTCTTCTTCACCTTGGAACGGGATCTCTTCTCGCAGGTTCTTCCCTTTTGTTCAATTCACTGACGTCCGGCGTTCCCAAATAACGTCAGGGATAGGATTTTCTGGGAATGTTGGCGACAGAATGTTAGGTACAGAATGTTCCAGGGAATGTTGGGTATAGAATGTTGGGTACAAAATGTTCCAGTGAATGTCAGTTATAAAATGTTGGTACAGAATGTTCCAGGGAACGACTTGTCAGAAATAGATCTGTCACTAAAAGTATCTGAAGGCGAAAGTGACACACAGTCCAGGTGGAGGGAAGTCTCAGACTCATATTGAACATACTGCCTACTGTGTTATGCGGCACTACCACCTGCAACGTTGAACATATTTCTAAAGGACTGAGCAAATGGGAACTGGGCATCCATGAGGCTCTGTGGGCTATTAGCAGCTGTAGCAGCAATAGCCTTCCCTCCAAGAAAAAGTCAGAAGTGGGCAGTTCACTAATGTTTCCTGGATGTTCAGCACGTTTCACACCTACACCTATACTGGAGCGGGCTATTCAGCCAACCAAGTGTTTTAAACAGCAACAGAATGAGGCCAATCAGCCATCGACACTGTTACTCAGCAATTGGAGCAGATCATTTAACCTCTCATACTTGTTACAAAGAAAATGGAAAGGAAAATTCAACCTTCCAAAGATGCTAAACTGGAGTACAGGAGGACTGGTTACTGAGACAGAAGCAGTCATAAATCCGTCTTTATCAGTTTAACACAAATTAACAGATGCAGTGAAACAATGAGCAGTGCTTGAGGCATGTACTATTTGCAAACAATATCAACGTTTCAGCTAAATGGAATAAATGTATTTTAACTAAGCAAGGCAGGAAACTGAAGTTATCAAGAGAAGATAGAGAATCTCGAATTGGATTATCAATGTGCAACAATTTGGCAGCTGGAATATTAAGTGGGTAAACGTGATTCTGTGCATTTTCATACCAACAGGAAGAATAACAGTCTGGATAGTTAATTAATGGAGAGAGAGAGAGAACAGGACTTAGTGATACAGAGTGTAGTAGAGGGTTTAGTCTGACCTGTTCTGCGATGGGGAGTGTTGTTCCATCTTCCTGATGGTCTGCTCCCTGATGGTCCCAGTGTCTCCATTGCTCTCTGTCTACACGGGATATTTTGATGTGGTTGTTTGGTGATAGGGAGTAGTGAAGGGGAGGGTGATCTGAACGGTGTACCAAGGGCATGGCTTTTATACAAGAGACCATCATTTCTTTCTACTTGGAGATCGGAAGGCGATGGGCATGTGGGCATGTCTGACTACTTCTGAATGAAGGGGCTGTGGATGCTGCCTGGACATTGGGTATTCACCAAAATGATGAACTGTGCCTAGACACAGTGCATCATGAATGGAGTGAGAGACAGAGCGTCCAATCAGAAGAATGAGTACTAAAGGCATTGCCAGATCAGCTGAAATGGTTAGGTATTTCACGTTTTCAACACACCACAAAGAACCATTAACGACGAGGAGATACCTGTTCAGCACAGTGCTCTGCTCAGCCCAAACTCGCAATCTGCTGAGGGCATAAAACTACCGACCACAGCAATACGTTGATCCATAAACCCGGACTAAACATCTGCCCAGCATCGGGAGTTAGGCAGACCACATCAGTGCTATGTATTCAGGCCACTCTGGGTGAAGCACTCTGGAAGAGTTTGAGTTGAATTTTATTTCATTTTTTCTAACCACCACTGGTTTTGATTCGCTTTTCCCAATTATAGTGATAATTGATTTTACAGTCCTGAAACGATTCCAATTACAGCATATGGGCAAGCTATCGACATATTCATCTCCTTCTGTTAATATCTCGGACAGCATTCCAGGAAATGGACAAAAATGCTCTGAGACTGCAATGTCATTCTTTGAAGAAGGAAATAGATGGGAGATGTCCTAAAGATGGTGGCAGGGTCAGAATGTTTACCTCATTTTATTCTATTTTCGGAAGGGTTTTTCTTCCCAAACTTTTAAATCATCCAAGTGTCTACGATGAGAATGGAAGAGGTAGGTCCCAGGTGAGAGGCTGGCGAGGGGAGTCATGACCTCACAATTTCAAGCATAGTGCGGCCTGGACACTGGGTACGGTGTGGTCTGGAGACTCAGCCACGTGCGGCTTGGACTTTGACAGGGAATGGCCTGGAACCTGTGTCCAGTGCAGCCTGGAGACAGGGCCCAATGAACTCTGGATACTGGGTCCTGTGCGGCCTGTAGATTGGACGTGGTGCGATCTGGAGATTGCATCCAGTGCAGCCTGGAGACAGAGCCCAACACTGCCTCGAGACTGTGCCCAGTGCATGCTGGAGAATGGCTCCGCTGTAGTCTGGAGACTGGTCCTGGTGCAGCTTGGCGTCTGTGCGCACTGCAGTCTGGAGACTGCGCCCAGCATGGTCTGGAAACGTTGCCCAGAATAGTGTATAGCCTGGGCCCAGTGCAAGTCTGGAGACTCGGCCCAGTGCGGCCTACGTTCAGGGCCCAGGATATGGGTCTGGTGTGGTGTGGAGACTGGGTCCTGTGTGGCCAGGAGACTGAGACCAGCACAATCCGGAGACGGGGCCACGTGTGGCCTGCTCAGAGCAGTTTGGAGATTGACCCCGGTGAGGCCTGGAGACTGGACCAGGAGCAACCTGGAGATTGAGTCCAGGGCAGTCTGGATACTAGGCCCAATGCGACCTGGAGTCTGGGCACAGTGCGGTTTGGAGACGGCGCATGTGCAGTCTGGAGAATGGGCGTGGTGCGGCCTGACGAGTGGGTAGCTTTCCTTGTGGAAACTGGGTTTTCTGCAGACAGCAGACAGGGCACGACGTGATCTGGAGAATGGGCTCAGTACAGCCTGGAGATTGCGCTCAAGTGCAGTCTGAAGAACTGGCCAGGTGTGGTCGGGAGACTGGGCCGAGTGCACTCTGGACTCTGGGCCAGGTGTGGCCTGGAGACTGGGTCTGGTGCAGTCAGGAGACTTGACCCAGTGCGTTCTGGAGACTGGGCCCTGTTAAGTCCGTAGACTTGACTGGGTGTCGTCTGGAGTCAGGGTCCGGCGCAGTCCGAAGAGTGGACCTGGTGTGGTCTGGAGAATGTGCCCGGTACAGCCTGGAGACTGGGCCGGATGCATTCTGTAGAATCGTCCTGGTGTGGCCTGGAAACTAATGGAGTCTGATTATTCGAGTGAGGATAGGATCAATAAAAGAAAGGAGTGGAAGTTTCTGTGTGCAATCTGAGGACATGAGGAATTGCTTAATGAATTTTCATCAGTATTCACAATGCAAAAGGGTAATTTTAATGAGAATGCAGAAATGAAGGCTACAAGATTAGCTGGGATGAGGATGAAAAAATTGAGGTTTTAGAAATTTTGGAATACCTGAAAATACATAAGACTCCGGGGCGAGTTGGAATGTATCCTCAGGTTCTGTGGGAAGCCGGGCAGAAGATTGCAGAGTCTTTGCCTTTTCCCTTTATGTCATTCTTATCGACAGGAGTAGTGCCAGAAGACTGGAGGATAGCAACGTTGTTCTCTTGTTTATGAAGGGCTGTCGGCTTAACCGTAATAAGTATAGACCATTGAGCTTAACGTCGGTTGTGGGTAAGGTATTTGATAAACGTTACAACATATAGGATTTGTAATAATCTAGAAATGAATCATTTGTTTCGGGATTATCTGAACGGTTTTTTGAATGGTAGGTCATGCCTCACTAACCTTATTGAGTTCCGGAAATCGCTACAAAACAGATCAATGAAGGTAAAGCGGTTGATGTGGTGTATGTGGTATTCAGTCAGGCGTTTGGTAAGGTTCCATACGGTAGACTGTTGCAAAAACTACGGAGTTTCGGGATTGAAGGTTATTTCGCGGTTTGGATCAGAAATTGGCCAGCCGAAAGAAGCCAGAGAATGTTGGTTGATGGGAAGTGTTCATCCTGGAGCTCAGTTACCAGTGTTGTGCCTCAAGGATTTGTTTTGGTGCAACCACTGTTTGTTAGGTTGGAATAGAATGATGGGTCCGTAAATTTGCAGATGACATTAAGATTTGCAAAGTTGTGGATGGTGCCGAAAGATGTTGTGGGTTAAAGAGGAACATAGTTAAGCTGCAGAGCTGGGCTGAGTAGTGGCAAATGGAGTTTAATGCGGAAAAGTGTGAGGTAGTTCACTTCAGAAGTAACTAACCGGATGCAAAGTACTGGGCTAATAGTAAAGTGTTGGCAATGCAGATGAACAGAGATCTCAGGGTCCAGGTGCATAAATCCTTGGAAGTTGCCACCCAGGTTGATAGGTTTGTTAAGAAGACATAAGGTGTGTTGACGTTTATTAGAAGGGAGATTGTGTTTCGGAGCCATGGGACCATGCTTCTGCTGTAAGGTGCTAGTAAGGAAGCACCTGGAGTACTGCGTGAGGTTCTGGTCAACACATTACAGGAAGCATGCGGAAACTTTGGACGGGTTCGGAGGAGGTTTACTAGGGTGTTGCCTGGTATGGAGGGAAGGTCTTACGAATAAATTCTGAGGAACCTGAGGTTGTTTTCGTTGGAAAGAAGATTGCGAGATGAATTAATCGAAATGTATAAGATAATCAGAGGTTTAGATTTGGTGGCCATTGAAAGCCTTATTCCTCGGACAGTGAAGCCTGGAGACTGTGCAGAAAGTGAGGTCTGTAGATACTGGAGTTCAGAGTCGAGACTGTTTTTGCTGGAAAAGCACAGTCCGTCAATCAGCATCAGAGGAACAGGGGAATCAGAATTTCGGACCAAAGCCCTTCGGATGGGCTTATGCCTGAAACGTCAATTCTCCTACTCCTCGGATGCTGCCTGCCCTGCTGTGCTTTTCCTGCCTGAAGACTGTGTCCATTGTGGCCTGGAGACCGGGCACCATGTGGTCTGCAGACTGTGCAGGTGTGATCTGGATATTGGGCCCAGTGCAGTCTGGTGGCACCGACTAGTGTACAAGGGTATGTAATTTCAGTCAGCTTTCCCCCATTTTTATTTTTCCACTGGACTTTCATTTATAAATCTTTCTATTTTATTCCAAATACTTATGAATCGGCACTCAGATTTCTTGTAGCTGAGATAGCGTCATGAGCAAAAACCTAACAAGAATTTCACTGCATTCATTAGCGTGCACGTGATAATAAAGCCAATTCTCGTCAAATGTGAGAGACTCACTGTCTTTCATGCCTTATCCAAACAAAGAAGTGCCTTCAGAAGTGGCGTGCGGAAACCAGCAGAGGGCGCTTTTACATCAATTCAAACACAAGAGGAAGAGAAAGAGAGAGAGTGAAGAAGAATAAGGAGGGCCATTTGATTGCCATTTCATTGGATTCACTCAAAAAACAACAGAATCCCAAATGCTCCGAGACGCAGATGTAAATTTACAAATATAAATACACTAAAGCACATATACAAGACAAAGACAAAAAAAACCACGCACAAACATACAAACACACTTACACCCCAAGAAACACAGAGGTATATGCAGATATCTGGTCACTCAGTTGCCATTAAATGAGACCACGGCTGGTCTGATCTCGGCCTCAACGTTATTTCCTCTTGGGAAATAAGGCAGAACAAGTGACGGAGCTGTTAGACTGGGAGAACTTTGGGACGAGTGGCCATTATAGTATTAGTTTGAATATAGTTCTGGAAAAGGCTAGGGCTGGTCCACAAGTTAACCAAGACAACCAAGGCCAATTTTGATTGCATTATGCAGGAAACTTCAAAGCATTATTGTGGTAGACTGTTCAGAAGTGGCAGGACGGTAGCACAGTGGCTAGCACTGCTGCCTCACAGCGCTAGAGACGTGGGTTCAATTCCCGACTCAGGCGACTGACTGTGTGTAGTTTGCATATTCTCCGTGGGTTTGCTCCAGTTTCCACCCACAGTCCAAAAATGTGCAGGTTCGGTGAATTGCCCGTAGTGTAAGGGGCGGGGTGGAATGTGTCTGGGTGCGTTTCGTGTCGGTGTGGACATTTTGGGCCGAAGGGCCTTTTCCCACTCTGTAAGTAATCTAATTCCAAAGGAAAAGCCAAGGTACTAGAGACCGGTAAGTCTGATGTTGGGGGTGGGCAACTGTTTATAGGAGATTCTGAGAGGCAGGATTTGTGTGCATTTGAAAAGGCAAGGACCGATTATATATAATCAGCATGGCTTTGTGTCCGGAAAAAAAAAACAAGCCAGACTGCATTTTTGAAGAGCTAACCAATAAGAAAGAAGAAGATAAAGCAGCATACGTTTTCTACGTGGACATTATTCAGGGCCAACAATACACCACATGGTAGACTGGTTAATAAGATTAGATCATATGGGATCAGGGAGAGCTAGCCATTTATATACAAAATTGGCTTGACAGTCAGAGATAGAGGGTGCTCGGAGAGATTTGTTGTTCCAACTGGTGGCATTTGCCAAGTGGTGTTACACAAGGATCAGGCTGCTGCTGTTCATTGTTTTGCAAATGATTTGCATGAGAATATAGGAACCGTGGATAGTAGGTTTGTCGACACAACCCCAAAATTGGTGTTGTAATGGACAGTGAAGATGGCTGTCTAAGAGAACAATGCGATCTTCATCTACTGTGCCAGCGGGCCGAGGAATGGCAGATGGAGCTTCATGTAGATAATCTTGAGGTGCTGCGTTTTGTTAGATAAACCAGGGCTGGGTTTGCAGTCAACGGTAGGGTGCTGGGGTATGTTGTCGAACAGAGGTGCCCAGGGTTCAAGTACGTAGTTCCTTGAAAATGGAGTTACAAGTAGTCAGGGCAATGGAGAAGGTGGTAGGAATGCTAATCTCCATCGGATAGAGCATTGAATAAAGGAATTTGAACCTTATGTTGTGGCATTTCAGAGAATGGCAAGGCTACATCTGGAGTACTGGGTACAAATCTTGTCGCTCTGCTACAGGAAGAATTTTATAACCTGGAAAGGGGGCAAAATGTTTTCAATGACCTGACGAAGACGGGAGATTTACATGGAGACGCTGAGATTTCGTTCCCTTCGTGTAAGACGCTGGGGGGTGATTACTATCAGATTCAAAAACATCATGAGTGCCATGGATGGGACGTATAGCCAAATTCTTTTCCCTAGTATGGGGGTGTCCAAAACCAGAGAGGATACGTTCAAGGTGAGAGGGAAGAGATTTAAAAGCGATCTAAGTGGCCGCTGTTTCTCACAGAGAGTGGTCTGTATATGCAGAGAGTTGTCAGCGAAGTGGTATTGGGAGTACAATTACGACATTTAAAAGACAATTAGATGTGGACATGAAGAGGAAAGGCTTGGACGGGTATGTTCCACAAGAAGGAAAATAAAACTAGTTCAGTTTAGGAAAATTGGTATTAATGGATGAGATTAGTCGAAGGGTCTGTTTGCATATTGACTGATTATTAGAGTCTATGACTCCATAATAACTCCTTCATTACTATTTCTTCACTGTACTTAATTCATTTCCAAGTCAAAAATCCTCTGTAAGTGCTTTCAATGATCTCACGCTCCGAACTTTCTTCAATTGCGAATTCCTGACATTGATGTGGTGCTGTAGACCACAGCAGCATCAGCTGCAGAATTAGATTCAACCACAATCTGTAACTTTTTTTACGGGGATAATCCCTCAGACTACTATTACCTTCATGCCTATCTATGGCTCCGTGATGGTTGTAGGTGAACATGTCAAGGTTTGAACCATGTGTACTTAATCTGGTTACAATCCATTAAAGATTACATTCCAGACAGCAGGACAAACATCTGAAAAAGAGGGGTCCTAAAACCATTGCACCAGCTGCCCTGCCACATCCAGTCATAAATGGGGGTAGATGGTTAAACAATTCTACCAATATTCCGTCCTAATTAATAAAAGAAGCCCTGTACATTAGTATAAAAGACAAGGATGTAGTCGCTGCACCATTATCAGCCAGAACCGTTCAATTAATGGTCCACTTCACCCTCGCTATGATACCCACAGTATCATATATGCCAGTCTTCAACCAAATCGATTCGCTGCTCGTGACATGAGGAAAAACCTGAACATAAGAAATAAGACAAAGGAAATGGGCCCTGACACCACTCCTGCAAAGGACTGAACAGCTGTGCCGCACAACTCGCCGTGTCCCTGGGGAAGCTGTTTCATTCCAGGCCAAACTCTGACATCGACCTGGCAATGTGGACAACTACTCATCTATACAGTCCCCTAAGAGGAGATTAATTACAATCTGTTCAATTACTAGACCCTCAGTCCCATCACGATAGTCAAATTGTCAATCAACACAGTAAAAATCTGATCAGTGTGGTTTCCGAAAGGTCTCCATGTGGAGATGGTGCTGTTGTGGAAATGCCACTAGATTACTACTCAAGAGCTGGCTAATGCTCTGTCAGCTGGTGGACGTAAGAAAACAAATTAATAAAATATCGACATGTAAAATCTGGCGTCAGTAAGAGTGACCCTGAAAACAATGTCAATTGTAAACACCAATTTGCTTCCCCAGTGTACTTTCTGGAAGGTCTGGCCTAAGTGACTCCAGACACACAAACATGTGGCAAACTCTTCAATGGTCTCTGAAACAGCCAAGCAAGAAACTAAATGATATCAAACTGCTTCGAGATCTTAAGGGATAAAACCGGCCAGAACATCCGTTTGGTCAGACAAACTCGGGTTTGGAAAAGGGAAAGGTAAGCACGGTCCTGTAGACCTGCAGCAACCTGTTTCCTAACATCTGAGAGCTTGTGACAATTTTTACAGAGTTTCCCAAAGACTGCCCAGAAACAACGGGAAAAGAATAAGTCATTCAACACATTCAACCTCTCCCATTCTCGTTCATGTTTGAGCATCTCCCTAAAGCACTTTTCCCCGACAACGTACACATCCCTTAATGTGATTAAACATTGGTAAAATATTAAATATTAACTTTATCAGTCCCTTCGACCCATTTTTTTGCTCTACCGTTCAACATAATAATGTTTGAGTCTCGCTCTTCACATAATAGTCCTGCTCTATCTCTAACCCTGAAGTATCTAAAAACCTTAACTTATATTCAGTGCCATTGCTTTTTCAGTCGCATGTGGCAGAAACCTCCTCAATTTCACCAGCCTATTAGTGCAGACATTTATTCATATCTCAATGCAGAATGACCTGCCTGTACCTCATACTGTGGCCCATTGTTTTAGTCGACCCAGTAAGGGGAATTGTCATCCTTGATTACAATCCGTGTCACCTTGTCAGTGTTTAATATGTTTCACTGAGCTCTCCACTGATTTTACTAAACCCTATGGAGCAGAGGCACAGTCGACCCAAACTTTGCTTCCACAACAAGTCTATCATCCTACAGATCAGTCTGATTTTTCAGCGCTGGACTCCCTCAATATTATGTTAGTACTTCTCGTCGGGAAGGAGACCAAAAACTGCGAGTAATACTGCACAATGTTCGATGTGGCTTCTCATTAAGGCACTCTATTTCTGCACTTACTCCTGTACTCAAATCTCTCTGAAATCAAGAACAGACATGATATATCTTCATAAATACTCTCTGCTCATTTAATGTTGCTTTCAGTGACTGGTATACAGGGTGAACCAGATCCTTTTCAATATCATGACTACCCACTTGGTGAGTCCATGTCCTGTGACCAGCCTGTCAATTTCATTCCCAGCATTGGCTTCTGGCTTCACAACCCACGGACCTGCATGGACATAGGAGGTCAACACCTTAGAAAACAAAAACAAAAGAGGATGCATCCCTTTATAGATCGACATTTTTAACCAATCCTTTTCAAATGATAGGCTTCATTTTGATATTTCCCAGCAACGTACACAACTTCACATCTACCCACATTGCTCTCTATCTGCCACGACGTTGTCATTCATTATACTTGTTTCAATCACCTTGGAGCATTTTTACATCCTCCTCAGCCATTCACAATATGACATCGTTCAGGGCCATCACCAGGCTTGTCAATAATGCTTTTGATTCCCTGAGCCAAATGTTCCATATATGTTGTGAATCGCTGGGGTCGAAGGAGTTATCCCTTTGATAATCCACGTTACTTTCAATAAAATTCATCAGGCATGACGTCGCACCGATAAAGCCATGCTGACTATCCTTGCTCAAATGGAGATCAAATGGAGATCAATTTTCTCCTTTCATATTTTCTCTAATATTTTCTCTAACGTTGCTCTAATACTCACTGGTCTATAGTTCACTGGTATATCTGACCTACCCGTCCGACCTAACCACCTATCTCCTCTGGCTACACTCCTTTGATCAGATTCTACTGAAGAAAAATATTGGTCAGGAGCTTTCCTCCCTTATTTCCAACAGCAGCCTTGGATAAAACTCATCCGGACCATTTGTCCAAGTTTATACCAGCCAAAACCATCAAACCCCGCTCGAATCTTATATCAATCCGCTCGAGAGCTTCCCAGTCCATCTTCTCGAGGTGTGTCTCAGTATCTTCCTTCTCCCAAATAAAACACGCGTGAAAAATCTCCTGAAACATTCTATCAATTTTCCAGAGCTTCACATACAGAGTGTCTCCTTCCCATCCGATGGGCTCTAATTGATAACTGGTAATATTATACTGCTTGATGTCCACGTGGAATATCTTGGTGTTGTCTCCAACGTTGCATGATCCTACTTCTCCATGTCCCTTTGTTACTCAGTTCCGTCTTTGAGAAATGTTTCTGTTTCATTAAGGTTAAATCTCATTCGTGGAAACTCGAGGGAGCGTTGGCCGAGTTCCCTCATCAGACAAACTTGCCATCTTTGGGATTAATGCTTAGAATGAACATTCAGTATATTTTGTCAGTGTATGCTTCCTTAGTTCAGGACACCAAAACTTTATACAATAGTCCTGGTAGAGTCTCAACAACACTCTGTAAGCGATGCAGGACAGATTTCCTTTTCGTAAGAGTAAATCACTGCAGATTTTGGAATTTGTACTGAAAACAATAATTCTGGAGACCACAGCGCGTCAGATAATATCCATGGACAGAGAGCGAGCTAACGCTTCCAGACCGGAAGACTCTTCATCATCGACATTCTGATGCCCTTTAAGTAAATCCAAGCCTAACTTTTACCTTCCCATTTGCACATGCTCCTCCCAGTAACCATTGCTTCAATATTTTGTCATAACTGACCCTGTGAATTCGTTAAGAAGTCCTCCTGAACGTCCAACTGCATGACATCCATTGTTGCTCTATTGTTTATGTCTACAAGAAATACCTTCAAGCAATAAGTTTGAAAATTATTACTTTCCGTTCGGAAATGCAGAATCATTTTCTAGAAGTTTACTATAATATTCTAACTGACTAATATCACGTTCGTTATAATAGATTCCAATTGATTCCCTACTGTGGATGACAAGTTTACTCGTCTATCGTTCTCACTCTCACTATTCTTCTCTTCTTAAATGTTTGGAAGGCATTTATAACATTTCAAAGTGAATAGGGATAATGTAGTGATCCTCAATGCAATCAATCGGTGTGTTGCTGCTTTCTCTGAAATTTCAGTATGAAGTACATCTGGTCTGTCAGACTAATGAGTCCTCAATCCAGTACTATTTTCAAACAATAGCTCGTCACTGATATTAATGATTTTAGTCTTTAGTGAAAAAAAGACCCTTGGTCACGTTGTGCTTCTAGGAGACGTTCTGTACCTTTATCCATGAAGACCTACAAAATATAACTCGTTACTTTTCCAGTAATTTCTCTCATCTCTGCCCACGCCTTCATTGGTCCTAACCTGACCTTACTTGCATTTTCCTTTCAAATATTGACAGACGTTTATCATCAGTCTTTAGGTTTGTGTAACTTTGCATTCTTGATCTCTTTTTAATTTTCTTATCAGTTTCTTAGTTACCCTTTGTTGCAATGAATCCACAATATCTGGTGTTTTTCTGAGCCATTTTATTTGACTTAGTACAATTTTTAACTTCTTTGGTTAACCATGGATGAATCATCTTTCCCTTTTGCTATTTGCACCTTGGAGGAAATATGTATTCTGTACACTTTATAGTGTTTCTACAAAACAGACGTTACTTGCCTTCCATTCAATATTTTTCATCTACCTTTCAAATTCACGAACCGAACTTGTTCCTCACTTCATCATGGCTTGCATGACTCGAATATGTACATGTAATTTAAGAAATAATACTGGTTTGTATTCAGACGTCATGTAAAATTCTATATATTAAGATCACTATTCCCAAAAGGTCCTTTATTGCAAGATTTCCAATTAGCTCCTCTGATCACACAAAACGAATTCCAAAATATTCTGATCTCGAGCTCGGTGCTCAAAATATTGTGAAAGGAAACTATCTTGTACAAACTCATGAAACTCATTTCCCGCCGCATTAACATTCGCTTGGGTTGACACAGTTCAGATGCAGCTTGAATGTCTCGATCATTGCTGCATTACCCACAATCTTGCATTTTTAATTCGCTGTTTTGTAGCATAACCAACACTTGCATCACAATGTTGACTTTGACGTAATACTCCCATCAATGTTTGCTTCGACTTGTTGTTCCTAAGCTCCACCTTATCATAGTCTGTGGAGTTTGAGCGACGTCGGCTCTGGGGAGATTAATGGTATGTTCTGGCACAATGTTTCACGAGGCATATCTCAGTATTGATATTATGTCGCCACACCTTATCTGCTCTTCTCAAATGTGCTTGTTAATCATTTTCATCAGGTCTTTCGTTATGCTCGTGGAGTAAAGGACAATGAACATGCAACAATGCTATGCATTCTCCCAGACATCTGAGACTGCTGGACGCTATTTGGGCAGCTTTTTGAGTCTGGCAAAGTGTTGTTGCTGTTGTGCGGGAGTTTAGTGAGAACACGCCTGGAGTCGTGTGTACAGATTTAATCTCCTCCTTGAGTAAACAATTTTGGCGTAAACTCAGAAATTGTTCCCTCTACTGATTTGTGCTCATAGATCCAGTTTTGTTCGCTGAGATGTTAGATTCATTTTCAAGCGCTTCGTCGCCATACGAGGTAACATCATCAGTGAGCCTACAGATGAAGCGCTGCTTGACTTGGCCTGCTTTCTATTTGTGTGTTTAGGTATCCTTGAGTTGGTGATGTCATTTCCTGTGTTGATACTACTTCCTTACCTTTTCCTTAGGGGCGTGCAAAATGGAATTCCAGTGAGTATATTTGCTGATAGAGTTCCAGTTGGAATACCATGCTTCTCGGAGTTCGCGTGCGTGTCTCTGTTTGGCTTGTCCCGGATGGATGTGTTGTCCCCGTCGAAGTAGTGTCCTTGCTCACCTGTATGTAAGGATTCTAGTGAGAGTGGTGCATGTCTTTTTTTGATCCAGTTGTCGTTCATGTATCTTAGTGGATATTTGTATGACTTGTTTTTTTGTAGTGTTTGTTACAGTTCTTTGCAAGGTATTTTGTACATGGCATAAATTTTGTTTTGTGTCCGTATAAGTCCGTTAGCTGCTGTTTTAGTCTGCCTGTGTGTTTATGGGCGACAATAATGTTAAGAGTTCTGAATAGTGTGGCAATCATTTCCGAGGTGTCTGTGATGTCGGGGAGAGTTGTTATGATTTGTGGACGTGTTTTGTCTGCTGGTTGGGTTTTTTTGCTTAAAAATATGCGGACTGCCTTCGCTGAAGGTGTTAATCATAGAATCCACACAGTGTCTAAGCAAACCGTTTGGCCCATCCACTCAAAACTTTCAGTAAGGTGCTCGACAAGGTTTCCCATGGGAGTGTGTTTAGCAACGTTAGATCTCGTAGAATACAGGGAGAACTAGCCATTTGGATAAAGAACTGGCTCAATGATAGAAGACAGAGGGTGGTGGTGGAGGGTTGTTTTTCAGACTGGAAGCCTGTGACCAGTGGAGTGCCACAAGGATCGGTGCTGGGTCCTGTACGTTTTGTCATTGAAAGAAATGATTTGCATGCGGTACGCTTAGTAAGTTTGAAAATGACACCACAATTGGAGGTGAAGTTGACAGCGAAGAGGGTAACCTCAGTTTACAACAGGATATTGACCAGATGGGCCAAATGGACTGAGAAGCGTCAGAGGGAGTTTAATTCAGATAAATGAGAGGTGCTGCATTTTGTGAAAGCAAATCTTACAGGACTTATACACTTATTGATAAGGTCCGAGGGAGTGTTCCTGAACAAAGAGACCTTGGAGTGCAAGCTCATAACTCCTTGAAAGTGGAGTCGCAGGTAGATTGGATAGTGAAGAAGACGTTGAGTATGCTTTCCTTTATTGGTCAGAGTATTAAGCACAGGAGTCAGGAGGTCATGTTGCGGATGCACATGACATTGGTTAGGCCACTGTTGGAATATTGCTTGCAATTCTGGTCTCCTTCCTATCGGAAAGATGTTGTAAAACTTGAAAGGGTCCAGAAACGATTTACAAGGATGTTGCCAGAGTTGGAGGATTTGAGGTATAGGGAGAGGCTGAACAGGCTGGGGCTGTATTCCCTGGAGCGTCGGAGGCTGAGGGGTGACCTTATCGAGGTTTACAAAATTTTGAGGGACGTGGATAGGATAAATGGACAAAGTATTTTCACTGTGGAAGGCGAGTCCAGAACTAGCGGGCATAGGTTTAGGGTGACAGGGGAAAGATATAAAAAGAGACCTAAGGGGCAACTGTTTTCACGCAGAGGGTGGTACGTGTAGAAAATGAGCTGCCAGAGGAAGTGGTGGAGGCTGGTACAATTGCAACATTTAAGAGGCGTTTCGATGGGTATATGAATAGGAAGAGTTTGAAGGAATATGGGCCGGGTGTCGGCAGGTGGGAGAGATTGCGTTGGGATAACTACTCGGCACGGATGGGTTGAACCAAAGTGTCTGTTTCCATGCTGTACATCTCTATGACTCTATGATCCTGTGACGGCCGTCCTATCCAACCCACGCACGCACGCACACCATACAACATCTGTAACCCTGCATTTTCTATGACTAATGAATGTAGCCTGTACATCCCCAGATATTATGGCTAATTTAGCAAAGCCAATTTATCCATTTCGCATATGTTGGGAACAAGGGTGGAAACTGGAACAGCCAGCAGAAACCCTTGCAGACATGGGGAGAACGTGCAAATTCCACATAGCGAGTAACCTGTGGCAGGATTTGAACGCAGGTTCCTGGTACTGTCAGGTAGCAGTGCTAACCACTGAGCTACCCAGTATCAGCAGCGCAACTTGCTTGCACATTGAAGCAGCAACGCAGCATTTTCTTTCCGTCCAGGGAACTTTCACATGAATGTTGAACACGATGACCACTACAATACAGAAACGCATTGTGGCCGCTGATGCAATAAAGCTTCTATCCTGTGTTGCATCATGGATCACTTGGCAAGAAACAGATAATGGCTTGTTCTGTTCAACTTAAACAGAACTCAATCACACCAAAATTCAACATGACTCACTATCAGCGGTCAGAATGCTCACGTTAAAGTATATTACCTGCACTTTAGCCTGTTTGACCACGCGACCACACTGAACTGAACACATAAGCAAAATCGGAAACCAGATCCTGAGGATATTACTGCTTCACTGGCTGCATAAAGCAAGTGATAGTAACAGTAGGCCATCACCTTAACTGAACAGAACATTCTCTGATGAGGAGCAAATCCTGGCAACAGGAGTGGGAACTCTGTTTCTTTTAAACATTGGAATCACCTTCAGCCAGTAGCTGACTCATTCCACATTATGGGGATGGATCAACAAGCTTATGGAACGACATCATGGCATTTGAGAGAAGTTTAACAAGGCATGGTTAATGTGAGTTGCAGGCTCGTGTTTGAAAACCAGAACACACTGTTTACTAAGCAAGCACTTTAACCAACTAAACCACAGTGCCATGTTAACATATGAGGGAAGAAGAAGCAGGCTGATTCAATACGTATTAAAGTTTACAAGAATGACCGATGAACTTGTTATAAGACTCAGCAACCAAATGTAATTGCACAGTAAATCCAGGAGTGTGCTCCACTTCTCGAGACTGGAACACAGGAACAGCAGAAGCCGATTATTTAACACTTTTACAGCAGGTGATCAGGAGACTGATTAGTTCATAGATGTTGATACACAGTTTCAGGAAGAGGCCAGTAAACCCCTCCACACTGCAACACAGGATCCATAAGAGACGATGCAGCACCTTTATCCTGCTACGCGACAACAGCATGAGACCAAACAGTCTTCTCAGTGTTGCAACACAAGCATTAGAAGAGGATAAGGGTATTCAGCCCATGGAGTCTGTTACACACGAACAGGAGAGAGTGGCAAGATCGTTTGCAATCTTTATGTGAACAGGAGGAGATAATTAAGTCGTGTTTCTGTTGTATGGAAACAGCAGAACATTGAACATAGAACATTACAGCGCAGTACAGGCTCCTCATCCCTCGATGTTGCGCCGACCTGTGTAATCAATGTGAAGCCTATCTATCCTACACTATTATATTTGCGCTTATATGATGGCAATTTAAATGTCATGAAAGTTGCCAAATCTACGACTGTTGTTGCAGTTCGTTCTACGCCCCTACTAAAGCCTAACTATAGACACTACATCTCACATCTGCCCTTTATCTATCACCCTTCAATGTAAATCTGTATCCCCGCGTTCTAGCCATCATCATCCGTGGAAAAAGTCTATCACTGTCCACCCTATGGAACCCGTCTGTTTTCCTATGTATCACACGTAAGACACACCTCAACCTTCTTATCTCTAATGACAACACCCTCAAAATTCTTACCTTTCCTCGTAAGATCTGCTTTGCATACCATGCAGCATCCCGGAAAATCTCAATGAACACTTTCCAAAGCTTTCACGTGCTTCCTATAATGCTGTGACCAGAACTTCGTGCATTACTCCAAGTGTGGCTGCACTGGAGTTTGTACATCTGCAACGGGACCTCGACACTCCGAAACCCATTCCCTCCTCCAATAAAAGCTAACACACGGTGTGCCGTCTTAACAAACTAATCAACTTCGGTGGCAACTTTCAGGAATCTATGTGCATGGATACCGATACCTCTCTGCTTATCTTCACTACAAGAATCTTACCACTAGCCCAGTACTCCTTACTCTTGTTGTTCCTTCCAAAGTGAATCTCCTCACACTTTTCCTAACAAAACTTCACTTGAAACCTCTATGCCTAGACCTACAGCTTATGTCTCTGTAACCTGAAACATACTTCAGCACTGTCCACAACTCCACCGATTATTGCAACATCCATAAATTTACTAACACATCCACATACACTGCCAAATTGTGGGGCAAATGCCAGTGGCCCAAAACACATCCTTGTCGTACACCACTATTATCTGAACTCCAAGATGAACATTTCCCATTAACCACTACCCTCTGTCTTCTATCAGCTAACCAAGTTCTGATCCAAACTACTAAATCACGCTCAATCCCATGCATCTGTATTTTGTGCAATGGCCTACTGTGGGGAACCTTATCAAACGCCTTACTGAAATCCGTATGCATTATATCACCATACCTCATCCATCATCACCACCACAAAGAACTCAATAAAGTTTGGGAGGCATGACGTAACATTCACAAAGCCAGGCTAACTATTCCTAATCAACTTAATCCTATCCAGATGATTAAAAATCCTATCTCTTCTAACCTTTTTCCAAAACTTACCCAGAACTGAAGTAAGGTTATTCGTCTATATATAAAAAAAAGCAGGACTCTCCCGACTCCCCTTCTTAAACAAAGGAAAAACATTTATTATCCTTCAGTCTTCTGGCAATATTACTGTAGACAATGACGACATGCGAAACAAAGCCAAAGGCTCTGCAATCTCCTCACTGGTTTCCCAGAGAATCCAAGGATAAATCCCATCCGGCTCAGGGCACTTATCTATTTCCAGACCTTCCAGAATTGCTAACAACTCCTCCATGTGAACCTCAGTCCCATCTTGACTTGTAACCTGTTTCTTAATATTCTCCTGGACAACATTTTCTTTGTCTGGAATGAATATTGATGAAAAATATTTATTTAATGTTTCCCCTATCTCGTCAGACTCCATACACAACTTCCCACTGCTATCCCATATTGGCCCTAATCTTACTTTATTCATTATTTTATTCCTGATATAACGATAGAAAACTTTAGCGTTTTCCTTGATCTTATCTGCCAATGACGTCTCATTTTCCATCCTGGCTCTTCTTCGCTCTATCTTAAGGACGAACTTGTAACTCTCAAGTTCACTAACTGAGCCTGCACATCTCATCCTAACATAATCCTTCTTCTTGACAAGAGATTCAACTTCTTCAGTAAATGACAACTCCCTCGCTCGACAACATCCTCCATGCCTGATAGATACATTATTACCAAGGATACACAGTAGCTGTTCATTGAATAAGCTCCGGATTTCAACTGTGCCCATCCCCTGCTGTTTGCTTCCTTACTCTATGCAGACAAAATCTTGCCCAAGATCATCATAATTGCCTTCCTGCCATCAAAAAATATTGCCCTGCTTTATATACCGATCCCTTTCATCACTAAAGTAAACATAATCGAATTGTGGTCGTTACCTCAAGATCAATCACGCCTTCGATCTCATTTCAGGGATATTGGAGGGGACAGTTCAGTTTCTCCAGCCTATATGGAGGGATGTAAGGAGACATTTCAGCTCCTCGAAATATTGTACTGCAGCTGGAAGATTCCATAAATCCCTAAACCCTTCCACAGCAACTGGGGGATAACTTCAGACCTTGCGCGGACTTGTCAGTAACGGAAAGGACATTCAGCCCGTGGAGACTGTAATGTAGAAAGACAAAGAACACATTCAGCCTTGATCTTAGACACAGTATTTATAAGGAAAAGATCAAAAAGGTGTACAACACATGCACATGAATTGATAGCACCTAAGCTGGTTCTTAAAACTTTATTCAGTTAAATTGGAAATACAGGTTTTTACTGATTAACGTCAAATCCCAGAATTTCTTTCAAGTCACTGTGTCAATATACCTTCAGGTATTATTCATCTAAAGGAGGTGACACCTCTGGTCAGACAACGTGTTTTTGGCTTGAGGTCTTGTTTGGAGTCTGTCTGTGCATTCACCTGGAGTCTGGCTTATTTGATTTCCAAAGCAGGAGTTTATAAAATACCACATTGTCTGGAAATTGTGTGCTTTTTGAACAAAATATAATGCATCCTGAAATAGAAATCTGCAAATCGAAATTCAAACTGCAGATTTATATGTGTGTGCGTGTGAGAGAACGTGTGTTTGTGTGCGGAGGGTGTGGAGAGGGGAGCGGGGTAGCGGTGTGTGTGAGAGAGAGAGAGAGACACTGTGAGTGTGATTGCGTGTAAAGGGGAGAGTGAGTGTGTGCGTCCACGTTAAGACACAGAAAGGTATGACAGGAACCTTTCCTCAAACTCACTCGAGTTTCAGAGCTTCCCCTCTCTGCAGCCTCTGCTCCATTTGTTGTTCACGTTGCAGACCCAGATGGTGTAACTAGCCTCCCCATGTTCCATGGAGAATTGAGTCTCCAAGTCCTCAAACTCCCTGAATGTCTGAGGCAGCTCATAAGACACCCTCCAGCAAACCATCCCCAGCACCTCCATTTATTTTTAAATAGCAGGAGACAGTTAGAAGCCTCTCAGCTGCACATTAGATGCCGGCTGCATTGTAATAATACTCGACGTGCACGATCATCTGAAAGGGACAAACACAGCCGTTCAGTGGGCAGGCACGCACCATGTTACACGCACGTGTTTCAAAGCTGCTGAGACCACCGTTCCAACATGGAATACCACATGGGACACACCTCGAATTGAACAATAGCCCAGCACACATCATTTCATTGTTTCTAGGCTTCACAGTGACAGTACTCGATAGACACAGGAGCCAAAACATGGGAGGAACGAAAAGAACGGGCAGCGGGACTAACTGGAGGCGTTAGACCTTCGTGTGTCCAATCAAAAGAATGAGATCATGAAGAAAAGCATTGCTAGATGAGTTGAATGGTTTGTGGAACATTCTGGTGAATCCAATCTGCACCCCGCCACCCCCACCTCAGTACATCCTTCCTGCAACGTGGCTCCCAGAACTTCACATAGTATTCCATCTTGGCCTCACCAAAATCCTGAGTAACTCTTAACATCTATATCTCGACGAATAAAGGCAATATCTATTGTCCACAATGCCTTCTTAACTAGCCCATTAGCATGGACAGTCACACTCAGAGATTTGTGGAGAAGCACCATCGGAACATCCCAGTGTGCTGTCATTCATCAAGTACGCCCCTGCCTGGGTGCAGGGGCGTACTTGATGAATGACAGAGTACATCTGCTCATATTTATCAGGGTTACATTCCATCTGCTATTGATGTGCCCATCTGCCCGTTCTATCTTTTAATTTCTGAAGCATAATACCTTCCTCCTTACTGTCAAAAATACACTTACTTGTCACACTTACTCCAATCCCTCCACATTCACACCTACACCATTTATAAATGACACAAATAATAAGGAATACAACATTGATCTCTGCGTTACAAAGGGTTACACTTGTCTCCAGACACACAAGCAGCCTTCCAGAATCACCCTCTCCTTCCTGTCACTCAGACATTTTTTTTTATATAACTTGCCAAGTTATCGTTGATGTCGTGAGATTTTACTTGATTGATCGGTTTCACATGTGTGGATATGTCAAAGGACTTGCTGAGAAGCCTATTAAATGAATTCCTTGAAACATTTCAATAAAATTCATAAGGTATGACTTCCCTCTGATAATGCCCTGCTGACTATGCATGATCAAATATTGCTTCTCAAACTGGAGATGAATCTGTCTCCTTCCCAATTTCTCCAATCGTTTCCCCAACAGGGAAATGATACTTACTGTTCTATCGTTCCCTGGTCGAATTCCACCACTCTTTCTGTAAAGTGAAACCATATCTGTCCTCCAGCATCTCTCCTGTGACCAGGTTCTATTTAAATGAAATTGGACAGAGCCGTTCCTCCGCAGTCTCCAACAGCAACCTGGGCAATAAAACTCATCCGAATCACTTGTCCAATTTTATATCAGACAAAACAATAAATCCCAAATGACACTTTATATCAGTCTTCTCAAAAGTTTGCCAGTTCATATTCTCGAATTCTGTTCTGAAGCCATCTTCTCCCATGTAAAACAGATGTGAAGTGTTTATGTGACAATCTATCAGTGTCCACCAGCTTCACACACAGATTGTCCTCTGGGTTTCTGATGGGTTCTAATTGTTCCCTGGTAATATTATTCAGCTTGATACCCTTTTGGCATACCTAGCGGTTCTCCCCAATCTTGTCTGCTCACAGTTCACCATGTCTCTGCGTTGGTCAGTCCCCTCTATTTGAATTTTCTCGTTTTCATTAAGATTATTACTCATTCGTTGGCCGAGTTCCTTCATTCGATAATCTAGCCACTGAGGGATTAATCTGCAGAATGCCCATGCAATATATCTGGTCAGTCTATTCTTCCTTAGATCAGGACACCAAAACTATACATAATACCCGAATTATAACACTTTGTATGCGATGCAAGGCATATTGACTTGTATTATGAGTAAATTACTGCAGATGCTAGAATTTATACTGAAAACAACAAATGCTCGAGATCACAGCGGGTCAGACAACATCTGTGAGAGAAAGCAAGCTAACGGTTTCAGTCAGGGTGACTCTTTACTGATTCCCTTTCAATGAAGCAAACCTAACTTTAACCTTCCCATTTGCACATGTTCCTCTCAATACCCATTGTTTCAATCGTTTCGAATAACTTACTGTGTGTAATCTTTTAAAATTCCTCCCGAATATCTAACTAAATCATATTCATTGGTTTCTCCATTGTTTTTGTCTTCAAGTGATATCTTCAAACAAAAATTTCGAAAATTATAACTGCCCGTTCATAACTGCAGAATCATGCTCTTGCAGTTTGTTATTTCTTTCTGAATGACCGACATCACATTATTTATCATAGATTCCAACAGACTCCCTGCTGTGTGTGGCAAGTTAACTGGTCTGTAGATCTCCACTCTCTCCCTTCCTGCCTTCTGCAATTTTTAGAATAATATTAGATTCTAAACAGTGTGGAAACAGGCCATTTGGCCCAGCAAGTCCAGATCGACCCTCCGAAGAGTAACCCACACAGTCCCATTTCCCTCAGACCATTGCACCGAGCAATTTAGCGTGGTCAATTCACTTGACCTGCTCGTCTTTGGACTGTGGGAGGAAAGTGGAGCAACCTGAGGAAACCCACGCAGCCACGGGGAAAAGATGCAGACTCCACACATAGAATGTGGAGGCGGTATTAGAACCTGGGGCCTTGGTGCCCTAAGGCAGCAGTGCTAACCACTGAACCACAGTGCCGCCCCGCGAATGAACGGCCATGTATTGGCCGGGTGTAGTGATAGGGGAGTCCAAAACTAGCGCGCATAGGTTTAAGGGGAAAAGGGGAAAACGTAAATGTGATCTAAACGCAACATTTTCATTCAGAGGGTGTTGCGCTTATGTAATGAGCTGGCAGGGCGACTAGACTGGGCACAGTATTTCAGAAGAGGCCTCACCTATGTCGTGTACAACCTCAACGTGACGTCCCACTTTCGATACTCAAAGGTCTGACCACTGACATTCGGCCATCAAGACTGTTAGGTAGAAGCGCCAGGAAGGCCGTTAGCCCACAGTGACTGCAAATAGGAACACCAGGAAGGATATTCAGCCCATCGAATGTGTAGACCAGGAACAGAATGAGGCTATACAACCACTCATGTCTCTTACACAGCAATCAGAGCAGATCTGTCATAGCCTTGTACCTGTTACACAGGAATTGAAAAAGAACGTAGAGTTTATGGAAAGGGAAGACATTATAAAAAAACACCTGGTAGCGGAAAAGGAAAACAGGCGAGTCACATTTTGTGAATGAAGGGAAATTGTTAGAATATGTTAGTAAGGAATTAATATCAGGAGATGTTCAATGTCAAACTACAATCCATCGCAGTCCAAATGATTTAATGGAGGATACATTGTGTTTGAATTATTTGTCTGAGGTTCTTTTTAAATGCGATAAGCCAGGTGGATTAAAGGTCTCCTATAGATATGTGATACCTGGACTTCCAAAAGGCATTGCATGACATGCCTCACAAAAGATTAATATGCAAAACAAGAACATATGGCGTTAGGAAAATCTTATTTGCTTGGAAAGAGAATTGGCTGATCAAAAAAAGCAATAATTCAGAGGTGCCAGTGTTGGAATTGGGTGGACAATGCCAAACGTCACACGGCACCAGATTATAGTTGAATGGTTTTACTTGAAAATACACGTTTTGTCGCTCTTATATCAGGTGTTCGTGAGAGAGGAAGATTTTAGACACAATATTTGTAAGGAAAAGATGAAAGGGTTGTGCAACTCACGTGCATGAATTTGAAACAACTGAGCTGGATCTGAAATCTTTAATCAGTTAGGATGGAGGTGCAAGTTTTGATTGATTAATATGCAAATCCCTCAATATCTTTCAAGTCACTGCCTGGAGATACCCTCAGGTATTACTGATGCAAATGACGTGACCCCTCCCATCCGACAATGTATTTCAGGGGTGACGTCTTGTTTGGATCATATCTGTGTCTTCACCGGGAATCTGACTGGTTCTATTTCCGAAGTAGGAGTTTATAAAATGCCACTTTGAACGTCAACAAATTGTGTGCTCTTTGAACAAATTAGAATGTTTCAAAACTACAAATCTGCAAATGCAAATTCACGCTGCAGATTTATATGTCTGGGCGTGTGAGAGAAGTTGAGTGTGCACGTGGGTGGGGGGGGGGGGAGAGAGAGAGAGACACTGTTAGTGTGAGTGTGTGTAAAGGGGAGAGTGAGACTTTGTGTATCCACATTAAGACACAGGCAGATACAGAAGATCCATTTCTGCAAACTCACTCACTCGGTGGTTTCAGAGCTTCCCTTCTCTGCAGCCTCTGCTCCATTTCTTATTCATGTTGCAGACCCAGATGCTGTAACTACCTTCCCCATGCTCCGTCCAGACTTGGGTCACCAAATCCTCAGGTCTCACAGAATGTCCAAGGTTGCCAACAGCACAACCTCCAGCAAACCATCCCCAGCACATCCACAAACTTTTCAATAACAGGAGTCAGTTAGAAACCTCTCAGCACCAAGTCAGTTGCCTGCTCCTTTACACTAATACTTGCGGGGTTTCTTCCTGTTACTGACCAGACGAACAGCTGAGAGGGGCAAAGACAGGCATTCAGTGGGCAGGCCCAGACTAAGTTTAACAGACGCCAGTCAAAGCTGCTGAAGGGCCACTTTGCAACATGGAGCACCACCTGGGATATACTTGGAGGTGAGCAACAGCCATGCACATACACCCCTGTCCATGGAGCACCACATGTGACTCCACAGGAAGTGAACAACAGCGCTGCACACACCATTTCATTGTTTCTGAGGTTCACAATGCCAACACTCGATACTTTCAGGAGCCAAGAACCAAAGCCAGGGAATGATACGGAGGGAGATTCACATGAAAGATAGAAACAGACAATTCATTAACTGAGAGCATATTGTGGAAACACTGGGGAAAGAAAAGGCAGGGGAGTGGGACTAAGTGGCGGAGGTAGACATTGGCGGGTCCAATCACAAAAATGAGTCCCTGAGTAAAAGCATTCCAAATCAGTTGAACAGTTTTTTTCCCCCTCTCCAATTCGAGTCAAAGAATCATAGAGATCAACGTCGCGGAAACAGACCCTTCAGTCTATCTCGTCCATGCCGACCATTTATCCCAACCCAATGTAGTTAGACATGCAAGCTCCCGGCCCGTATCTGTCCAAGCCCTTATTATTCATATGCACGTCCACATGCCTTTTAAATGTTGCAATTGTACTCGCCTCCACCACTTCCTCTGCAAGCTCATTCCATACATTTGCCAACCGCTGTGTGAACAATTTACCCCTTAGGTCTCTTTTATATCCTTCCTCTTTCATCAAAAACCTCTACCGTCTAGTTCTGGAATCCATCAACGCAGAGAAGGGATCTTGTTTATTTGTCCTCTTCATGTCCCTCATGATTTTATAAACCTCCATAAGGCCACCCTCAGCCTCCTACGCTCCATAGAAAAACAGCCTAAGCCTATTCGTTCTCTCCATATAACGCAAATCCACCAACCCTGGCAATATCATAGAACATAGAACATAGAACAGTACAGCACAGAACAGGCCGTTCAGCCCACGATGTTGTGCCGACCATTGATCCCCATTTAAGGTAAACCTAATGTAGGAACCGTCAAATTTCTGTGACCATATGCATGTCCAGCAGTCTTTTAAATATCCCCAATGACTTCACTTCCACAACTGCAGTTGGCAACGCATTCCATGCTCTCACAACTCTCTGCGTAAAGAACCCGCCTCTGACATCTCCTCTATATTTTCCGCCAAAGAGCTTAAAACTATGACCCCTCCTGTTAACAATTTCTGCCCTGGGAAAACGTCTCTGGCTATCAAGTCTATTTATGCCTCTCATTATCTTGTACACCTCAATTAGTTCCCCTCTCTTCCTTCGGTTTTACAATGAAAAAGGTCCGAGCTCAGTCAACCTCTCTTCGTAAGATAAGCCCTCCATTCCAGGCAGCACCCTGGTAAACCTCCTCTGAACCCTCTCCAAAGCATCCACATCTTTTCTATAATAGGAAAACTGGAACTGGACACAGTATTCCAAGTGCTGTCTAACCAAAGTGTAACAGAGTTGTAACAAGATCTCACGGCTCTTAAACTCAATCCTCCTGTTAATAAAAGCCAAAACACCATATGCTTTATTAACAACCCTGTCTACTTGGGTGGCAACGTTAAGGGATCTATGTACCTGCACACCAAGATTCCGCTGTTCCTCCACACTGCCAAGAATCCTATCCTTAATCCTGTACTCAACTTTCAAATTCGACCTTCCGAAATACATCACTCTGCATTCATCTAGGTTGAACTCCATCTGCCACTTCTCAGCCCATCTCTGTTTCCTGTCAATTTGACGCTGCAGCTTACAACAGTCCTCTATTCTGTCAAAGACACCTCCAACCTTTGTGTCGTCTGTAAACCTGCTAATCCATCCTTCAATCTCCTCATCCACGTCATGAATAAAAATTACAAAGAGTAAAGGCCCAAGAACAGAGCCCTGTGGAAAACCACTCACCACTGACTTTTCGGCAGAATACTTTCCTTCCACTACCACTTGCTGTCTTCTGTTGACCAGCCAATTCTGTATCCAGACAGCTGAATTTCTCTGTATCCCATTCCTCCAGACTTTCTGAACGAGCCATGGGGAATATTATCAAATGCCTTACTGACGTCCACATACACCGCATCCACCGCTCGACCCTCATCAACTTGTCGAGTAACACCCGTAAAGAACTCAATAAGATTTATGAGGAGTGACCTGCCCCTCACAAAGCCGTGCCGACTGCATTTGATCAAGCCATGCTCTTCCAGATGGTCATAAATCCTATTCCTCAGAATCCTTTCTAATACCTTGCAGACGACAGACGTGAGACTGACTTGTCTGTAATTGCCGGGGATTTACTTATTTTCTTTCTCGAAGAGAGGAATTACATTACAGTCCTCAGGTACGATTCCGGTGGAGACCGAGGATGCAAAGATCTTCAGAAGCGGCGAAGCAATTACATTTCTCACTTTCCAAAGCAGCCGAGGACAAATCTGGTCTGGCCCTGGCGACTTGTCAATCTTAATGTTTGTCAAAGTTTTCAGCACATGAGCTTCCTCAATCTCTACCATTCCAGCATGCTTACCTGCTCCTTAATGGTTTCATTCATTACAAGGTCGTTTTCTTCAGTAAATACAGAAGCAAAAATCTCATTTTGGTCTTCCCCTACCTCCTCAGACTCTATACACAAGTTCCCTATGCTATCTTAACATCCTTGTTAATCTATTCGGAACTCTTTCAGGCTTCACAACATAATTCCAATAAAAAGGAGACCAGGTTTTTTGAGTCTCCCACACAGAAACAGACCGCAAACCATAAACTGGTACAAGGTAGCAGCCCGGCACGGAGAGCTGTGCAGACTATGCCAGTTTATTGCTCAGTAAGCTGGACTACCTGCATAGCATGGAGGGCTGTACCTATTATTCCATTGTATTGCTCAGTAAGCTAAACTATCTGCACAGCATGGGGAGTACTGCAAAACTTTGCCAGTACATTGCTGCTACACTTGCACTGCACATGTGACGAGCATGAGGAGATTTCCAGAAGATACTGCGAATGACAGTATACAGGGCTCCCATAAATGTATGTCACCATATGTCCACCCGACAGCTCAAGGCAAGGGGTTTATGTGGGTATTCGTGTGTGTCGATGGCAGTGATAGTTGTGAAAGTCTGTGAGAGTACACTCATGGAGGTAATCTTATGAATAACTTGCAAGGATTGGGATAACAAACAGAGAGAGCCAGAGGAACAGTTCATGGGCAGATGTGAGGGTATGTAGAAGAATATTAAATTAAAGGCATTGACAGACCCAATAACAATATGGATCAGTGCATACAGGAATGATAGATGCGTGGGATATTAGAATGATTTCAAATAAGAACCATGGAGTATCGAGTCAAAATTGTTTCTGCGGGTTTGGAGGTGGGAGTGTTATCAGCAGATTATTGCCATCATTACGACTGTATTTCATAGCTCAAGGATCAAATGACCGATGGGATGAGCCAGTGATGTATAATCTGGAGGTGCCTGTAGTTGAAATTAGGAATGATCATGAAATGGGGTCAGGAATGAGCTCGTGGTCAAATGGTTTACCGCATCTGTGGTATGCTAGTTTCGGCCTCAGATATTGACCAGAGATGGGATGGAGTCAGAGGAAGGAAATGGAGTTCATAACCAGAACAGTAGACGGTGACCGACATGTTCCCATACCAAAATCAAAAGGGCAGTGATACAATGAATCGTGGCTCTCAGCTGAATATTATTAGGTCAGCATGGAGATCCACGAGGGACACAGTCAGAACGAAAGAGGGAAAAATTAATCACACAACACCAAGTTATAATCCAACAGGTTTATTTGGATTATAACCTGGTGTTGTGTGATTTTTAACATTGTCCACCCCAATCCAACACTGGCACCTCCAAGTCAGAAGCAAAGAGGGAGAAAGTGAATAAACAGGTTCGTCATGCAGTTAGTAGTGGTCTGCAGAGAATTCGTATTAAGAGTCTCAGCAGGAACAATAACAACGACAAGGAGAGTAGAGTTATCAAAAGAACAGTTTTCCATTCAAACGAATTTTATAGAATTCGGTGATGAACAGTGGGAATTACCAGGATCATCAACAATTGCCCCGATTGTATAACGAAAATATTGAATCATGTAAAGTACACATTCGATCCTAAGTAGCAATGCGCATCGATCATATTATGTAGAATGAAGCCAAAGATCCCCAGATAAGCACCTGTTCATTGTTGCAACATTCCAGTCTATGATCTCCCCTCCCCTCTCACTGGAGCTGCTGCTTCCTGTTAGTGCTGTCGGTGATTCTCCTACTCATACTGTGTAATAACACACTGAATAAAGCCCATTTATTATTAAAAGATGGAAACTCTCTATCGGGATAATAAGAATCGACAGAGGTTGAAATTAATCACATTCACCGAATAAACAGGTCCTGACAGCAATATTCGAACTGCAATAAAAGTGAATTCTTACTCGGTCTGGATGGAATGGATGAATTTTGCTTAGGCATGGACTATAAATCTTTCAATCTTTTTAGTCTTTCTTCTGTGTATGTAGGAGCCAGTACACAGCAGGATTGTATATATTCCACCCTGTTTTATAAAATGAAGCAGGGATAAAAAGCAGATCAGCTGCATAATGTGTCCGGTGGGAAATTTCCAGAGACCATAATACAGTGTATAATATTTGTTGCCCAATGACTATGTTCAGTGCTGCTCCTGGTTTTAAGTTAACGGTTGTCAAATCATTCCATAACCTTGAGACATCATTCAGAGCATCCAGAATGCTACTCGGGACAGGAAGAATCAGTTCTCTCCGCATCGTGCCTGTTACACAGGAGCAGAATGTGACAATTCAGCCTCATCGTACCTATTGCAGAGGAACAGGAGGAGACCATGCAGCCTCATTGTGCGTGTTACAGAGGGTTAGGAGAAGGCCATTTCTTCTTGTGCATACTACACAGGGACAGAAGGGCATTATTCTGTTTTTTTGAGCCTGTTACGCAGTAACTATCAGTTTTATTATTAATTGTGGAGAAGGACAGTCGTGATATAGGTGTTGAAAGCCATTTTAGAACATTTTAGACAACCACTTCGAAAGGTTGTTTGAGAACCTAGTGGCAGGAAAGTGGGAGGGCTTCGCAAATGAGATTGCAGCGTCTAGCCATAGTATGTTCCTGTTCACGAGAAAGGCAAGACTAGTAGGCGTAGGGAATGCGAGATCACGAGCGAAATTGAGACTTTGATCAAGAAAGAGAAGTAAGTATATGATAGGTATAGATAGCAGGGATCCAGTGAATACACTGGGGAGTTCAAGGGCTATAGGACAACTCAAGAGGGAAATCAGTTTGGCAAAATGCAGACATGATGTACCTACAGAAATTAGGGTAAGAGAGGATCGAAATGATTCCAAATTAATTCACAAGAATAACTAGCACGAGAGCAGATCTCCTTAAAAATCACCAAGGTCGCCTATGCTTGGATTCAAAGGAGATGGGTGAGATAGTAAATGAAAATTTCGCATCAGCATATACTGTGAGGAAGGATATAGCAGGTAGACAACTTGGGGAAATAAATAATAATAATATCATTTTACCGAAGAGGAGGAGCTGGAATTCTTAAAGTGCATTAAGGTAGATAAATCTCTGGGAACAGAACATGTGTACCAGATAACTCTGCGAGAATTTAGGGAAAATATCGCTGGGCACCATGTGAGATAGTTATATCATGGATAGTCTAGCGAAGGTGTTGGAAGACTGGAGGGTGGCAAATGTTGTGTCATTCGTTCAGAAAGATGGTAAGGAAAAGTAAGGGAACTATAGACCTTGCGTCTGACGTCAGTGGAGGGCATCTTGTTCGCAGAGAGGCTGTGGATTCTGAGGAACAGGATTTACATGTGTTTGGAAAGGCAAGGACTGATTAGGGATAGTAACCATGGCTTTGTGCTTGGGAAACCATATATCATTAACTTGACTGAGACATTTGAAGAAGTGATGAAGAAGATTGATGAAGGCACAGCAGTGGATGTTGACTACATGGACTGCGGTAAGGCTTTCATAAAACGTTCCTCATCGCAAACTGGTTAGCAAGGTTAGATCACGTGGAATCCAGGGAGAGCTGGGGGTATGTGTCTCGAAGGTTAGAGACAGAGGTGGTGGTCTAGGGTTGTTTTTGGGACTCGTGGTCTGTGCATACTGGTGTACACAAGAATCTAATGGACTTTGAAATTTAAATAAATGAACTGAATGTGAATGTAATATGAATTGATGGAGAGTATGTGGATAATACCAAAATTAGTGATGTAGTGGACAATGAAGATGATTAACTCAGAGTACAGTGGACCCATGATCAGATGGGTCAAAGGGCCCAGGAGTGGCTGATATTTAATTTGACAATCGGAAAGTGTAGCATTTCGGTAAGTCAAATCAGAGCAGCACTTATGGGTAGGATCCTCAGAAGTGTCGCAAAAACAGACATGTTAAGAAGAATTATAGAAGCCCCCTCGCATGGAAATATTGCTACGCGGACCATTGAGTCCACACTGACCCTCCAAATACCATCCAACCATACACACTGTTAGATCACCCTGGTAACTATACATTTCCCACAGCTAATCCACTACAACTGAAGATACTGATAGGCAACGTAGCAAGGGAACAACACCAAACTTGCACATTTTTGGACTGTGAGAGGACAGCCAAAAACCCCGAGGATACTCGCACAGACCCAGGGAGAATGCAGAAAACCCACACGGACAGTCACCCAAGGGTGGGATCGAGTCCGGGTCCTTGGTGCTTTGAGGGAGCAGTGCAAAGCACTGAGCCACCGTGCCACCCCAGTGGTCTGCTCAGAGTGACTGCATTCTCCCACTTTCATAAGAAACTTCACATCTGATCAGATGATGTCGAATTCCAGTGGGGTCTCTGTGACATGACATCCTTTACCGTCACCCGATTATTCAAACGCCCCCATACACTGATGGACCGGGCCTTCAGCTGTTACTAACCATCTCCTGCACTTCTGTTTTCTGCCCTTCTCCTCCTTCCAAGATCAAGTCATCCATTGAAACTGCAGTATGCACCGACAGTTGAACTGCACTAAACCAAAGAGCTGCACATGCTGGAGATAGAGTCATAGAAAGATAGAGATGTGCAGCATGGACACAGACCCTTCGGTCCAACCCGTCCATGCCGACCAGATATCCCAACTCAATCGAGTCCCATCTGTCAGCACCCAGCCCATATCCCTCCATACCCTTCCTATTCATATACCTGTCTAAATGCCTCTTAAATGTTGCAACTGTACCAGTCTCAACCACATCCTCTGGCAGCTCATTCCATACACACACCTCCCTCTGCGTGAAAAAATACCCTTTAGTTCTCTTTTATATCTTTCCCCTCTCACCCTAAACCTATGTCCTCTTGTTCTGGACTTCACGGCTTCAGGGAAAAGAATTTGTCTATTTACCCTATCCATGCCCCTCATAATTTTGTAAACCTCTATAAGGTCACCCCGCAGTGTTCGACGCTACAGGGAAAACACCCCAGACTATTCAGCCTCTCCCTATAGCTCAGATCATCAAATTCTGGCAACATCCTTGTAAATGTTTTCAGAACCCGACCAAGTTTCACAACATCTTTCCGATCGGAAGGAAACCAGAATTGCACGCAATATTCCAACAGTGGCCTAACCAATGTCCTGTACTGCCGCAACATGACCTCTCAACTCCTGTACTCAATACTCTGACCAATAAAGAAAAGCATACCAAACGCCGTCTTCACTATCCCATCTACCTGCGACTCCATTTTCAAGGAGATATGAACCTGCACTTCAACGTCTCTTTGTTCAGCAACACTCCCTAGGACCTTACCATTAAGTCTATATGCCCTGCTAAGGTTTGCTTTCCCAAAATGTAGCACCTCGCATTTATCTGAATTAAACTCCCTCTGCCTCTTCTCAATCTATTGGTCCATCTGATCCAGATCCTGTTGTTACCTGAGGTAACCCTCTTTGCTGTCCACTACACCTCCAACTTTGGTGTCATCTGCAAACTTACTAACTGTACCTCTTATGTACGCATCCAAATCATTTATGTAAATGACAAAAAGTAGAGGTTCCAGCACCGATCCTTGTGGCACTCCACTGGTCACAGGCCTCCAGTCTGAAAAAAACACCCCTCTGCCACCACCCTCTGTCTTCTACCATTGAGCCAGTTCTGTATCCAAATTGCTAGCTTTCTCTTTATTCCATGAGATCTAACCTTGCTAATCAGTCTCCCATGGGGAAGCTTGTCAAACGCCTTACTGAAGTCCATATAGATCACATGGACTGCTCTGCCCTCATCAATCTTCTTTGTTACTTCTTCACAAAACTCAAGCAAATTTGTGAGACATGATTTCCCACGCACAAAGCCATGTTGACTATCCCGAATTAGCCCTTGCGTTTCCAAATACATGTACATCCTGTCCCTCAGGATTCCCTCCAACAATTTGCCCACCACTGAGGTCAGGCTCACCTGTCTATAGTTCCCTGGCTTGTCTTTACCGCCCTTCCTAAACAGTTGGCACAACGTTTGCCAACCTCCAGGCTTCTGCCACCTCATCTGTGACTGTCGATGATACAAATATCTCAGCAAGAGGCCCAGCAATCACTTCTCTAGCTTCCCAAAAAGATCTCGGGTACACCTGATCAGGTCCTGGGAGTTTATCCACTTTCAACCGTTTCAAAACATCCAGCACTTCCTCCTCTGTAATCTGGACAATTTGCAAGATGCCATCGTCTATTTACCTTCAGTCTTCATCTTCCATATCCTTCTCCACAGTAAATACTGATGCAAAATATTCATTTACTATCTCCCCAATTTTCTGTAGCCCCACACAAAGGCCGCCTTGCTGATCTTTGAGGGGCCATCTACTCTCCCTAGTTACCCTTTTGTCCTTAATATATTTGTAAAAACACTTTGGATTATCCTTACTTCTATTTGCCAAAGCTATGTAATGTCCTCGTTTTGCCCTCCTGATTTCCCTCTTAAGTGTACTCTTAGTTTCTTTATACTCCTCTAAGGATTCACTCGATCGATCCTGTCTATACATGATATATGCTTCCTTCTTTTTCTTAACCAAACCCTCAATTTCTTTAGTCATCCAGTATTCCCTATACCTACCAGCCTTCCCTTTCATCCTGACAGGAATATACTTTCTCTGGATTCTCGTTTTCTCATTTCTGAAGGCTTCCCATTTTCCAGCCGTCCCTTTACCTGCGAACATCTGCCTCCAATCGCCTTTCGAAAGTTCTTGCCTAATACCGTCAAAATTGGCCGTTCTCCAATTTTGACCTTCAACTTTTAAATCTGGTCTATCCCTTTTCATCACTATTTTAAAACGAATCGAATTATGGTCGTCGGCCCCAAAGTGCTCCCCCACTGATATATCAGTCACCTGCCCTGCCTTACTTTCCAAGAGTAGGTCAAGGTTTGCACCTTCTTTAGTAAGGTACATCCACATACTGAATCAGAACATTGTCTTGTACACACTTACGAATTTCCTCTCCATCTAAACCTTTAATACTATGGCAGTTCCAGTCGATATTTGGAAAGTTCAAATCCACTGCCATAACTACCCTATATCTGTTCTGATGAGGGGCACCCAGATTTGAAATGATGATTCTGCTTTCTTCTTAAAGATTGTACGAGACCCGTTGAGCTTGCTAGCAATTTCTTGCATGTCTAATTCCATGTTGAGAATATGCAGAAAATTTGACATTCAGGTTTGCCTTCGATATATAGCTCCCACCAAAATTTGCTTCTCCTTGTTTTTCCTGAGCACCAGCCAAACTGTCTCTTTGTAATCTGAGCACTATGGGCTGTGCTGAGATTAATGAAAGATTCAGCAGGATGTTTCCTGACGACGTTTTTGATGTTAATACAGTCTCGCTGCCTCATGTTTGTTCTTCTCAATAGGTATGATGAAATTTTCACTTGTTCTCCCCTAACACTGGCGGAGTGGAAAAGGACAATGATCTTTCCACAATTCTGTACGTTTCTTTCGATGACTGAGACTGCTTTCACATTGTTTTGTGGGGGGGGTGGGGGGGGAGCGTTAAATTAAGAGCAGGCAGGCAGGCAGCATGGTCTGGTAATATGGCCTGCGCTCCTCGTCCTGGGGGAAAGGAAAGTCTTGCCTGGGACCCTCCCCAAGCAGGAGCAGTTCTCAGCACATGCCCACAATCCGGGTTTAGGAGGGCAGTAAGGTCCTCCTGCCTGCCAGTGCAGGTTCAATGTCAAGGGATTTGCAGGGTGGCTCCACGTGTACTGTGCGTGTTCCAGTGCACTGTATGAATTCAACGATCTCAATGGTTCCGGTATGCCGGGTAATTCCAGGTTCCCCGGTGAAGGGGGAGGTGTTGTGGGAATGGTATGCATTAAAAAGTGGAGGAAACCCAACGTGATTCTCACTGTGAGGACTCGAACACCACTTAATGTGCGGAGTTTGGTGAGATCCACTGAGCCTTATGGTGGCAGTCTCTCATCAAACTCAATTCAACTGCCATTTTGCATAAAACTAACATTAATCGTTTAGATTAATCCATAGGAACAGAAGGAACAGGAAGAGGTATAGGACACCAAGCCCCTCAAGCCTCTCCACCATTCAATAAGATTATTGCGGATCTTTTCATAAAATCAGCTCCACTTGCTCGCCCTCTCACCATAACCCTGAATTACTTCACTGTTCCAAAATGTACCTTTGCCTTAAACACATTCAGCGAGGTCTGCTCATCTACTTCACTGAGCAGGGAATTCTGATTCAGGTGAAGATGTTCCCACTCGACTCAGTCGTAAATCACCTCTCTCTCATTTTGAGGCTACATCCCTTAGTTTCCGTTTCACCCACCAGTGGAAACAACTCCCTACTTTAATCTTATTTATTCCCTTCAAAATGTTATGTTTCTGTGAGATGACCACTCATTCTTCTAAATTCCAATGAGTATAGTTCTATTTCATCTTTCCTCATTATTCAACGCTCTCAACTCTGAAATCAACAGATTGAAACACGTCTGCACCAACCACAGTTTTTCAAGTGAGGCGACAAAAACTGTGAACAGTACGTCAGGTGTGCCTTCACGAGCACCTGTACAGCTCCGGCAAAACGTCTAGTTTTACGCTGCCTCCCTTAAAGTATAAAGAATAATAGTCAGATTCCGTTTGTAATTACTTGCAAAAAAACGTTTTGTTAGTTCTGCATAAGGAAATCCAGTTCCCTAACAGTATCTATGGGAGCAGCCAGCTCATAGTCCTGGCGGAGGGAACGTCTCAGCCTTATGTTGAAGTTACTGCCCACTGTGTTATGTGGCACTACCTCCTGCGAACTAGGACATACTTTTAAAATCTGGGCACCCATGAGGCATTGTGGACGCACAGCAGCTGCAATATCAATGGCCTTCCCTCCATCATAAAGTCAGAAATGGGTTGTTTACTAATGGTTCCAAAATGTTCAGTACCATTCACAACTATAACTTTACTGAAGCAGGCTATTCAGCCCATCAAGAGTTTTAATCAAGAACTGAGCAATTGGAACAGATTTTTTAATCTCACATACCTGCTCGAAAGGAAATGCAATGGAGCATTCAGCCTTTCAAAGTGACGACAAGGAATATGGGGAGGACTAAGCTGGGAGCTGGTATAAATACGGGATAAATTATTCTTTCTCAGTTTAGCACAAATTACCGACTGCAGTGACGAATTGACCAGTGATGTGGCCTTAACAATTTGCAATGCTTATCAGCAGTTTAGATAAATGTAGCAAACATATTCTAACTTTGATCGGCAGGACCTGAAGTTATCAAGAGGAGGTGGAGAATCTGTAAATAGACAAGCACTGGACAACAACTTGGCAGATAGAATGTAACGTGGGTAACTGTTAATCTCTGAGTGTTTTTTCAGTAAGAATAAAAGTCCGTATATTACATAAATAGGGAGACATTTCAGTGCTTACTGATACACTGTGTCCTAGAGGGTTTACTCTCATCCACCCAGATATTGGAAGTTTAGCTCCATCTCCCTGATGGTCGGTTCCCTAGTATTATCAGTGGCCCCAGTGTTCTCAGTAGATGGCATATTTTGATGTGGTTGGTTGGTGGTAGAGAGTGTTGAATCAGAGCGTTTATTGAGCAGTGTATCAAGAGGACGGCCTTAATCCGTGAAGCCATCATTTCTTTCTACATGAAGACCTGAAAACGATGGGAATGGTTGACTGATTCTGAATTAAGAGACTGTGGCTGCTGCCACGACAGTGAGTATTCACAAACATGATGTGATGTGCATTGATGCATGGCAAGATTAATGGAGTGAGAGATGGAGGTTCCCAAAACACGAATGAGAACACAAATTAACGGCATTGGCGCATCATTGGAAATTTTTAGACACACCACATTCTCAATCCAACAGTCAGAGCCAGCCCAGACACCATTAACCCAGAGGAGACATATGCTTACCATGGAAAACTGTGTAGACTAGACTAGTGTAATGCTCTGTTCAACCCAGCAATCTGTCCAAAGTGGAGCAGTGTGTGCAGATTCATACATTGCACTGGTCAAGACATTAAGCCAATCTGTCCAATGTAAAATACTACACAGATCATTCAGTGCATTGATCTATAAATCGGAACTGCGTATCTGTCCAGCACCAGGACCTATGCAGAACACAGCAATACATCGATTTATAAGGCACAGTCAGAATGTCTGACCAGTACAAGGAGCTGTTCGGTGTCCACTGGTGAATTGATCTGTAAACCAAGAGCAAATACCCTCCCAGTGTTTAGAGCTGTGTACACCATCCCAGTGCATTGCTCTGTAACATTGTGTTAGATCGCTGCCCAGCTTTGGGAAACATGCAGCCCATGCTGGAAGTGACTGGATGGGCAGCTCTCATCCATTTACAGCTCCATATCTCCACTGTGTCATGTTAAGGGGTGCTGTGTGTGAGAAAATCACTGCCAGATAGAGATGGTGGGAAGTCAGTTGAAATATCAACAAATCCGAAGGATTTGAGATACAGACAGAGAGTGAAAGATCGAAAGACATGTCATGCAAGGATGTGTACAAAGCTTAAAGAATACTGAAATAAAGATATTCCGATTGCATAAAGCAACATCAGCCAGTATTCCCAGGAATGATGGGAGAACAGCATATTGGTGTGAATTCAGATGATGGTAAGTGTTAGGTGCAGCTCTGTTCTGCAGCTTTCTAACAATAATTTCTCTCAGTGACATTTTCGTTGAGTGTCACAGAGGGATTGCCTGCACAAGACCGAGCGAGTTTCCCGGTGCAATCTTATCTAACTTACCTATTAACGACCTACCCCACCGCATGATGTCCTTCTCATGCAATGCCATCCCGATTCTCTCACCCATCATGGATAGAGGTGCTCATCATCGCCCCGATATCCCTGGATATTCGTTGATCGCTGACATTGGTGCAATCATTAAAAGACCAATGAGCACAAGGTTGATCTTTTTTTCAGCTCAGAACTACCTTGCACAGTTTGCACCAATCAGGATAGACAAGGGGCAATTACATCACGCTTTGCTGACAGGGTCACTAAGGTCCTGCTGGATGTGCTAGTCCAGAGGAGGACCAATTCCTTCCCAGAGACTGACACATCACTAGACCCACCGAGCATGTTCTGATCTAAGCAACCATCTCATTGCAGTATTTGCGGTCTGAAGGAACGTCCAACAATACATGTCAAGCATCAATGACCTTCTCTGCTGTGTCAGGATAAGTGTCACTGTCTTCTCTCTGCTCCGTCACACTCACTGTACATCTGTTATAGCACCTACCACCGAACACGGCTAACTCTCAACAACTCTCACTGCTGCATGCAACACCTTCTCTCTCTCTCTCTGTCTCTCCCTCTCTCTCTTTCTCTCTCTCTCTCTCTCTTTCTCTCTCTCTCCCCTAATATACCCGCCACACTAATAACACCGCATGGATGCAAAACTGTGGACTGGCTTCTTCCAAATACCTCACCATTTCGCCCAACATAGACCAGCAATAACAGCAGGGCCACTCACTCTCTCCCGCACTGTCTCCCACTCCAGGAGAAACAACCTGGAATAGGACAGAAAAGGCCAAGCCAATTGGTGGAGTGTGCCACCTTCCCTAGCCATTTGGGGAGGGGCCTGGCATGGGCCAGTGAGGCTCGGGTCTCCTCGTGAGTAGATTCTGGAACATCCATGTCCCACAAACCTAATAAGGAGCAAGGTGCAGTGAAAGGTAATTTTCGCATTAAACCCACTGTCAGTTCCTTTTCCCCCGTCACAACGAAGAAGCCCTGATGCTATCTCCTTTTTGTGTCGAAGTGGTACAAATGGAATACTCCAAATCTTGGTGGGCAGGAGGGCGGGCTCACAACATTTTCTTCACGACCCCCCAGGAATGGAGCACGGATGCCCCTCCTACACCGCCGCCTGTAAACATCTCCGATACCGTAACTAATCTGAGATATTTACTGCACTTCCCAATGGCCCTAACATCTCCAACAATCTGTGTGCTCAAACATATCCATGACCCTCTGCTCCTGCATCCTCCTGATAACATTACGGTCTATTTTAAATTGTCTTTCCATGTCCTTTCTACCAAAGTGCATCACCTCACACTGTTCTGCATTGATCGCCATGTGCCATAAACCAGAACACTAAACCAACATGCCATTGCCCTGTTCGAGTTACACACTGTCTTCCACACACTTTACTGTTCTTCCAGGTTTGGTACCATTTACAAGGCACTGAGATTGACATAGAGTCATGATCCCCGTGAAACAACTGAAAACCTGCCACACTCACTAGTATGAGTAAATGAAATACTGAGATATTCCCACGGATGGAATCAAGGCTGTCAATGGAGAAACAAAAACCTGATGCACTCCGGACTGTGTGAATGAAATATTGACAAATCATGAAGTGATGGAAATCCGGATAAGCTCCACTTATCTTTGTTGACCTGAACATGTGTTGCTGGAAAAGCACAGCAGGTCAGGAAGCATCCAAGGAGCAGTAGAATCAGGGTATTGATGTCATGAAATTGAAGGCGAGTACTATAGCTTTAAGTGAGAGTGAATGCCATTATTAACTAATAGCTTATAAGCGTCGGTGCATATGGTATGCTGGCAGACACAGAGTGTCAACTAAAATTAAAGTATGTAACATTTGCCTGTGAAATTAGTTGCTGTTTTGAAAATAATTCGAATTTAACCAATCTGTTTAAATTATGTCCCACGACACAAAAACCACAGTGAGTGTGAATTTATCATTTTCCAACAGCGAAACAATGAGACGATCCAATGTTGGGAATATTTAAAAAAAACAGGCAAGTTGATAGTTGCAGACAGAGCAAATGCCATCAACACAGATCGAATAAATTAGAAAATACTCTCGATCAAACATACCTATTCATGAGAAACATATTCGCCGTAAAATTACAATGATAACCCAGCGAGTTTATCAGCCAGATGAAAACACCGAAAACGACAGCTGCTGTGTGATTTTGAAATTATGTTGATGTAATTTTAGTAAATGTCTTATTTGAACACCATATTGTTATAGAATGGGAGGCAGGTAATAAGCGGTTAAGAGAAAGGGAGTCTCAGAGTTGTGAATAGTTGATACTCAATGTTCATTTTCAGAGTAAAAAAAATCTTTTAAAGAGGATTTTGGGAGTTATCTGTCACTCATATTCTAACAGCTTACGAGGCGAGTTGAGCTTTTCTAAGTTTTTAGTTTAAATTGCCAGAAGGGCTCAAGGCGGTGTCCTAACAATTCATGCATGTGTATCTGTATGTCTCTGTGTGGAACAGATCTGACAGTCTCTATTGTATTCAAAGTGATGCAGTGCCACCCTCTCCTAGGCTCCTCATGCCACTGCACAGGCATTGGGAGAGAATGAAAAGTAACAGGGATTCATTCGTGGGGTGTGGTTAGACACCATCCAAACAAATATTTATCCACGTACAGATCCAAATTTCTTTTAAACGTAACTGTACTCACTTCCACCTCTTCCTCTGGAAGTTCATTCCTCACACAAACCAGCTTCTGTCCAAAAGAATTGCCTGTCATGACTTTTGCGAATCTTTCTCATCTCACCTCCAAAATATCACCCTGTCTTGAATCCTCCACTTTTGGATAAAAAAACATCAGCCCTCCATCTTATCAGTTCTCCTCATGATTTTATAAAGCTCTGCAATGTCACCTCTCAATCGTATACTTTCCAGGGAAGAAGGTCTCACCTATCTAGACTCTCCTTGCAGCTCGATTTCTTCATTCCCAGGGTTTGAATCAGGGTTTATTTCTTCTGAGCCATGTCTAGCTTAATAATATCAAGGTGAATTGTCAATGTCTTTTCTAAGATTAGATTCCATATAGCGTGGAAACAGGCCTTTCGGCCGAACAAGTCCACACCGACCTTCGGAAGCATAGCCCACCCAGACACATTTCCCTCTGAGTAATGCAGCTAACACTGTGAGCAATTTAGAATGGCCAATTCATCTGATCTTCACATCTTTGGACTGTGGGAGGAAACCGGAGCACCCAGAAGAAATCTACGCAGACACAGGGAGAAGGTGCAACCTCCACATAAACAGTCACTGAAGGCTGGAATCGAACCTGCGACTCTGGTGCTGTAAGGCAGCGGTACTGACCACTGAGCCAACGTGCCGCCCGCCACCAGCCAGACTTGCCATGCATTCGATGGGAGTAGGGGTAGGCGAGTCCAAAAACTAGGAGGCATAGGTTTAAGGTGTAATGGGAAAAACGTAAATGTGGTCTAAGGGCAATATTTTCATTCGGAGAGTGGTGCGCATATGTAATAAGCTATCAGGACTACCAGACTGGGCACAGTATTTCAGAAGAGGACTCACCAAAGCCGTTTACAACCTCAACATGACGTCCCAATTTCGATACTCAAAGGTGTGACCAATGAAGACAAGTGTGCTTATCTCCTTCCTAATCACGCTATCTGTATGTGATGTAAAATTTATAGAATTATACCTGATAGCAGAGATTTCTGTTCTACCACACTACCAAAGTCCCTGTTTTTAATTGTGTAAGTCCTGCTCTTGTTTGTGTTTTGCAAATCCAATACTTCACATTACTTCAAACTAAACTCCATCTGCCACTTCTCAGCCCAGTGAGTCATATTACTACCCCTCACCCTCTCTCTTCAGTTTTGAAATACTAATCTATTCTCCAGAAGGCCTATACACTAGCACTGATTTTCACAAAGACCCTGAGCTTGATTTCCCTTTTGCGGTAAGGGGGATGAGGGGTGAGGGTGATGAGGGGCAGATTGCATACATAGACAGTGGGGAAGAGAGGCTGGATATTAATCAGCTGTTTTGTATCATTTCATTGTTTTAGGAAGATGGCAGTCACGCCCTCGAGGCTGGAAATAGTGACCGGTATTCTGGAGCCAGAAATTCGTGTCTGGTGTTCTTTAATACATATCTATTCAAGACCGTTCATTGGGCAGACTATGACTGCAGGATTTAATGACCTAATATTTCAGACTACAGATAATAGTGATTTCAGATAGAAATCATAGCCAAGAAATTAAACGCTTTTATGCTTGGTCTTGATGAAACAACACATGCACTCAACATCCGACAGTTGAGGCAAATTCCTTGCATTTGTTTAATAATGAAATATATTTCGTGCAGTTCAGTAATGTAAGACAGGTTTTAATACATCCACACCAAGCTGAAAGCTGGCACTTAAAATGCAACACAAATTCGGGTATAGTTTAGATCTTGTGTGGTGGACGTGCCCCTGCCTCTTATCCAGAATCCTGAATTTGATTTCAATTCCTGAACATTTGTGGTATTCTCTTTAGCTCTAGACTAGGTGGACTGGATTCATGTCCTGCCTGTTGTGAAGATGTGCCACAGCATGTCAGAACAGGCTGATGAGCAAGCATAAAGGAAAATAATATTGCAGCTTTAGGGCCAATTGCCGAGTAGTGATAATGTCTCTCTCTCTCTGTGCACGGTATCTAATTTCAACTCGCACAGAGGTGTTTCATAATATGTCCAAACAATCTGTGGGAGAAGGAAAAGCCGTTAGTATTTAATTACACAATATCGGCCCAGGATGGCTGAAAGCACTGCCATTCGTATTGATTGGAGTCACATTTCAGAGCTTTAGAGGTTTATGAAATCGTAAACGTCACGGATTGGGTGAGTAATCAGGGTTTCCTTTTCAGGGTAGGATCGTCCAAGACTAGAGGGTATTGGTTTAAAGTGAGAGGGGAAGATGTTGAAGCAGCTTGGTGGAGAAATTTTCATGCAGAGTGTGATGTGCGTGTGGAATGAGCTATCAGAGGAAGTGATGGAGGCTGGTAAAACTATAGAATTTAAAAGGCACCTGAATGCTGTCTGACAGGCGAAGCTTTTCCAGCAATTTCTGTTTTTTGTTTAAAATAAAAGATGCATTTATTTTAATACAGAAATTTTGCAGACATTAAACATATTTTTAAAAATTATGCTGGCACATATAAACACACCTGCAAATCAACTGAGACCATTTTGGCTAAGGAAATGACTTTGTCTATGACAGTAGCAACGATGCATCTACATCGAGCAGGGAATGTGTTGAAGTCATACTTCGGATAATGTGCAAGGAGATCTCACATGGTACAGTTTGGGACAGGATGGCATTATTGTGTGATTCATCTCAGAGAAGAAGAAAAGGTAATCTACCCGAGAAGGATCAGCCTATTGCACTCTCTCTCCTTCCTTGTTCCTTATCACAACACTCTGCGTGAGTGAAAAAAAACGCCTCATTCATTTTTACCACTCTTCTTCAGATAATCCCGACACAGATTAAAAAGGCCCTTCCGCCCAACAAACCAAACCAAACAACTGAATAACAATCTTCCCAGACCCCTCCACTAACTAATGCGCCTAATTTAGAAATCCCTTTACACTATGGGCAATTTAACATCGACAATCCACCTAATCTATACTTTTTTTGGATTGTGCGAGGAAACCACTGCATCCGTTGCAAACCCATGAAGACATGGCGAGAAAGTGCAAATTGCAAACTCCAAACAGTCATCGCATGAATCGAGAATCGAGCCCAGGTCCCGAGCGCTGTGAGGCAGCAGTGCCAAACATTGAGCCACCGTGCCGCTCTCATGGAACATACCTGAACAGAATTTCTTTTGAAATTCCTCACTGCCTAAAGCTAAGGGAATTCAGCCAAATGGAACTTTTCCAGGAAGAAATCCCATCGCCAGCAGCTCAGAAGCAGAATCACGAGGTTTACTAATATTTAAACAGTTCTTTTAACTTACAATTGCAGAGATTTTGTTTACGTGAGTGTGTGTCTGCGTGTGTGTGTGTACGCATGTCAGTGTTTTTAAAACGAAACATATCGATTATATATTTGCAATATCCAAAGACTTTGCCATGCATTGCTCCATCACAGTTTAAGTAACATTGCTCTGGGTGATTAACGGGTTATTTGAACAAATGAAATAAACCAGCCTTACTTGCTCCTAACACTGACCCTGGTCATGTCTGAGAACTGTATCATCGTCCATATCACCAAGCTGTTTACATTTAGCATTTGTTGTCAGCAGTGGTGTAGTAGGAATAGCAAAGGAAGCAGTGACACAAAAATCTGGGCAAGTATAGCCCGGTGAGCCTTATGCCAGTGATGTGTAAGTTGTTGGAGGGCATTCTGAGGGGTAGGATTTACGTGCATTTGGGAAGGCTGCGGCTGATCAGCGATAGTCAACATGGCTTTCTGCATGGGAATTCATGTCTCATTAATGTGATTGAGTATTCTGAAGAGGTGACAAAGAAGATTGATGAAGGCAGTTTGGCAGACATAGTCTACATGGACTAAAGCAAGGTGTTCATAATATTCAGATTGTTATACATTTTACTATGGTTAGGTCGCATGGTATATAGAGAAAGCTCGTCAGCTGGATTCACAATTGGCTCGAAGGAAGAGAATTATTTTTTTCAGATTGGAGATTTGTGGCCAGCAGTGTGCTGCAAGCGTCAGTACTAAGTTCATTGCATTTCATCATTTATATAATGGATTTGGATATGAATATCGGAGACATTATTAGTAAGTTTTCAGATTCTAGTGGTATTGTCGATTATCTCGAGTACAACCAGACCAAAATTAGATGGTCCAAAGGGGAAAGAGTATCAGATGAAGCTTAATTAAGCTAAATATGAGGATTTGCCTTTTGGAAAGGCAAATCAGGGCAGGAATTCTGTACTTAATGATAACATCCTGGGGAGTGTTACAGAACAAAGGGATCGAAAGCTGCAGGCCCATAGTTCCTTGAAAGTGGAGCCGCAGGTAGACAGAGTGGTGCAGAACACATTTGGCACATTTTCCTTAATCAGGCAGAGTATTGAGTATTGGAGTTGGGCTGGCATGTTGCACTTGTGCCGGATGTTGATGAGACCAATTTAAGAATACCGCATTAAACTCGGCTGGCTGCAGAAAAGATTTGCATCGCTGTTCCAACACTGGAGGTTTTGAGCTTCAGGGAGAGGCTGAATAGATTGATCTGTTTCCCCCCTGGAGTGTTAGAGGTTAAGGGGTGACATTGTTGACGTTTATTAAATCATCATTGTATGAAAATTCTGAACAAACACTGTCTGTTTCCAAGGAACGGCGAGTCCAAAACAAAATGGCACAGATTGAAGGCGAGAGGGGAATGATTTAGAAGGGACCTTAGGGGCAAATGTTTCGCTCAGACAGTGGTATGTGTACGGAAATTGCTGTCAAAGGAAGTAATGAAGGCGGTTACTGTCGCACATTAAAAACAGTATGAAAGAAGAAGGCTATTGGCAAAATGCTCGCACCTGGGAGCAAATCAGATTTGGTTACCTGGTAGGACTGGATAGATTGCACTAACGGGACTTCTTCCATGCTGCACGAAGCTCTGACTTTATAAGAGCGGTGAGGAGAAATTCTGAATGGACTTTTGGGGAGGTAATTCTCTTCACCAGACATTTGTCATGCCTCAATGTTCACATCGATTCAAAGCTAAGTTAGTTAAATATTTGACAAAGAATTGAGTAACGGATAATGGGATAAAGGAAGGAAAGTGGGGCTGAGTCCACAACTTGATCAGCCACGAACTTATTACCTGGTGGAGAAGGCCCAAAGTGTCTAATGACCCACTCCTGCTTCTCAGTCCAATGTTTCGGATGTTCCATTCAGTCCCTCAAACCTGATAGACAGGAACTGCCTCACACTGCACATTGCCATAGTAAAATGAAACCACCTCATGCTGGTTTGACAGGAAGATGAGGAAGTCATCCAGCATATTGATGCTATCGGAGAAGAGCAGCAAGAGGGCAGTCGGTGCATCCAGCCTATTACTTAGGAAGAGAAGAGTCTAGTATCATGGACAACAGCAGAGCACTCCGAAAATATTTGAAGGTGGCAGCCTGTACGCGAATATTTAACTATTTTACAGGAAATGTAAAGTGTCTTTTCCAGAGGCAATGTGACTGGGCAAACTATTCGTTGTGAAGCAAAACACAATTTATTTAAAAACTATAGATAAAATAAAACCAACGAAAGAGGAACTTAGAAGAATAAAACTTTATGGGACAACTTGACAGAATCATAGATCCAGGAACTATTACTAATTAACTGTTCCAGCATAGGAACATCGCAAAATACACACTTCTTGACGAAAAGGAAAATTCAGACACAAATTGTCACGAACACTTCTCCAATCCAGGACGAAAAAAAACAGCATTATCAGAACAATCAGAGAGAGCAGCGCCCAGCAAAGATTCACTGAAGCGATTAATTCTCATGAAGTCCAATGGTTTCTGATATAACTGAGAAACCAAAGCACAGAGATACTACTCTGTGAGAGCTAGCGATTCCCGCTCAGGTTGCATTAAAATAATCCCAATGCCGGCTGGCACAGTGGCTGAGTGGTTATCACTGCTGTGTCATGGTGCCAGAGACCCAGGTTCCATCTCACTCGCTATTGAGCGTCTATGTGGGGTTTCCACATTCCCTCTTGTCTGTATTCGAAAACTCCGGTTTCCTCCCACAGTGGGCGTTCCTGTCCCAAGATCTGCATCTATCACCAAACGCTTCCCAAGCTGTTTATTTAAATGGTGTTATTTAGCCAGCTTGGCACTTTCCGTTCAATCTCCCCTTTAAAAGAAACAAGGGCAAAATAACTCTTAAAACTACAGCATGTTACACTAGTCAGCATTTCGGGCTGTAAAACAGGAACCAAGGATAACCCAATTAGACACTTCCAAACGGATGAGGAACAAGCCAATTAGTCCTTTGTGTTACTTAAATAGGAACAGGAGGAGGCCATTCAGGCCTTTAAGTCATTTACACAGGAACAGGAGGAGACCAATTAGTCCCTTGAGTCGCTTCCACTGGAATAGGAGGCCGTTCAGCCCTACAACGCACTTGCGCAGGGAAAAGAGGAGGCTATTCAGCCCCTTTAGTAACTTACACAAGGAGGGAAGGGTAATTGATGCTTCAACACGATAACCTAGTGGAGCAAAGGCTTCACAGACAGACTGCTCCACATTTATAGAGGCTGCATTGCTCATGGTTCACATGCAGAATTTTAACTTTGTGTTTTTGTCCTGTGAGGAGGGAAACCAAATGTTTTGTATGAACTCTTAAGAATGCATCTTCAATCTCCAAGAAGACTGACTAATGTTCTCTGTGGAGGACAGAAACTGGTGGGAATAACTAACATTTTCAGAAGGAATGAATTGTGGATTTTTGGGGTGTTGTGCACAACATGACGTTCATTGCAAGACCAGATTCCGACTGCCCATTAAGGTAGGGGGAGTTAATTAAGCCAAGTAAACTATTAGGGCAGCCATATTAGACCGATAAATGTACTAGTTAAGTTCAAATAATGCTGATCTTGATAATGTTGATATTGTCGAGTGCAGTGTAACCTGTATGTCTGACTCTGTCCAAACATATTATCACCCTATGATTTATCTGCCCCTGCTTACAAAAAGATTTTTTCCCATGTACTTAGTTAGACATGCCAATAAATCAAACCAACCATGGGTAAAGTATCGAATTTCTCACAATATCAGTCTCTCTTTCGGAAATAAGCGATAGCTGCCAATTTCTCAAGCTTCAATGTCATCATCTCTATTCTCTCACAGCCCTCCAGATTAAACACGCAGTTTCTTCCCTCTCATTTCATGGTACAAACATATATGTCTGTGGTGAAGAAATCATTCCTTAGAAAGGAGATCAAGTCTGTGGAGAGTGACCTAAATCGTCTCTTGGCCACGCTTCATAAGTGCAAGTACGTTCCTTTACCTAGATACTTGAATCGTCTTACAAAGAGGAACAACATACCATTTACTGCCCTCGTTACTTACACAGGGTGTGATAAGAAGTAATCGGCATTGCCTTTGCGTAGGAGCTCACGCCTCACAAATTTGTTAGAGCTCTTTGATGAACTAACCAGCACGTTTGATGAGGACAGTGTAGTAGACGCAGTCTATATTGATTTCAGTAATGCCTTTGATAAGGTTCCACATGATAGTCTGGTCTCGAAGGCTCGATCGCATGGAATGAAGAATGACCTAGCAAATTGGATGCACAGTATTTTGATGCGAGGAAGCAGAGCGTATCAGTCGGAGGATATTTGTCGGACTGGAGGCCGGTGACCTTTATTATTCTTTCACGAGATGAGTGTAGAACTGCATAGGCAGCATTTATTGCCTATTCTAATTCTCAGAGGGCGGTTAAGGGTCAATAATATTGCTGTGGGTAACGGGGCACATGGAGGCCAGGCCAGTTAAGAAAGGAATTTTCCTTCCGTAAAGGGAGTTTGCTTTCTTTAATTTCACTTCCCAAAAGTGAGCTAGTGGATCGTCTCAGGTGTCCGTCCTGGGCCCATTACGGTTTGTTATCTATTATAAATGATTCGAACAATATTGTAAAAAGCATGATGATTAACTTTGCAGATGTCACTAAAATATGCATTGTCATGGTCAGTGAGGAGGTTATCACAAAATGCAGCAGGTCATTGATCCTCTGGGGCAGTAGGCCGAGAAATGTCAAATGGAGTTTGACACAGCTAAGTGACAGGTTTTACATTTTGAAAAGTCAAATTAATGTAGCAGTTTCATGGTGAATGGTAGGGCCTTAAGGGTTGTAGTGGACAGCGAGACCATAATGTTCAGTTTCAAGATTCTCCGACAGTTAGACAGGGAGACATGGCTTTTGGCACACTGGTCTGCGTCAGTCTGGCACTGAGTGTAGAAGTTGAGATGCAGGATTTTTGCAGTGCAGCATTTGGCGTGTGATATTAAGTTTTGTCACCTCGTTATAGGAAGGATGTTCTTGAAATAGAAAGAGTGCAGAAGAAATTTACAAGAATGTTGCAATGAACCAATGCTCTGAGTTACAAGGAGGAGTTGGATAAGATGGAATTTTTTTCTTTAATCAGATGACACTGAGGGGTGGGGCATCTTATTGACGTATGCAAGATCCTAAGGGGCATGGATAGGGTAAAATCTGCCAGTCTTGCCTCTAGGGTCTGAGAATTGAGGATGAGACGGCATCAGTTTAGTGTTAGATGGTAAAGAATAAAAGGGAAACTAAGGAGTCCACTTTTCTACACAGAGGCTAGTACATATATAGAAAGAGTTACCAGCGGATGTGGTTTTAGTGGGTACATTAACGACATTTAAAAGACATTTGGACAAATGTATGGATACGAATGGACCTGTAGGCTATGGACCAACTGCAGGGAAATGGGATTTGTGTGGATGGTCATTTATCATGCGCAGTTCGAACGTCTCTGTTAATTAAACCAAACACACAGAAAAGGCTCACCTCACGTCGTATTCTGTTAAAATATGAGTGACAGAGAACTCCTACGTTCGACTATGTAAAGAAAAATAACAGTTTAGTTTCTTCCCTTTAATAGTTAACACGAAACAGCAACTATTCACAAATACAACGTCCGCCTTTCCCAACATCTTACTATCTGACCCCCAACTCTGAAAATATGCTGTACGTACAACCCATTTATGAAACATTAACACAATCTCAAGATCATACACTCCTTGCTTTCTCTGCTTTATTTGCTCTTCCAGCTGCTGATCTCCCTGGGTCATCTTTTTTCATTGTTTAACTGCAATAGTCCACAAAAAAGCGTTGAGTTCAATCAGATCTGGGAACTACCAGATTCAGCGTTCTTCACTTGCTCTGACTGGTATCGATGATCTCTTTATTGAACATCACATCCACTTCCTTCTGGACTTGTGAGGCTTTGAGAGCATTACGTCTGTAAGGATGTTGTTTTATCATAACAGAATTCCCTACTTACACACCATGGACAATAGTTTTAGACTTCCCATTTTGTTTCTGCACATGTCCTCAATCCGTTGCCCCTGCACAGTTAGCTCATTATCCTATATCACTCCTCAAGGACCTCCTTGGTATTAAAAGCTTTTTGAAGCACATCAAACTCCATAACACCTGGATTTAATTCCTCATTATTGAGGTCGGAAACAAATACCTGTTTCTCCAGTTCCCTGCTCTGGTAAGATTTCATCATATTCACATGACATACCCAATCCCATTTTTGTAAAAAGTCCAGAATCTTTACCAGATAGTTTACCTGACTCAACTTTTTCTCCATTTCAAAGGGTCCATTAAAACCGGTTTTAAATAGATTTTGAAACACTGGTTAAAAATACTAATACGTCATCCCCACGAGAACGTTTTCAAATTTCGTAGTTTTCTTCTGCCAACTGCTTCATTCTGTACTCTGCCCTCCCGAAGTGTTGTTTATCTGCTCACATACCCTATTTAATCTCTTCCTCACGTCAGATACATAATTCAATTGTGAGATCTCCGACTTCGATCCTGATAATTTCTATTTAATAAATTTCAAAGGACCTTTCACTTGCACTAACCTGAGTAGATTCTTTCGCGGAATCTCTAATGGTAAACAATTTAATGGGATACCTTTATCCCAATCATTCCGTCAATCTTGGCAATACGCTATTAAAGTGGTCTTCAGTGTCTGATGCCCAGTTTCCAAGTCTCCCTGGGATTCAGGGTGCTACACACTTGCTTTGAAGTCCTGTACGACGAATCTATTCAAGATTTCCTTGAACAGCTGAGTGGTAAAATTAGAACCTTGGTCTGATTGAATCTCTCTTGGTAGCTCAAACCGAATAAAGACTGTTACCAACTCCTCCACCACCCTTTTTTTGCCTTAGCACTCCGTAATGGAATTGCATCTGGATATCTGTAGACACATCCATTGTGGTTAGCAAATGTTCATTTCAACTCCTATTTTAGAAAGGGGATCGACACAATTAACCAAAAAACTGCGTGAAAGGTCCGTCGAATGCAGGAATTTCCAATACAAGTGTTGGTTTTATTACTGCCTGTGGCTTACGTACCATTTGGCATCTATGACACGTTCAGCAAACATTAACTACGTCGTTGTGCATTCCCAAACACGAAAATTTATTTTGTACATTAGCCTGAGTCTTCGATACACCTACCTGACCCCCAGTAGGTCGTTCATGTGCTTCTCGTAACACATTCTGACTGTGTGCTATCCGCAACACAATCTGGTGCACTTCGGCCCATTTTCCTTCTACACTAACCTGCCGTTATCTCCATTTTCATTTAGGATTCTATTTTTAAGTTAAAAACTCTACACCATATATTCTGATTACTTTTATGACTATGGATGAATTTACATAGATTCTGTTCTAAGACCATTAGCGTTACAGGACCAAACACCCCTGATTGACCCTTTGCCTGCTCAGGCGTTTCCTCCACCATTATATCAGACAAAGTGTCAGCTAACTGAAATATTTTCCAGTTTCTTGTCCTCTCTGTAACTTATGCTTGTGGGATCGTGTTACTTCATAGTTTCGAACAAAATCGAGGGCTTTACTTTTTACTCCTTAGTTGCTTGGTCTTCCTTTGATATTTCCATTTAAAGGGGTATTATTACCACCTTGGATCATGCCAAATCGTTTCCAAGAGAAAACTGTATTACTGGAACTGACACTGTCGCACACTCTCACTGTTATTTCCCCAATCTTTATATGGATCTCCAACCTGATATTGCACCAGGGAATGCTGAATTTCTGTCCCAATTGCCGAGAGTATCACACTCTCAGATAATAGGTCAGAAAGAGTGCAAATAATTTCATCTTCTTACCATTGGATGCTGAGATCAAGTCAAAAATAAGATCGGCAAGTATGGGGCTGGAAAAAACGCAGCAGGCCAGGCAGCATTCAAAAAGCAGGAGGAAGGATGCTTCGCCATAAGCCCTTCATCAGGAAAGTGTGGGGTGTAGGAGGGTAAAGCGAGCTGACAGAAAATTAGGAGGGAGGGGATGGAGCTGGGGAGAACGTCCTTTCAAAGCGATAGTTAGATGCAGGTGAGGGAGTGATGGTGATAGGTCAGAGGGAAGGTGAAGCAAGTTGGTGTCAGCGCAGCAGAGACTCTCAAACTACACGACATCCACATCCTCGACTTCACCCGTTTCCAAATCTCCACTACCCAAGCTCGTCCCAGATCTAACCCTCCATCTTTGCACCTCCATCCTGAACGCTCCTAACTGTCCATCTTCCTTCCCATCTGTCCACTCCATACTCTCCTCCATCATTATCAGTCTCACGTTAATCATCCTATCACCTTCCCAGTGAACTTCCCACCAGCCCCACCGCTGCAGCACTATTTATCTTCCAGCCCCTTTCCCCAACCATATTCCTGATGAAGGATTTATGAATGATATGTCGGTTGTTCTGCTCCTCGGAAGCTGTCTGATCTTTTGTGCTTTTCCAGCACCACACTTTCTGACTATGAGAGAATGAGCAGATCCAGTACCTCGCAAAATTATAACTTGTTGTCCTTCTCACCGTGTCCGTTGTGTGTCGATTATATCAACATCGGCGAATTATTTATCGAGATCAACTCTATACACAGCTCCAGTCTAGGCTATGCACGTTCCTCGAATTTTCTTGGGGTTTCCTTTATTGCTTCCATTAATGCCATTGGCTGAGCCTCTTTTATCACATCTTTTCCTAAAGTGCCTTTCTTTAACGAACAGCACTGTGAGTTTACATATCCTACTTTGTGGTAGTGAAAAAAAGAAACTTTTTCCCAGTTCCCGTGTTAAACCACCATCAATATAATTTTATGTGTTCCACTCCACTATAGTCAAAACATCTGAGGCCTTTCACCTCCTTTCAACCACCTTGGCTTTCTTTTTAAACCTATTGTAAACGATTAACAGTGTGCTCTACTCTTTGATTTCTACACAAAGATCTCCCCTTCTCCCAGTTTCTATCCCTCACAGGATGAAAATCCTGCCAGAAGCTAAATTGCATCTCATAGACAAATGCATATTTACCTACCATCTCTGCCACTCTTCTCACTTCCTGAACTTTCTGTTCATTCATGTGAATTCCGATCATCTCTGTAAGGGAAGTTGTAAATTCCTCCAGCAGAATAATCTTTTTAGAGCCTCGTGTGTCTGTCTGTTTTAGGTTCAACGCCCATCTATCAAAATTATTATGTCCAACACTTTCAAACTCAATGTAAGTCTGACCTGGTTTCGACTTTAAGCTTCTGAACCGCTGTCTGGTGCTAATTCATAAGCAACATTATCTGATATCTGCATAATCTTTTGCCCCTCATCTGTCAGTGCTTCAAATATCTTACTTGCTCTGCCTAACAGCTTAAGGGATTCTGGGTAATCCAAGATGGAGGATGGAAAACATTTCTGGCTGTAAGAGCTGCTCCTTTCTTGAGGTATTTTATGTGTTGAAGGTGACTTCCTCGAATTCCAGCAGCAGCAATTACTGTTTCATATGCTGTTGCATTATTTTGGAACTTTGGAAAAAAAAGTCAAAACAACAGCAGTTTTAAACGGGGGAGAAAAGCAGACAAAGGAAGCACATGGTGAGGATATTGCAAGAGAGAGAGAAAGAGAGAGAGAACCTGTACAGTTACTGCCTTTGCTGTTTGAATTAGTGTGTAGCAATAGTGAGTATAGTGAATTCTTTCTTGATTTTTTAAATGGGGATAATTCTTGTGATTAAACCTAAAATATAATCCATTGCTATTAATTTAACCTGGGACAGTGTGTGTAGAGGAATAAGGCGGTGTTGTTTTCTGGGTCTGCAAAGGAGCAAAATAGCCTTTGCAGTGATATGTACTTCTTGTCAGATGTGTGAGTTTAAAGGGAGTTTAAAGATAGTTTAAGGGCTAATGCGGATTATATCTGCCATTAATGCTGTTGGATGCGAATTTTATCAGATCGTGTGGATCGGGTGGAGAGACAGATGGACGCAATGAGGAATTTGCAACAGAAAGAGTATGGGATGGATAGCAGTTATAGGTAGGGGGAAGTCTCAGATAAAGTAACATAGATGGGTTACCTCCAGGAAGGGTGAGAGAGGTTGGCATCTAGGGCAGGAATATTTTGTGGATATACCAATTTCAAACAGATATCCTGTTTTGGAAAATGTAGGGGGTGAGGGATTCTCAAGGAAACGTAGCACGAACAGCCAGGTTTCCGGTATTGAGACTGGCTCTAAGGCAACGAGGGGTATGTCGACTTCCAAGAGATCACTTGTGTTAGGGGTTATGTAGTCAGGGATACAGACAGACGTTTATGTGGCAAGCAGAGAAAAAGCAAAATGGTGTGTTGTTTCCCTGGTGCCAGGATCAAGGATGTCTCAGAAAGGGTGCAGAATGTTCTCACGGGGGAGAGGGGCCAGCAGGAGGTCATTGTCCACATTGAAACCAACGACATTGTAAGGGAAAGAGTTGAGACTCTGAAGGGAGATTACAGAGATTTCGGCAGAAATTTATAAAGGAGGTCCTGAAGGGCAGTAATATCTGGATTACTCTCAGTGCTACGAGCTAGTGAGGGCAGAAATAGGAGGATAGAGCACATGAATGCATGGCAGAGGAGCTGGTGTATGGCAGAATGATTCACATTTTTGGATCATTGGAAACTCTTTTGGGGTAGAAGTGACCTGTACAAGAAGGACGGATTGCACGTAAATTGGAAGGGGACTAATATACTGGCAGGGAAATTTGCTAGAACTGCTTGGGAGGATTTAAACTAGTAAGGCGGGGCGGAGGGTGGAACCCAGGAGATAGTGTTGGAAAGAGATCGATCTGAGACGGGTACAGCTGAGATCAGAAGTGAGTCAAACAGTCAGCGCAGGCAAGGACAAGGTACGACTAATACATCAAAATGCATTTATTTAAATGCAAGGGGCCTAACAGGGAAGGCAGGTGAACTCAGGGCATGGTTTGGAAGATGGGACTGGGATATCCTAGCAATTGCGAAAACATGGCTCAGGTACGGGCAGGACTGGCAGCTTAATGTTCCAGGATACAAATACTACAGGAAGGATAGAAAGGGAGGCAAGAGAAGGGTGGGTGGGGGTGGAAGGTTGGGAGTGGCATTTTTGATAATGGTTAGCATTACAACTGTGCCGAGAGAGTATATTTCTGGAAATACATCCAGGGAAGTTATTTGGGTGGAAATCAGAAGTACGAAAGGGATGAGCGCCTTCTTGGGATTGTAATATAGACCCTGAATAGTCAGAGGGAAATTGAGAAACAAACTTGTAAGAAGATCTCAGATATCTGTAAGAATAATAGTGTAGTTATGGTAGGGAATTTAACTTTCCAAACATCGACTCGGACTGACATAATGTTAAAGGATTAGATGGAGAGGAATTTCTTAGGTGTGGACAAGACAATTTTCTGATTCAGTATGTGAATGTACCTATTAGCGAACGTGCAAAACTTGACGTACTCTTGGGAAATAAGGCAGGGCAAGAGACTGACGTAACAGTGGGGGCGCACTTTGGGGGCCACGACCATAATTCTATTCGTTTTAAAATAGTGATCGAAAAGTTGAAGTTCTAAATTAAAGAAAGGACAATTTTGACGGTATTAGGCAAGAACTTTCGAAAACTGATTGGAGGCAGATGTTCGCAGGTAAAGGGACGGCTGGAAAATAGGAAGCCTTCAGAAATGTGATAGCGAGAATCCAGAGAAAGTATATTCCTGTCAGGATGAGAGGGAAGGCCGATAGGTATAGGGAATGCTGGATGATGAAATAAATTGAGGGTTTGGTTAAGAAAAAGAAGGAAGCATATGTCAGGTATAGACAGGATAGATCGAATGAATCCTTAGAAGAGTATAAAAGCAGTAACAGTATACTTAAGAGGAAATCAGGAGGGGAAAACGGGGACATGAGATAACTTTGGCAAATAGAATTAAGGATAATCCAAAGGGTGTTTACAAATATATTAAGGACAAAAGGGTAACTAAAGAGTGCCCCTCAAAGTTTAGCAAGGCGGCCTTTGTGTGGAGCCACATAAAATGGGGGAGGTACTAACTGAATATTTGGCATCAGTATTTACTGTGGAAAAGGATATGGACGATATAGACTCCAGGGATATAGATGGTGACATCTTGCAAAATAGCCAGATTAGAGAGCGGGAAGTGCTGGATATCTTGAAACGGTTAAAAGTGGATAAATCCCCAGGACCTGATCAGGTGTAGCCGAGAACTCTGTGGGAAGCCAGAGAAGTGATTGCTGGGCCTCTTTCTGAGATATTTGTATCATCGATAGTCACAGGTGAGGTGCTGGAAGACAGGAGGTTGGCAAACGTGGTGCCACTGTTTAAGAAGAGCGGTAATGACAAGCCGGGGAACTATAGACCGGTGAGCCTGATCTCGATGGTGGGCAGGTTGTTTTGAAGGGAATCCTGAGGGACAGGATGGACATATATTTGGAAAGGCAAGGGCTGATTCGGGATAGTCAACATGGCTTTGTGCGTGGGAAATCATGTCCCACATACTTGATTGAGTTTTTTGAAGAAGTAACAAAGAAGATTGATGAGGGCAGAGCAGTAGATGTGATCTATATGGACTTCAGTAAGGCGTTTGACAAGGTTCCACATGGGACACTGATTAGCAAGGTTAATTCTCATGGAATACAGGGAGAAATAGCCATTTGGATACAGAACTGGCTCAAAGGTAGAAGACAGAGGGTGGTGGTGGAGGGTTGTTTTTCAGATTGGAGTCCGGTGACCACTGGAGTGCCACAAGGATCTGTGCTGGGCCCTCTACTTTTTGTCATTTACATAAATGATTTGGATGCGAGCATAAGAGCTCCAGTTAGTAAGTTTGCAGATGACACCAAAATTGGAGATATGGTAGACAGCAAAGAGGGTTGCCTCAGATTGCAACAGGATCTGGACCAAATAGGCCAATGGGTTGAGAAGTGGCAGATAGATTTTAATTCAGATAAATGCGAAGTGCTGCTCTGTGGGAAAGCAAACCTTATCAGGACTTATACACTTAGTGATAAGGTCCTAAGGAGTGTTGCTGAACAAAGAGACCTTGGAGTTCAGGTTCATAGTTCCTTGAAAGTGGAGTCGCAGGATAGGATAGGATAGTGAAGAAGGCGTTTTGTATACATTCCTTTATTGGTCAGAGTATTGAGTACAGGAGTCGGGAGGTCATTTTGCGGCTTTACAGGACATTGGTTAGGCCACTGTTGGAATATTGCGTGCAATTATAATCTCCTTCCTATCGGAAAGATGTTGTGAAACTTGTACGGGTTCAGAAAAGATTTAAAAGTATGTTTCCAGGGTTGGAGGATCTGGTTTACAGGGAACAGGCTGGGGCTGCTTTCCCTGGAGCGTCGGAGGCTGAGTGATGAGCTTATAGAGGTTTATAAAATTATGAGGGACATGGGTAGGATAAATGGACAAAGTCTTTTCCATGGGGTCGGTGAGTCCAGAACTAGAGGCCATAGGTTTAGGGTGAGAGGGCAAATATATAAAAGAGACATAAGGGGCAACTTTTTCATGCAGAGGGTGGTACTTGTATGGAATGAGGTGTCAGAGGAAGTGGTGGCGGCTAGTACAATTACAACATTTAAGCGACATCTGGATGGGTATATGAATAGGAAGGGTTTGGAGGGATATGGGCTGTGTGGTGGCAGGTGGGACTAGATTGTGTTGGGATATCTGGTCGACATGGACGGGTTGGACTGAACGGTCTGTTTCCATGCTGTGCATCTCTATGACTCTAGCTTCAACTAACATTAACCGTAAATTCTTTGAGCAATCCATTAGCTTAGCCAATTTTTCAAAAGAAATAAAGAAGGCTTCGTCAACTTTCTCATCATACTGTGGTAATTTTATAACCTATTCGTGTACATTACTAATTTCTCTCTTCATCTCCAATCATATCACTTGACTTTCAGGACGAATTTGCAAATTCCGAAGCTCAAAATCTCTGTCTTTTATCTTTCTACTCCGTGTTCCTCTCTGTCTTTTTTCTCTCCATTTGTGTTCAGCGAAGAACGTTCTCTCTCTTTCTTTTTACCTCTCCGTCTCTTTCTTCGTCATTTAACTCCGTTTACTTAAATTGCCATTAAACTTTTCCTAACCCTACTGCACTTGCCTATTTCTGTGATACACCGAAGTGCTTGACCGCTCCATTACAATTTCAGCTTCACATTTTTTTCCATGGCTTAACAGAATTCTAACCTATTTGCTCATTCTAAATGTATACCCTTCCTCAGTCTTTCTCAACTTTCTTGGCATATTTGGGAATCGTCTTCAAGTCTCAGAAACTCTTTAGCAAATTTAAGATCCATTTTCTCACGACTCAATTAATCATCCACAAGTAACCAAAATTAAGCAAATTTTCTGACCTACGTTTTATTTAAAGAACGAGGATAATAAATACCAAGAGTTGGAATCTGCTGCTTTTGTACCATAATTCTGTTCACGTCTGTGCAAATCCCAAACAAGTCTCCAAACTGTTATGACGTCGACGTCAAACTCATTTGTTAATTAAAATCAAGACCACAGAAGCTCACTGCCTTGTATTTCGGTAAAAATGAGCGACAGAGAATGCCCATTCTCCACCATTCAAAACAAATATTCACAGGCAGCAGACCCCCTTTTCTGAACTGCTTAGTGTCTGACTCTAACACTATAAAAATATGCTGTTCCAATAACACACTTATCAAACATTACATGAATTTAATCGCAATATCACACAGTCTCTGTCTTTCCCTCTGTCTTCAACATTTCAGCTGCAGATCTTGCTGGTTAATCGAATTTCTTGTCTTACTTCTAATAGGGTTTACATGAAGTAGTATCCTTGTTAGAGTTTTTTTCTCATTTGTTTGACACCAAGATGTTAGATGGTGAATTAGCTCTCTGGCTATACAACAGTTGTTCTCCATCGAATTTTCAAAGGCCACGTTTATATACTCCCCAAGGCACATTACGTTATGATCAGGTGTTGAAACAATAAAGTTCAGCTTCCATTGGTTTCTGGCAACCTTGGCATTATTAAAATTTATTGGTTAAATTCTAATTGTTGTCAAAACAGCAATCAAACGTAGGTATCCATTTTCCAGCTAATTGTTACATTTGGAACGCCCTGACCTTAAGCTGGTCAGTTGTGGCTGCATGATAAATTCAGCAAAACACGTTCTATCTTAACGTGACCAGACATGCTTTCGGCTTCATAGCTAGTCCGTATGGACCTGTTTGCGTGCTGTAAGATTATGTGACTCTCAGAAACCTGGATGTATTTTGTTTGGTGACTCATGTTCAAGGACATGCAGGTCCTTTCGGACAACCCCATTTCCCAATGTCGCACTCATTAATCAATACGAAACGAGATCTATGTTATTTGTTACATACATCAAAATCATTTGTCTAACTTGCAAATTGCTGCGTTCCACATACTGATCCATGTGGTACGCCATGAATACCGGCCTTCAGACTAGAAATGGAGGCACTTCCTGTATTGGCTCGGCTAACATCTTCACAATCCATGTAGTGTATCCCCCCTTTACCCATATATTGTCGCTCACCTGTCAACAAACACGTCGAAAATATTCTGCTAATACAAATACACGGCTACCAGTAGGTTCTCATTTGTGGACGCCTCACCTGACATTAACTCGATATGTTTCTCAAAGATGATTTCCCTTTCCTGAAGCTACACTGAATCTGTCAAGTCACATCATGATTCCCAACGTATCTATTTATCACGTTCCTTCTCACAGATTCCAAATACTTTCCTCAACACTGACATCAATTTGTCCAATATTTAGACGTGATTTGTTTACCCTCTCCGTCCCATTTTCAATATTTCCGGTTGTTAAAGTTACTTTGCGGTTGACAGGAAACAGACTTTTCAGTCAAATAAGTTTTGAAGGATATTCAATCATTATTTCTTGTGGTTACGACATTGAAAGGAATGAGTAGGAATGGTTTGGAAAGATATGGGCCAAGCATCGGCAGGTGTGACTAGGTTACGTAGGATTATGGTAATCATAGAGTGGTTACATTGTAGGGTCTATTTCAATGCTGATTGACTCTGCATCTGTTTCCCTAGCTTATTGCCACCTGCGTGAATACTCTGGAATGTGTCTCATCTGATGCAGTAACTTACCAACCTTTGGTTCAAACAGGCTTTACAGTCACTTCTATTCATTATTTCTAATACGCTATAGATTCTCAATGCCAGCAATAACTCTGACCAGTAATATTTCTGGACGATTTTTTGCATCTTCCTATGTGAACACAGAACTAATATATTGCCCTCATCGGGGGCAAATATGGCTTCCGTCACTGGGTCAAAACCTCGGTACACTGCAGTTTGGAGAAGATGGACATGGGAACGATTGCTGCTCAGAAAGATCTGTCATCAAAATTGTTCAATGAAACTGTCACTTCACGGTCACTCATAGCACAATGCTATGCCTAGTGTGAGGGTAGAAATTATGCTGGAATAGATTACATAAATCTGTGACGACTGTATTTTAGAATCAAACTGAGTTTATATTTTACACCTGCCATAGGTCCAGGGAGAGACAGGAATAAGTTGGTGATCAAATTAATTTTAACAGGAAGATAGGACAGAAGAAAACTGCAACTGCAAAGACGTGGATGATAGTTTATTCAGAAAATGCACGAAGGCAAAAGTGAAGACTGGGAATATTGTGGAGATGGTAGTGGACAGGTTTGCTGATTAGGAATTACTGAGATAAAAATCAACTCAGGACAAATGGGGCAGTCCTGGTTATGAACATTTTTGTTCCTCCTCTGATTTTTTTTAAGTGAAGTGTATGAAAAACATGGAATCGGAATGGAATTTACGATTGAAAGTGAACACAACAGTTTATAACTTTGCCAAATATCGACAACAGAAATAGCGATTGCATTCACGAAGATTTCCAGAATTAATAACCGGCAGAGTTCGACTCACCAGGAACCCCAACAATAGCGAGAATGGGATAGTAATCTGTTTGAATAATCATCAGTACACATTCTGCCCGCAAAGTTAACCATATCCAATCCTGAGAAAGCCAGTAAAGTCCATATGACAAACTCTTCTCCATTGTTAGAATATTCCAGTCTAATATACTCAGATTCGGATCCATTGTTGGAACATTGCAGTTTAATGTTCTCAGATTATGATTTCTCCCCGTGTCTGGAGCTGGTGCCCTCAATCTTCTTGAGGATGCTGCTGCCGCTGATACTGTGGGTTTACACATCGAAATAAGGCGCTTATTAACAGAAAAGGGAAACCCTCCAGTGACACAGTTCTGATCCATGGAGACTGGCATCAATCACAGACACTGAACAAACAGCTCAGTTAACCTATTTTACTACAACAGTTTTAATGTACCATCACTAACTGATTTGGGTGGGACGTTGACATCGCCTGCTCTAGATCTCCAATTACTCAATCAGTGTTAGAGGGTAAGGAGTATGATTACACTTTCTCTTCACAGGCTTGATGACTTTGCTGTGTTAAGGACATGCAATGCTCTATGTAACCATCTTCGTAAGAGCAAATTGAGCGGTTACTATACTGAAGTGTCCTCCACCTCAACAAGTATCAATCAAAAACCGTCTCGGGGCACAACTTCCCTGAACACATTTCTCTACATATTTCTCTTGTTCTTCTAATAAGGTGACATTATATTTTTAGCAAAATGCATATCAATAACTTGTTTGTAAAGATGAAAACATCTCACTGCAGAGTTTATACGCCTTTTTCAGATGTTTTAGCCTTAGTCCAAAAGTGCATGTTATGTCTACTTTTGCTTTGATTATTGGGTTTAAAGGGGCAGAGACAGCATGTACGTGTCATTGGTACAGAAAACAAACGAATAGGAAACAGTGGCTGTGGCCACTGGAGAGGAGTAAGGTGATATCCACACAGTCACCAATATTGTCTTGAAATAACAAAATAAAATGCAGAGAACGATACACAATACATTTGGAAGAAGGAATGGTGAGTGATAACGTAAACAAACAGGATAATATGAAATGCAGGAAAGTTATTGTATATACACTGCTTATTCAGTGTGTGCGCAGACTGGTTAGATTGTTGATATGTGCACAACATATTCAGAATTAACAACGGAGACACAGTTAACGGAATATGATGCATACGTTGCGTAAAAATTATAAAACATTAAACATTATTTCGACTTCATCCGAGGTGTCATGTTCCCATTCTCTCAAGGATCCCTTTCTTTCTGAGACTCCCTGCTCCTGGTACCTAGGAGTTCGATGTGACCATTTCAGAGAGATGGCTAGAGGACGGACAGCAATGGTTGTTGCAGATTCCGGGAGTTAGATGAGAAAAAATGTTAAAAGAAACGGGTATGTCACATTGTTAATCAAGTGTAGTATTACAGCAGCTGGGATAACGTTTGAGGATTGCGGTAGTTTGGGCCGAAGTTAAAAACAGGAAAGGAAAGTTCATCCTGTTGGGAGTTTTCTATCCACCGACAAATCGTTCCAGGGATGCAATGGAACAGATAGCAAAAAATGAGTCCTGATACGATCGGGAGTAAAACTGTAGTTCCTATGGGGGACATTAAATTTCCCAGAATTGACTGGGAATACTTCAATTCAAGTAGTTTAGGTGGGGCAATTTTTGTTCAAAGTGTGCAGCAGGGTTTTCGAATACAGTATGTAGACAGGCCAACAATGGCAATGCAATATTGGAATTGGGACTGGGGAATGAAACCGGTCAGATGTTAGACTTGGAGGTAGGTGAAAACTTTGGTGACTGTGAATATAATTCGGTTACGTTTGCAATATCAATGGGCAGAAGTATGTACAGACGGCAGGGGAAGAGGTACAACTGGTGGAAAGGCAATTATGATGCAATTAGACAAGATTTAGGATGCATACGATGAGGAAGGAATCTGGAGGGGATGAACGCCCTTGAAATGTGGAGCTTATTCAAGGAGTAGCTGCTGCGGGTCCTTGATAATATTCCTATCAAGCAGAGAGGTGGTTGTCGAGTGAGTTCGCCATGATTTACTGAAAAGGGTTGAAGCGCTTGTAAAGATGGAGAGGGAGGCTGATGTGAGAATAAGGCGTGAAGGCTCATTTAAACGGCATGAGAGGTATAGGTTGGCCAGAAAAGGATTTGAAGAGAGTGCGAAGAAGATCCAGGAGGGGACATGAGAAGCTGTTGGCAGATAGGATCAAAGAAACCCCAAATGCCTCCTATAGGAAAGTCATGTATAAAAGAATGGCTAGATTATAATTAAGGCCAATCAAATATAGTCGTCGAAAGTTGTGTTTGCAGTCTGAATACATAGAGGAAGCGCTTAATGAATACTTTTCACCACTATTCATATTTGCAAAGGATAACTCTTGTGTGAATACGGAGAGACGGGCTACAATATTAGATGGGATTAAGGTTGACAAGGAGGAGGTTTTAGCAATTCTGGAAGATCTGGCAACAGATATGAACTTGGGGCAGTTTTAGATTTATCCTTGGATTTTCTGTGAAGCCAGGGAGGAAATGACAGAGCCTTTGGCTTCGATTATTACGTCAACATTGAGGACTTTCAAAAGACTGAAGGATAGCAAATGTTCTTCTCTTTTGTAAGAAGGGGACTCGGACAGCCCTGCTACTTGTAGGTCAGTGAGTCTTATTTCGGTTGTGGTTAAGGTGTTGGAAAAGAGATAGGATTCAAAATCAACTGGAAATGAATAATTTTATTAGTGATAGTCAACATGGTTTTGTGAAATGCCGGTCTTACCTAACTAATCTCATTGAGTTATTCGAGAAGGTGACAAAACAGGTGGATGAAGGTAAGCCATTTGATGTGTTGTAATGGATTTCTGTAAGGTGTTAGATATGATCCCGCACGGTAAACTATTGAACAAAATAAGGAGTTTCGAGGTTGAAGGTAATTTAGTGGATTGGATCAGAAATTGGCGAGCTGAAATTAGACAAATGGTGGTGTTTGATAGGAAATGTTCATTGTGGAACTCGGTTACCAGTGGTGTGCTGCAAGGATCTGCTTTGGGGCCACTGCTGTTTGTCATTTTTATGAATGATCTTTAGATGGGCTTCGAGGGATAGGTTAGTAAATTTGAAAATGAACTGAACGCACAGATGCTGCCAGATTTGCTCAGTCTCTCCTGAAATTTCTGTTTTTGAACACGTTTCAAAGGCGTATGTCAAAGCTGCTCAAACACCCTGCCCAACACAGAGCATCATACACCGGATTGGGAACAAAATAACTTAAGGTGCACAAATTCACTGGTTCTGAAACTACATTAAGGCTGGCATCACTGACACGAAATAGCTCTTAAGCAGGGTAAGGGAGACAAACGGAGGGAAACGCACTCACATCACCACAAAAGGTGGCACTACTCAAGGCAAAAGATTCAGGCAAATTATACAGTCTTATTAAAATCAGTTAAATGTTTTTGAAGGATTTTTCGGATTGGAGACATCACATCAAGGAGATAGTCTCAGCAGAATAAAAGTATAAAAATGGAAGTGTGATCACATCGGAAAACAGAGTACATCATCGAGTGCAAGGCTAATGGGTGAATGGGCCTCGATGTGAATTGGAGGACTGACAGAATTGTAATGCAGATATTGCAGCTCAAAGCTGTGCATTCAAGGCGTGCTGTCGACCACAGCAACACTTGAAGTAGAACTGCATTCAACCATATCCTGTAACTTTTTGTTTAACGTAATCCCTCTGTCTACCATTACCATCTCCCTCATCTATGATTCAGTGACGAGTGAGGGTAAACATGCCAGGGTCAGAACCATGTGTACCGAAACCTTATGACAACGCACTAAAGCTACCGTACTTGATGAACAGATTAGATCAAAGCTCTGCAGTTAAACAACATTCACTCATAAATAGCGGTGGACAAAAAAAACAAATCACTGGAGGAGAGGTCACTGCAAATATCCCCATCTGAAATAATGGAGCAGCCCTACGTATCAGTGTAAAAGTCAAGGATATAGTACCTGCACCATCATCGGCCAGAATTGTTGAGTGTATGATCCACCTTACTCTCCATATGATGCCCACAGAATCACAGCTGCTAGACTTCAAACAATTCGATTGGCGACACACAACAGGAACAAACAGCTAAACACAGTAGATACGACAAAAGCAATGGCGCCTGACACCATTCCTGCAAGAGGATGAAGACTTTACTGCACAACAAGCTGTGTCCATGGGGATGCTGGTTCATTCTAGCTCCAAATCTGACCTCTCCCTGACAAAGTGGAAAATTCCTTAGTTATGTACAGTCTCCTAAGAGGAGAATATAAATAACATGAACAATTGCCACCCTCTCTGTCTCATCACGATATTCAAATTGGAAGAAGTTATTTTTTTGATACAGCTGTCAGGCAGCACCAATAAAACCTGCACAAAGAGGTTTCCAATATGTGCCCATGTCGAGATGGTAATGTCACTGGATTCCTAACCCAGACCAGGATAATGCTGCGGTAGCTGTTGAAAGTTAATGAACAATTAATAAAATATCAAGGTATAAAATCTGCTGTCAGTCTTGAAACCAATGCAGATAGTAAATTCCAATTTGCTTGCACAATGTATTTTCAGGAAGCAAATCTCCCGTGCTTTCCTGGTCTGGGAGAAAAGCGACTCCAGACACACAAATATGTGATAAACTCTTCAATGGTCTCTGAAACAGCCAAGCAAGAAAATCTGTTTTATCAAACTGCACCGAGTTCTCAAAGGATAACCTGGACAGAACACCCGGACCCAGCCTCGGTATTGGAAACAGGAACGGGAAATACAATCCTGCCGACCCTGCAGATACATCCTTCCTAATATTTGAGAGTTTGGGGCAGCATGTACAGAGCTTTTCGAAAGACTGCACAGAAACATCGGGAAATGTATAGGCCATACAACATATTGAGATTAGAGTGGTGCTGGAAAAGTTCAACAAGTGAGGCAGAATGTGAGGAGCAGGAAAGTCGGTGTTTCGGGCAAAATCCCTTTATCAGGAATGGTGATGAAGGGCTGATGAAGGGCTTTTGCCCGAAACGTCGATTGTCCTGCTCCTCGGATGTTGCCTGACCTGTGTTGCTTTTCCAGCGCCAATCTCACCTTGACTCTGATCTCCAGCCTCTGCATTCCTCACTTTCAACATCCAACACATTCAGCCAACCAAATTCCAGTTCATGGCCGAACATCGCCACAAAGCACTTTTCCCACACAACGTACGTATCCCTTAATGGCATTATTATCAGGAAATATAGTCACTTGGGTCTTTGACTTGTACCAGTCACTTGTGTCCTTTGACTTTGCTCACCATTACGGTTCTCCTTTAGCGCATGTTTGTCAAACTTGTGTGGCTGTAACGCGATTAGTGAATTGCCGATGTTAATGTTATAAAGCAAGCTCTCATTCACTGTGACACGATTCCATGCGAGGCAACACCTGAACATAAAAACCTAGCCTTAGGATCCTTGTCTGTACAATGCACATTCAGTGTGTTCAGCTGAAACGCGAATTTAATCTGCTCTGCAAGTCTTGAACGTTAGCCTGCAACTGGGAATTGTAGCCTACATTTGGAAGGATATTTTTTCAGACTAAGGGAGAATCTTGGGGAGGACTGGAGTCCACGTCGGCATCACGTTGTCAGTAGTTTCGCGCGAGTTCTGGTGAAGGGATTGGTGAAAGTAACAGTACTGCAGTCAGTGATTGTCGTACTGAAGTGTTACATTCATTGTTCTGCTTCATTGCAATATATATGTTTTAAAGATTTAATTAGACTTTGCTTTAATTTGTGTTCAGCTAGCTAGTATTTTTGTTTAGATTTTCAGCGAAATTTTTGGCGGTTTTCCTCTTATGCTGTTTTTCTTCTGCAGGCCCCATTACTGATTTGTATGATTTTCAATAACACAGTGTTTCACAGAATCACAGCTACCACATTTTGGGAAATTACCTGTTAAGATGGCTGATACTCTACCCCCAAAGCATTATTCTGCTCTCTCTCTCTCCATATCTTTAATTTTCAGAAATCCCTATTTATATCCAGTGGCTTGACATCGACAGCCTTTTCTGGGAGAGAATTCCCCACATTCACCAGTCACTGAGTGAAGACATTTATTCTCACCTCAATGCAGAGTGGTCTGACTGTACCTATTACAGTGGCCCCTTTTTTAAAATGCCACAGGGAATTAATATCCCCTGATTCTCATCTCTACTTCCCAGTCAGTGCTTTAAATATTTCACTGAGATCTCCACTCTTTTCACTAAACTGTATGGAATACAGACCCAGTCGACCCAAACTCTGCTTCCACAACAAACCTGTGATCCCAAAGGTCATTCTGGTCATTATTCGCTGCACTCCCGCAATGTCAGGTTTGTCCTTTATTATGTAATGATACCTAACCTGCACACAATGCTGCTGTGTTCGACATATGGGTCTCACCAAGGCCCTGTCCAGCTACAGTAAGACATCCTTTCTTCTGGACTCAAATCCACTTGATATGAAGGTCAACACACCACTTTCCTTCCTAATTGATACCTGTTCATGCAATGTTGCTTTCAGTAACTGGTGTACAGGGAAATCCGGATCCTTTTCGATGTTACAGCTCCCTACTCGGTGAGTCTATGTACACAGATCAGTGGGCCTATGCCATTTCCACTCTTTACTCCTGGCTTCAGAACTCACTGCCCTGCATGGATCTCGGTGGTTAGTGCATAAGGAAACAAAAAGGAGCATATGTTCCTTTATAGAGTAACATTTTGCAACCTTTACAAATGGAAAACTGCCGTTTTGCTTTTCCCATCAAAGGGCACAACATCACATCTATCCACATTGGTCTTCCTCTGCCACATATTTGTCCGGGCATTCCACTTGTATCAGTCACGTATGAACTTTTTTTTACATCCTCCTCACGCACCCACAATACGATATCGATTAGTACCATCAGCAGGCTTGGGAACATTGCACTTGATTCCCTGTAACAAAGGTTTGATGTATATTTGGGATAGCTGGGGCCAAAGTCTCGGTTTCAGCTATATCCCCCGAGACTTCCAATTTAAAAAAAATCTTTATTCCAACTCACTGTTTCCTGTTAGCTTTTTCATTTTAAAACAATGCCCTTATATTAACCACAGTCCCATAAGTTTCGAGTTTGCATACTGCACTTGAGGCTTTATGAAAAATCGTTCTGAAAATGCAATTTTGTTGCATTTATTGGTTTTCCAAGGTTTGGCTAAAAATCTGTTTCTCAAATATGATTCCCATTTGATAATAATCTTTTCACGTTGTCGATGTTCATTACATTCAGTCGCAATACTTTCTCTAAAATGTGTATTTGCTAATTTCATTCCATTATTTTTTTCCCAGACTAACGTTTCCTAGTATTTCTGAGAGATTTATTGTTTTGTTTTCCTCTGTGAAGACATAAATAAGACACTTGCTTCATAGTTCTGCCAGTTCCCAGTTCTCAATTCTCCATTCTCTGGTTTCAAACTGTAAGAAGGCTGCACAGTTTTCCCCAAATTGTGCCATTGACATACGTATTGAAGCTTTTACAGGTTCACTCTTATTACCCTTTTGAATATACTGTTCTGAAACCCATCAATTCCTGTCTTAATCTACTCAATGATTGACCTTACACACAATACAATCACAGAAGCATAGACTCTGGACAGTCATAAATACAGCACTATCAGCATTTGTCCTATGTTCCTTCACAAGGCCCATAACCGGGAATGCTATGACAATGGAAACTGCTCGTCCAAGTACTTTTTAATGGTTGTGATGTTCCCCGTGACAACTCCCCTCTTTGGAAGTACATTTCAGTCCTTAAAACTCTATGAGAGATATACAGTCCTCAAAACCTTTCTAAACTCCAAACCCTTCACTTTAAAAGTGTGCTCCACCTTTTTCTTGTCTCTGTCTTAAAAGAACAGTGGCTGTCTGTCCACCCTGGTCCATGTCCCTCGTAATCATATCCTTTTGAATCATGGCCCCCTCAGCCTTCTCTGCTCCAACGTAAACAAACCAAGCTTATCAGGGCTCTCTTCATAGCTGAAATGAGCCCTCCCATGGAACATCCTGGTGAATCTCGTCAGCAGGAGAATCGACGTTTCAGGCATAACCCCTTCTTCAGGAATGAGGAAAGTGTGTCCAGCAGGTTAAGATAAAGGGTAGGGAGGAGGGACTTGGGGGAGGGGCTTTGTATTTGCGATAGGTGGAGGGAGGTCAAGGTGCGGGTCACAGGCCAGAGTGGGGTGGAGGCGGAGAGGTCAGGAAGAAGATTGCAGGTTAGGAAGGCGGTGCTGAGTTCGAGGGATTTGACTGAGAGGGGAAGGGGAAATGAGGAAACTAGAGAAATCTGAGTTCATCCCTTGTGGTTGGAGGGTTTCCAGGCAGACCTGCTGCGTTTTTCCAGCAACACATTTTCAGCTCTGATCTCCAGCATCTGCAGCCCTCACTTTCTCCTCGAATCTCCTCAGCACCCCATCCAGTGCAATCAAAGACTTCCTGTAATAGGGGCTCCCAGAAATGCACACAACATTCCATTTTGGCCTAACCAAAGTATACCATAGCTCTTATAATCTGTTATTTGATGAAAAAAAAACAATGCTTACAGTTTCTATGATTTGTCAACTTGTGTATTAAACTGTTTAGTCACATTCAGGGACCAGTAGAGAATCACCCTCTGAGTTTCCTAGTGTGCTGCCATTCATTGAGTCCTCCCCGTCTGATTCCATCTTCAAAAGTGCATCACCACATATTTATCAGGGTTACATTCCATCTGCTATTGATCTGCCCAACTGACCATTCTCTTTGTACCTTCCTGTAACATACGAGCTTCCACCCACTGCCAAAAACACAGCCAATCTTTGTATCAAACACTAACTTATATATGATACTTCCCCTTCACCCCCATTCATATCTACATCGTTTATAAATGTTACAAATGATACATTTAATGATCACACAACACCATCTTTTATTCCAACGGGTTTATTCAGAGGCACGAGCTTTGGAAGCGCTGTTTCTTCATCAAGTGATTGAGCGATTCGAAATGTCATGCCTCTGCTGGACTATAACCTGGTGATTTTTAACTTTGTCCATCCCAGTCCCAACACTGGCACCTCCGAATTAAAAATAACGGACACACCACTGATCCCAATGGGGCACCATTGAACACTGGTCTCCAGTTACACAAATAGCCTTCTACCAAGACCCTCTATCTCCTGTAACAAGTTTGAATTGGATGCAACTTGGCAAGTAACTAATGGGTCCTACCTGATCCCTGGTTAATCTTTTCTGCTTGCTGCACTTATAGAATAGCTGAAAAATGTTTTGCTGGAAAAGCACAGCAGGTCAGGCAGCATCCAAGGAGCAGGAGAATCGACGTTTCGGATATAAGCCCTTCTTCAGGAAATATTTGGGCATCCTGCCTAATCTTACCCTGGCAGCAAGTTTTCATGTACCTTTTTAGTCACCCCCGTTTGAGTGAAGACTCTGCTCCTCATTGCATTCTTAAACGGCCTGTGCCTTAATCTGCCATTATTTGCCTTAAATGTAGAGTAGATAGCCAGGGGAAACAAATTCTGTTTATTTACAACTTACCATATGTTTAGTGAATTTTCCAAATTTCATTGCGGTCACCTCTCATTCTTTGAAACTCTGGTGAGCACACGTTGAGGTTCCACGTCATGCAATGTTGCCATCTGAGGGATTAGTCTGGACAGTGGCCATTGCACTTCCTCTGTGATTAGTATAGAACATAGAACATAGAACATAGCAGAATACAGCGCAGTACAGGCCCTTCGGCCCTCGATGTTGCGCCGATCCAAGCCCACCTAACCTACACTAGCCCACTATCCTCCATATTCCTATCCAATGCCCGCTTAAATGCCCATAATGAGGGAGAGTCCACCACTGCTACTGACAGGGCATTCCATGAACTCACGACTCGCTGAGTAAAGAAACTACCCCTAACATCTGTCCTATACCTACCCTGTTTAATTTAAAGCTATGCCCCCTTGTAATAGCTGACTCCATACGTGGAAAAAGATTCTCACTGTCGACCCTATCTAAACCCCAAATCATCTTGTACACCTCTATTAAGTCACCCCTAAACCTTCTTTTCTCCAAGGAAAACAACCCCAAGTGCCTCAGTCTTTCCTCATACGATCATCCTACCATACCAGGCAACATCCTGGTATAACCTTTCTCAGATTGGGCTACATTTTCAAGTACGACATTGTTACCGATATAAGTTGACTTTAGTTCCACAAATACTATATGATCAATTGGTATTTCTCAGAGGGTTTCGTGATCTCCCTCATGATAACAGATGCAAAGTAACTAGTTATTTTCTTGACCATTTCCCTGTTGTCCACAATAAACTCTCCTCTCCCGATTACATAATTCCACGCTTGACCTTGCTTTTACTTTGCATTCTTTGTTGTATCGACTGCAGATTTACGCAGTCTTTGCTTTACTGTTTGCTTGCATGCATGTTTTCTTTTTCGGTTTCCTTATCAGTTTCATGGCTCTCCTTTTCTGGATCGTCAATTTCCAAGAATTGACAGGTTTCACCAACGTCGGGAATCCTTCTGCTGTCACTTTCTGTGATTAATGTAATCTTTAATTTGTTATGTTAACCATCGTTCAGTCACAGTCTCACTCGTCGGCGTTTTTACCTTAAAGAAATGGACGCATTTTTCCGGCATTGCACTATTTCTATAAATCTGCTGTTCCTGACCAGATATATCCCAGAAAATCCATTATTACTATAGCATCTACAATTGCATTTTGCGCATTCCCAGGATGGGCGCATCACTGGGTAACCAACACATATTACCCATGTCAGAGGGCAGTTAAGAGTTCTCCGGGTTGCTGTAGGTGGAGTCACATGTCGGCGAGATCAGATAAGGAAAGCAGTTTCGTCAGCTAAACGGCATTAGTGAACCAGACGAGTTATTCCAACAATATCCATTGGATGCCTGGCCATCATAGACCTTTGATTCCAATATTTGTTGAATTCAAATTCCACCATCTGACATGGCATGATTCGAACCCGGTTCCCCAAGACATTACCTGTGTTACGGGGTTAAGAGTACAGCGGTAACACCACTCGGCCATTGCTTCCCCTGGCATGTATTTGCATATGTAATTTCCAGAGCATGTGATGCAGAATATTAGCACGCCAGTTTTGGTTTAGGTATATCGCACACCAATGTTTGCTTCTTCTTGCTATTTGCAACATTCAAGCATAAGATTCTGTGAAATCTGAGTGTTAGTAATGCTGGACTTGGACAAGACATTCGGGTATGCTGAGGAACATATAAGAAACTATTGAACGGAATTTTAGACTCGATGGGCCGAATGGCCTATTTCAGCTTCTTTATTTAATGCTAGTATGGTGTTGCGCTCTCGAGTATTCTCTTTCTGAGACAGCAGCAGAGGCTGGGTTTGACATATATTTGATTGGAAAGAGTCAGTGGGAATGTGGGACAGGTTTGAAGGGTGGAATCGTTTATATCTATTCCTAATTATTGTCTCCTTATGTCTCAAAAGAGATGGAGATTTGATGTTAGGTTAACATAGTCTTAATCTAACGGGCTCTGCAATGAAATAAGGATGTCACTTTCACTTTCGTCTTATGCAATCAGTGATGTCAACATCCTCAGGGATCAGTGGAGACTCGGATATTGAAAATATTCAAGGCTAAGCTCAATTGATATTTGTTGGACAGATCAGTCTATGTTTATTGGGAACAGAAAGAAGACGGATGGTCAGACACAATCGGATTTTCAGACAAAATCGGAGGGTCAGATACAATCCGATCAGCAATGAACATTCTGAATTGTGCCGCCGAATGGCCAACTGCTGCCCCGACCCGATGTGCTGTTCTCTCAATCTACCCTCGATGCTCTTACAGGGTAGGGAACCATCCCATTCAGCCACACAGGATCATTACAATGAGACGGGAGGAGACTATTATACCCCTCAAAGGAATTAAACAGGAATATAGAATGAAATAATTCAGTTTGCTGAGCACATTACACTGGCCAGGAGGAGAACGTTCAAACCACCTGAGCTGCTACACAGGAACAGGGAAGCTGCCGAAAACAGGAAATAAACAGTAGAGTTCAATGTTTATTTTGATGTTTCAAAGCTGTAACCGGTGGAGTACCTCAGAGAGTACCGTGGAGACTTCAATGATCAATAATCCTTATCAAAAATATGGAGGAAGCGGCCAGAATGACCTGGAGCTCAATTAGCTCGCACATCAAAATAATCATTCAATGTGCTGTCAAATGGAGGTACTGACTCTGCAAAGTGACAGGGAACGTTAGTGAGCAAACCTTCAGCAGAAATAACAAAATGTGAGTTGTACATTTTGGCCGGAAGGAAAAATCAGTGGTAATTAATTTAAATGAAGAAAGATTGCGGTACTCCGTCATACATGCAGTTTCCGTGTTCTTCGTACATGAATCATGTGATGTCAGTCTGCATATGAAGCAAGTCATTTGGGACATAAGTGGAATTGTGCTGTTTCTGCAAAAAGGTATCAGGTTTTATGAGGAATATTTTACTGCAACGGTACATGGCATTCCTGAGACCACAGTTTTGTACAGTTTTGATTCACTAGACTAAAAAAAGTACTTTAAAAGATTTTGTCATTCCCGAATGAATGGCCCTTGTTATGGAGGATTATCAGTTTTGATCATCGATGTGAAATCTTGTTGAACAATACATGATTATCAGAAAGATCTTTCAGCTAGAAGCATCTGTTCTCTTGTTAAGGAGATTAAAGCTAGAGAACCAATTTGAAATAAAAGATGCATTGACATTAACACATTATGAAGACATCGACCAATATGTAGAATTACGCAAACACATATAAACATGCTATCAAATTGTAAAGCGGAACTTTTTTTTAACTAATGAAAGGCACAGTGTACAACAACAGCAATGATGCACCTGCATATAGTCCATTATCATCGTTTCCAGAGAATATTCCAGGAGATCGCATATTGTTCTGTTTGTTGTTCTGTTGACATTATTGCATGGTTAAACAGAGAGAGTGAGAGAAATTTTCCTTCCTGACAATCAGCAGCCAATTGAATACTCTCTCTTACTTTGTTCCTCCTGATAGCAAAGTGTGAGTCTATAACATCCCTGAGTTATCTTTACCACTTGTGAAGGATTCATGACGAGTATTCATTGGAATCTCTAAAAGAGAGTTCAGCCAAATCCCACTGTTCCAGAAAGAAATCTCATTACTTGCAGCTTGTGGGCGCAGAGTCATTTCAAACACAGAATAACATTTGCGAGACTCTATCATTTTCCTTTTTTCAAATGAGTTCCATTTTCTGCGTCTCACATTTTTTTTTTATAAAATGACCCGGGCTGAGACCTATATCATTGGCACATCACTAAACTGGTTTCATTTAAAATTTGTTGTAACCAGTGTAGGAGTGGGACTGGAAATGGAAACAGTGACACTACAACATTGTTCGGAACACAAATAAGAAAGTCTCAAAGGGCTGTTCAAGTGGGAATTCCCTTACCCAGACGTTCCTGGTGCCTAGATGTTTGTATTTATTTATAGGTTAGTTTGTGAAACACTTGATAGACAAGTGAATGTGGGAGAACGGTATTCAGACAAAAAAAAGTGCTGCTGAGACCGCAATCAGATCAGCCAAGTCCTTAGTGCGTGGTGGAGCAGGTACAACGTGACTAATGAGCAATTTCGGCTCCTCAGTGCTTTGCTCCTCTGTTCCATTCAGCCTCTCAAACATCCTGAACAGGAGCTGATGGGAGCAACCTGCTCGAAGTATCTGTTACACAGTAACACAGAATCTCATTCAGTCCCACAAGACTGTCACACATAGTTTGCTGTGGGTTGGAAATGTCACTGGTGAATCCAGGCTAGGTTCGAAGGACGCCTCTGGTCTCTTTGCAGACTATCTTCTCTCAGCAACCTGTGCTTCATTTGTTGGCCATGTTGTCGACCAAGCTTCACGGTGAATACAAACCCGTAACTCACCCAGAGGTGACTCACAAAATACTTTGCTCTCGTTGACTGCAAGATTTAACAACCGAACTTTCAGGAAAATTGCAACTATTAGATTTGTAATTACAGAATATGAGAACATTAGCAACCGGATCAGGTAATTCGGACGATTCAGCCACCGCACACGATTATTGCTGATATTCTGTTAGCAATAACTCCTCTTCAATGCCGAATTCTTCACACCCCTCAGCTCTCTGACAGGTCAAAAATCCATCTACATTCTCTTTAAATACTTTCAGCGATGTAACTCACCTAACTCTCCAGTCCACGTAATTCCTGCCATTGATTATCCTCTGTGAGAAGAAAACACTCCTTCCACACACACACTCACCATCCGTAATCGTATGAATAAGAGTTCATTACAGGGGCTCGGGGAAAGAGTGGCCTTGATATCAAGGCAATATTTGACTGAGGAAGTCATCGGGATAACCTACTTATTTGAGCTTCATGGAAATTAGATGTAATCTCCCCATTGGTTGGGGTCTTTCAGACAACAAAGAAACGTGTTTGTGGTCGGTGGCCTACAATCCTCTCAGTCCTTGGACATCTCTTCAGCAGATCCTTTAGTTAGCTTCCTCAGCAGAAATATCCCCAGCTGCTTTAACAATGTCATTTCCTCAACATAAGATCAGAAGTGGAGATGGTCACTGAAGATCACGCAATGATCAGAACATTTGTTCCCCTCTCAGTTGTTCAAGCACTCTGTATCCTTGTGCAGCAAGACACGGATAGCAGTCAGTTTTCTGCTGTTAAATTGTCGGTAACATTCATGTACCAGTACTGCCAGACACTGCACATTTCCACAGTGAAAAGCGAAGCTCATTCAAGCTGGTTGCACATGGATATGTGGAGACCATTCAGCCTTTGAAACAAATGTAAAACGAAGAGGGAGAACGCATTCATAGACCGTTTAACTTGTTCCATGGGGGGAAGAGGAGGCCGCTCAACCCGCGAGACACTTATACAGGAATATGAGGGTATCACCGATGCTCCAACATGACAATACAATGGAGAAGGCACTACTCATAGACGGCTCTACGATGTTCCTCATGGCTTCAATACCTGTGGAACATTGATACTTTAACATGGTTTGCTGGCAGTGAAGAAGGAAGCCAAATGTTTTGTGTCAAGTTTAAAAGAGGCATCTTCCATTGCGAGGAAACAGAAATATGGTCCTCATAGAGGTCAGAAGCTGGTGGGAAAAGTTAACCGTTTTAAAATGAACGTATTCCAGCTATATCGGGTTTGTGTATAGCATGACGTTCAGTGCAGGATCACACACCAACTGCATTGTTCAAATGTGGAGAGAGTGTGCTCAAAGTCTGGCCCTCGCTCTGTCTCTCACAATCGACAGAGCGAGGGAGTGGGGGTGCGTTGAGGGTAACGTCATCTGTCTCTCTAAAACAATCAAAAATCATGTAACCCGAATTTTTGAAAAATAGCCATGGAAGTTATCACCGTATCAGTGTGCGTTTAGAGCATCATGAGTGACTGTTCATCTGCCTCTAATTTCAAGGCAATAATCTTGTATATTCTCACAGCGCTACAGATTAATCCTCACTCATTCCTGATGGTACCATCAATCCAAGAATTAGTCCATTGAAACTGTTTTCAGTCTTTCGATGGCAAGGTAATTATTCCTTAAAAGGGAGAAAAAGTCTGTACATAAAACGCCATATACCGCCTCAACAACACTCTCAGGTTTGATCTCAATAACCTTTATTTCCTCACTTCGACATCTCCGTTTCTTTCCTGTGCCATGAATTGCATTTTTCTCGATGCACTGGGAATAATGTGGAATTTAAAATCTCCTTACATCTGTAAGTCAGCATCAATAAAGCCAAGACCATAGGTGCTGATGGACATAAACATCCTTCTCGGGGAGAGACTAAGAAAGAAGGCACTTGAAAGAAGGAATGGTGACCTACCTGAATGGAAATAACCTGAAGCCATATGGGAAGCACACAGAGGAATGGAGTTATCATTCGTTTTGTTCTTCCCTCCCAGGTTGTCTGCAGCACTCGTCAGGCCAGCATGTTATGCCGATCTTGAACTGAGTGTCTGGTTCAGCTGTTCCACGTGACAGTAAAGAGAAAAACATATTGCTGTGAAGTTGCAGTCACACAGAGGTTTAACTAGGGACAGACAACTCATTGCCTTTTTTCTATATGACATGAGGCAAGAAGATGAGCTTTTCTTATAACGAATCATGATGATTTCATTTCAATGCCACCAAATACACCATGAGGTATCAACCGATTATTATTCTGTGCCTTTAAATTTTGAGTCAAAGACTTGAGCACCATGCACTGTCTTCCCGTCTGACAGATTCAGTGCAGAAAACAAGTTAAGCATTTCAAGCAGAATTATTTTGTAATGAACATGTGGTTAGAAGAAACTTGAAACAGGAGAATTCGGATTAAATAAAGGCACAAATGATGCTTTACACAGAAGTTTCGCTGAGGCTGAGGAGGAGACTGAGATATTATGATGGTGATATTGGACAGTATTGAATAATAGTATTGAATAATGTGGAAACATAGATCTGTGCACTGCTGGAAGGATATAAGGTTGGATTGTAAGAAACGTTTGTTTCCTCCTCGCATATTGGTGAGTAATTTGAAAATAGCAGTTTATGAATTATAAATTGTAAGGAAGGGAATTTTTGATTGGAACTGAGAACTTTGAATTCCACATTTCCACATTAAATAAAAAATATAAGCAGCAATCCAGTGTAACCTGTATTAATAGACAGTTAGGCCGACTTAGCAGGAGCACCAATAGCGAGAATGTGGTAATACCAAGTATGAATAACTAACAGTTCATGATAGATCAGCCATGCTAAAACTATCCTAGGCTGCGAATGCTATTAAAAAACACAGGATAAACTCCTTTCTATTGTTGGAACGTTCAAGTCTAATGTTTTCAGATTCTGATCCATTTCTGTAACCTTCCAGTCGAATGTTCTCAGATTCTGATCCGTTGTTTGAAGATTCCTGTCTAATGTTCTCAGATTTCGATTCATTGTTGGAACATTCAAGTGTAATGTTTTCAGATTCTGATGCAATGTTCGAACATTCCAGTGTATCGTTCTCAGTTATTGACCCATTGTTGGAACATTCCAGTCCAGATACTGATCTCTCCTCACCCTCTCTCTGTAGCTGCTGATCCCCATTAGTCATGATTTGGAGATCCCTATTAGAATTGTCAGTGCTTCTCCGGCTCATACTCTGGGATAGCACATTGAACCAAGTTCCCGCTTAAAGGAAGTGGCAAACCCTCATAGTGACACATTTAGGATCCATAGAGACTGACATCAATCACAGTCGCTGAACAAATAGCTCCAGCCAAAACCTTTCAGTTCAATACTGTTTTATTAAAAGTTAAAATAATTTAAAATGTACACATTCTGGATGCCTTGGATATGGGAGTAATGACAGACTTTACTGCAACAAAATATGCTCCAATCTTTATAAATGGGAACATCCATCCTGTAACTACTGCTCAGGTATTACAATCGTAATAATATATTGAGAGAACGTTTATAGTCCATGATCTGAGGAGAAAATGTGCCGAAGACAACGTGGGGTTATAACAGATAAACTGCATGGAAATGTTAACAGAGAATTGTACCTAGGAGGCAATGGAGACTGCTGGAGAATTCAATGCATTAAAAGCATGACGGTGGAACAGGCACAACAGGTTAGGCAGCATCGGAGGAGCAAGAGAGTTGACGTTTCAGGCAGGACCTTTCTTCAGGACTGGGGAGGGTGAAGGGGCATGACAGAAAATAAGTGGTGGGAGTGAGACTGGGGGAAAGGTAGGCGATAGGTGGGCGAAGGTGGGAGGTGATAGTGATTAATCATTGGGGAGCGTGGAGTGGACAGGTGGGAAGGAAGATGGACAGATAGGACCCCTCGAGAGGGTGGATCTGAGTCAGAGGGTGGGATCTGCGATCTGGATAGGGAAGGGGAGATTTGCAAATTAGTGAACCGAATGTACATGCCGCGTGTTTGTAGGCTCCCGAGGCAGAAGATGAGGTGTTCCTGGCAACGTCCTGGTCAGTGTCTTCCTAAAACGGAACTGCACACAGTACGACAGAAAGGGCTTTACCAATGTCATGCGCAATGTCAGCACGACTTGAAGGCTTGTAAACTCAAAGTTCTGAGTAATGAAATAACCTATAACAACCTTTCTTTATGTGCCCCAAACTTCAAAGAATGATATCTGCTCCCCTGCTGCCTTCTTTTCTATCACACTACCAATGCACTATACACTCTTCAATTGTTTGAAATACCAAAATGCAATACCTCGCTTTTATCCAAGTTAAACTCCATCTGCCACACCTCAGCTCAGTAAGTGACATTACTGCCCCCTCACGCACCCCCTTAAATTTTAAAATACCTTCCCTCTCCTGAAGACAAACAAACACCAGCCTTGATTTTCCTAAACATCCAGAGCTTGGTTTGTCTTGCTCAGGCAGAGGGAGGTGTGGTAAGCAGAGGCTGAAAAGTAAAGCGTTGCCTTGTATCATTTAATGATTTTAGGAGGACAGAAACCACATGTTGGAGGTTTGAAATTGTGATCAGTGTTCTTGGCTGGAAACGGTGCTGTTTCCTCGTCTCTGGTGTTCAGTATTGATGTCATTACGAGATCCACCAAAGTGCAGAGAGTGTCGGCAGGATTTCTTTCCATAATACTGCCGACCACAGATAATAACCATTTCAGTTGGAAATCATAGTCAAGCAATTAAACATGTTCATGCTTTATCTCAATGGCAGAGCACATGCACTCATCATCCTAGTGTTGACGCTAATAGATTTTATTCATGTAACAATGAGAGGTGTTGTCTGTGTGCTTAAGTAATGGTAATGAGAATTTATTAAATTCATACAGAGCTGAAAGCTGACCCTTAAAATATGACCTAAAACAACTTCATCTACAAAATTCCATGCAAGTACATGCCACAAACACTACGTAGGACAAACAGGAAGAAAGCTAGCCACCAGGATACACGAACACCAGCTAGCCACAAAAAGACACGACCCTCTCTCCTTCGTAGCCCTATACACGGATGAAAAAATACACCATTTCGACTGGGACAACACATCTATCTGGGGACAGGCTAAGCAACGACATGACAGAGGATTCCCAGAGGCCTGGCAATCCAACTACATCGCCATAAACAAGCACATTGTTGATAGATACCATCTATCAACCCCTCAGAAAACGAACAGGAAATGACATCACCACAAACCCCAGGAACCCCATCCAATACAAACATATAAATAGAAAGCAGGTGGCAACAGCTTCGCTTCACTTGGAGGTCGCCACTGATGATGTTACCTAGCCAGGTAATGAAACGTCTGGATATCAAACCTACAGCTCAGCGAGCAAACCTACACCCTAAACCTCAACCTGAGCCACAAACCTTTACAAATATTGCTTTAATTCTTGCGTGGACGGTAGCGCGCGTGCTTCTGACTCAGAGGTCTGGATTCGAATATAGTCCATGAAGTTGTGGTAGTGTCCCTATCTGTGACGCAGATGGTCAGGTGACAAGTCCTGCCTGTTGTGGAGTTGTGTCACAACATTTCAGAAGAGGCTGATGAGCAAACACACAGGAGAATCATGTTGCACATTTAGGGGCGATTGCTGAGTGGTGGTCGTGACCATCCCACTGAGCCTAATGGTCTCGGTTCAAATACCACACAGATGATTCATTATGTGTCTGAACACGTTGATCAAAATGATTTTAGATTTGTGCCTTGATGGAGAATGAAGAGGTGTCAGTATTGAATTTCAGTATTCCGGCCCGGGATGAGTCAACGCACAGTCACTCATGTTGATTGCAGTCACATTTGCATCTTTCAGAGATTTATAAAATCATGGGAAAGATGAATGGCCAAGATCTATTTCCCAACGTTGGGGAGTCCAAGACTAAACGGTATAGGTTTAAGTTGGAAGAGAAAGATTTAAGAGTGAACTAAAGAGCAAGTTTTTCACACAGAACGGGGGGTTGGGGTTTTGGGGTTTAATGGACTGAGTTGCGAAAAGAAGTGGTAGAGGCTGGTCTAATTACAACACCAAAATGTATGAATAGGAAGGGTTTCGAGGGATATGAGAACAATGCTGGTAAATGGGACTGGATTAGTTCGGAATATCTGGTCGGCTTGAATGAGATGAAGGGTCTCGTTTCTTGCTGTCCATCTCTTTGATTCGATGATTCAATTGATCATAATCTCTTTGTAACCTTAGACTGTTCATCCTTGTACAAACACTGTCCACAATAAAACACATGATGATGTCATGTGCAAATTTGCTAATTATGGTTTCTATAATTCTCATCTAAATCATTACATAAATGGTAACCAAAAGTGGGTCAAACACAGCTTACCATGGATCACGGCTGGTCACAGGCTCCTTGTTTGAAAAACAACCCTCCATGTCTCCTGCCATTAAGCAGAAAAACACAGAAGCACACACACACACACACACACACACGCACGCACACACACACACAGACGCAGACAAACATATAGAGATAAAGACACAGTCATGTGTTTAAGACAGAAATTGATAATTATTGATTAAAACGCGGATCAAGAGTCCTAGTGATTATGTGGGAGAATTGTGTTGAGAAATCTGTAAGGTAGCATCGAACAGCCAAGAACACTTGATGGGCCAAATGACCAAACTTCAACTTACTATGCTCAAATGGACTGAAGGTATCAGGAATATTTTCCCAAGGGTGAAGTGGTGGCTAAGTTTTATAAATACTTTACTGAACAGTCAATGGGACTATAGGATAGTTTTGAGGGGCTGATCGGTCCATGTCTGTTGCTATTTGCTGTGCCTTTATTTCTGAAAAGAGGAGGTGATTTACTGTGAGGTTAACATACTTTAAAATTAACGGTTCTCCCATTTACGTTTGAGATAAGGTTGTTCCTTTCCGTTGAGGACTATGCGATCTGTCGTGCCGTCATCCCCAGGGAATGGTGAAGACGAGGTCATTGAAGATATTTAAGGCTGACACTAACTGATCTTTTATTGATGGGAGATTCAATACTTATTGGGAAGAGACAGGAAAGGTATCTTCAGCTCAATCAGACTAGCCATGAATTGAACAGTAGCCTGGAGGAACCCAATGGCCACCTTCTCCGAAACACATGTTGTTCTCCCAAATCACGTGTGAGGCTGTTACAAAGAGAGAGAGAGAGAGAGAGAGAGAGAGAGAGAGAGAGAGAGAGAAGGAGAGAGGAAGACTCAGTTCAGCCAGTCTACATTGTTGCAATGAGACAGGAGGAGCCATTCTGCCCCTCTAAAGAGTTAGACGGGATTAGAATTTAATAATTTAGCCAGTTGACTAAATTATACCGCAGAGTAAGAGGCCATACAACCTTTCTGGGCAAGTTCAATGGAACAATGGATGCCTGGACAGACAGCCTGAAATGCAAAATAAGCATAATTGCTTGCTTTCAGGATGGAAAACTGTAACTGTGGAATTCCTCAGGAATCAGTGTGAGTTTATCAATAATATAAAATCTAGATTAATTATTTGGATGAATGGGTTAAATGGTTTGGAGCTCAGTTTGTTCATACGCCAGGATAGTCATTCAACAAGATGTCAAGTGGAGGCAGAGCATCTGTAATGGTTTGCAGACAGAGGAAAGCAGTGTGTAAAAACAAAGCACAATGTGGGTGACTGGAACTTTGTGTTTTGACGAAATGACAAAGCAACAGTAAATTATTTAAATTGACAATGAATACAGAAAGCGGTGGTACAGAGGATTTTGTGTATCAAAATTGAATCCCATCAAGTTACTCTGAAAGTGCAGCAAGTGATTTCAAAGGTTAACGGAATGATGCTGTTTCGTGCAAGGGGTATCGGGTTTGTGCTGAGCGATGTTATTCAGCACCAGTGCAATGCATTGCTGAGACCACATCTGATGAACTGTTTGAAGATTTGATCCCCTAAACTGACAAAAAGAGAATTGCTTTCAATCTTTTCAAAGACGTTTCTCTTTACTCGATTTAGAAATGAAGGCGTTATGTCATAAGGGATTAATATTTTAGGTCTGAGACAGAGAGGTGTTCCTATTGACCATAGGAAATAATGAGGAGAGTATAGCTGGTGAATACCTGATGCATATTTCCACTTGTGTGGTAGAATAAAACAGGGGATGTAATTTAAGACTAAGAGACGTTCTGAGACAAGATCAGTTGGCCGGAAAAGTTAACTCTGATTTGTCCTCATGCGTGCTTCTAGACTAGACCTACTGAGCTTTTCCAGAAATTTCTATATTTGTTTCCGAATAAGACTTGCATTTTAACATAGATACTGTGATGACAGTAAACGTTTCGTTTTTATATTATGCAGGCACACATAAACACATCTTTAATTCAAGTAGGGCCATTTTTGCTAATGAAATGATTCTGAGGATGACAGCAGCAATGATGCACCGACATGGATCAGGGAAGCTGATGACATCATATAGAACATAGAACATAGAACATTACAGCGCAGTACATGCCCTTCGGCCCTCGATGTTGCACCGACCTGTTATACGATTCTGAAGTCCATCTAACCTACATTATTCCATGTACCTCCATATGTTTGTCCAATGACGACTTGAATGTACTTAAGGTTGGTTAGTCTACTACCGTTGCAGGCAAAGTATTCCATACCCTTACTACGCTCTGAGTAAAGAAACTACCTCTGACATCTATCCTATATCTATCTCTCCTCAAATTATACATATGCCCCCTCGTGCTCGCCGTCACTATACTTGGAAAAAGGCTCTCCCTGTCTACCCTATCTAACCCTCTGATTATCTTATATGATTCTATTAAGTCAACTCTCAACCTTCTTCTCTCTAACTAAAATAGCCACAAGTCCCTCAGCTTTTACTCTTAAGACCTTCCCTCCATACCAAGCAACATCACAGTAAATATCCATTGCACACTTTCCAAAGCTTCCACATCCTTCTTAAACTGCGGTGATCAGAACTGTGCCCAATGCTCCAAGTGCGGCCGGGCCCGAGTTTTGTAGAACTGTAACATGACCTCATGGCTCCGGAACTCGATCTCGCTATTAATAAAAGCGAGAAAAAAACTGTATGCTTTCTTAACAATCCTGTCAACCTGGATGGCAACTTTCAAGGATCTTTGTACATGGACACTGAGATCTCTCTGCTCATCTACACTACCAAGAATCTTACCATTAGCCCAATACTTTGCATTCTGTTTTCTCCGACCAGAGTGACTACCTCACACTTGTTTGTATTATATTCCATTTGCCACCTCTCAGCCCAGCTCTGCAGCTTAGCTATGTCTCTCTGGAACCTACAAAATCCTTCATCACTATCTACAACTCCACCGACCATAGTGTCATCTGCAAATTTACTAACCCACCCTTCTACGCCCTCATCCAGGTCGTTAATGAAAATGACAAACAGCAGTGGACCCAAAACCGACCCTTGCGGTGCACCACTAGTAACTGGACTCCAGGATGAACATTTCCCATCAACCACCACCCTCTGCTTCTTTCAGCAAGCTAATTACTGATCCAAACTGCTATATCTCCCACAACAACATTCCTCCGCATTTTGAACAATAATCTACTGTGGGGAACCTTATTGAACGCCTTGCTGAAATCCATATACACCACATCAACCGGTTTACTCTCAGCTACCTGTTTGGCCACCTTCTCAAAGAACTCAAAAAGTTTTGCGAGGCACGATCTAAACTTCACAAAACCGTGCTGACTATTCCTAATCAAATTATTCTTTTCCAGATGATTATAAATCCTATCTCTTATAAACTTTTCCAACATTTTACCAACAACTGAAGTAAGGCTCACTGGTCTATAATTGTCAGGGGTGTCTCTATTCCCCTTCTTGTACAGGGGAACCATATTTGCTATCCTCCAGTCTTCTGACACTGTCCTTGTAGACAATGACGATTTAAAGATTGGACGGCATGGTGGCACAGTGGTTAGCACTGCTGCCTCACAGCGCCAGAGACCCGGGTTCAATTCCCGCCTCAGGCGAATGACTGTGTGGAGTTTGCACGTTCTCCCCGTGTCTGCGTGGGTTTCCTCCGGGTGCTCCGGTTTCCTCCCACAGTCCAAAGATGTGCAAGTCAGGTGAATTGGCCATGCTAAATTGCCGGTAGTGTTAGGTAAGGGGTAAATGTAGGGGTATGAGTGGGTTGCGCTTCGGCGGGGCGGTGTGGACTTGTTGGGCCGAAGGGCCTGTTTCCACACTGTAAGTAATCTAATCTAATAAATGTCAAAGGCTCAGCAATCTCCTCCCTGGCTTCCCAGATGATCCTAGGATAAATCCCATCCAGCCCAGGAAACCTATCTATTTTCACACTTTGCAGGATTTCTCATACCTCTTCCTTGTGGAACTCAATCCCACCTAGTCCAGTAGCCTGTATCTCAGTATTCTCCTCGACAGCAAAGTCGTTTTCGAGAGTGATTACTGTCGAAAAATATTCATTTACTGCTTCCCCTATCTCCTCTGACTGCACACACAACTTCCCACTGATATCAGTGATTGGCCCTAATCTTACTCTTGTCATTCCTTTATTCCTTAAATACCTATAGAAAGTCTTAGGGTTTAGCCTGATCCGCCAACAACGTCTCATGTCTCCTCATGGCTCTTCTGAGCTCTCTCTTTCGGTCTTTTCTGGTTACATTGTAACTCGCAAGCGCCCTCACTGAGCATTCACATCTCATCCTAACATAAGCCTTCTTCTTCCTCTTGACCAGAGATTCTGCTTCTTTCCTAAACCACGGCTCCCGCGCTCTACAGCTCCCTCGGTGCCTGACAGGTACATATTTATCTAGGACACATAAGAGCTTTTCCTTGAATAAGATCCACATTTCTAATGAGCCCAATCTCTGCTGTTTCCTTCCAATTGTATGCTTCCTAAATCTTGCCTAATCCCATCGTAATTGCCTTTCTCCCAGCAGTAACTCTTGCCTAGTTGTATACACCTATCCATTTCTATCACCAAAATAAACATAACAGAATTGTGATCGCTTTCACCAAAGTGCTCACCTACTTCTAAGTCTAACACCTGGCCGGGCTTATTACCCATTACCAAATCTAATGTGGCTTCGCCCCTGGTTGGTATGTCTACATACTGTGTCAGGAAGCCCACCTGCACAAACTGGACAAAAACTGACCCATTTATAGTACTCGTACCATAGTGTTCCCAGTCAATATTTGGAAAGTTGAAGTCCCCTCAGACAACTACCCTGTCTCTCTCACTCCTATCGAGAATCATCTTTGCTATCATTTCCTTCTACATCTCTGGAACTATTCGGAGGCCTATAGAAAACTCCAAACAGGGTGACCTCTCCTTTTCTGTTTCTAACCTCAGCCCATACTACCTCAGTTGCGGAGTCCCCAAACATCCTTTCTGCAAATGTAATACTGTCCTTGACGAACAATGCCACACCTACCCCTCTTTTACCATCTTCTCTGTTCTTTCTGAGACATCAAATCCTGGAACCTGCAACAACCATTCCTGTCCCTGTTTTGTTCATATCTCTGAAATGGCCACAACATCGAAGTCCTAGGTGCCAACACATGCTGTAAGTTCACCCACCTTATTTCGGATGCTCCTGGCGTTAAAGTAGACACACCTCACACCAACTGCTTGCTTACTGGTGCCATCTTGAGTTCCTGAAGCCAGATTTCGGACCTCCCTACTCTCAACCTTTTCTATACGCGAACTAAAATTTTGGTTTTCATCCCCCTGGTGGATTAATTTAAATCCACCCCAATAACCTTCGCGAAATTCACCCACTCCCAGGATATTGGTACCCCTCTGGTTCAGATGAAGACCATCCTGCTTGTAGAGGTCCCAGCTACTCCATAAAGAGCCCTAATTATCCAAGAATCCAAAACCCTCTCTCCTGTATTTCAGACAATATTCAAGGAGAGCTCACATGGTCCAGTTTGGAGTCTGATAACATTACTGATTCAACTCAGAGAGGGAAAAATTTAACTTTTATGAGAAGGAACAGTTGATTGCGCACGTTCTCGTTCCCTTTCCCTCATCACTACAATGTGTGTAAAGTAAAAGAAATTCACAGTCGCCTTCACCACTCATGGATGATTCCGAATGAGGATTCAAATCGAATCTCCCCACGACCTGAATCAAAATAATTCCGCCAAATCCAACTTTTCCAGGAAGGAATCACATTATCAGAAGCGTGTGCGAGCGGAATAACTTCAGAAGTAATGATTCAAACTCAATAGTGAGGGGGTCGGACAGGATATTCTGTAGCTGCGAATGGGAAACCAACATGGCCTCTAGCCTCCCACGTGCAAAGATCGCTATGTCTCAGAGCAGCTGCAGGACGTTCTCCAGTGGGTGGGTGAGCAGCCAGGAGTCATTGTGCACCTTGGTGAAAATGGCATAGGTAGAAATAGGGATGATGTTCTGCAGAAGGATTATTGATGCTCGGAAAAATGTTTAAAGCAAGGGACTACAATAGCGATAATCTCCGGTTTACTTCCAATGCTACATGCTAGTGAGAGTAAGAAAAGGGCATTATGGCAGATGAGTGCATGGCTAAAGTATTTGTGCAGAGGGCAGAGATATAGATTTTAAATCACTAAGATCTTTCTTGAGGCAGAGGTGATCTGTTTAAGAAGGGTGGGTTTTATCTGAACTGGAGGGGGACCAATATCGTGGTAGGCAGGTTTCCTAGTTCAACAAGGGAATTTGTAAACTGGATTGGCCTGGGGTAGAGGGGTGTGGTGTGTGGACTCCTCAACAACAGGGAGGCAAGTGCGAAACTGGGAGAGAATGCAGTAATCAGAAACAATAAAGTGAAGAGACAGGTTAGGCTGGAACACGACAGAGGGCAAGGAATGTCTGTTGGATCATAATGCATCCGTTTCAATCCAAGAGGGTTGACAGGTAAGACCAATGAACTCAGGGCGTAAATAGGTACATGGGACAGGGTTATTATTGTTATGACAGACACATTGCTAAGGGAGGGCCAGCATTGGCAGTTTAATGTACCAGGGTACTGGTGTTTTAGGTGGGACAAAGATGTTGGAAAGAGGTGAGGTGGATTTGCATTTTTGATAAAGACAGGTATCACAGCAGTGATCAGGGATAAAATAAATGAACGATCATCCAGTGAAGCTTTGTGGGTGGCGCTAAGAAATAAGAAGGGGTGGTGACATTATTGGTGTTGGACAACAGCCACAGAATATTAAGCGTTAATTGGAGGAGCAAAAATATGTAAAGAGATTGGCGAGACTTGAAGGGGCAAGAGAATGGTCATAGTAGGAGATTATAATTTTCTAAACAGAGACTGGGACTGACTGAGAATTAATGGCTTAGATAGGCTGAATGCATAAAGTGTGTTCAGGAAAGTTTCCTAAAGCAGTATGTAGAGGGTCCTTCTCGGGAAGGGGCAAAACTCGAACGACTGTTTGGAAATAGAGAAGGACTGGTGATGGACTTCACAGTGAGGGTGCACTTTGGGAAAAGTGACCATAATTTTATTAATTTAAAAATAGTTATCGCGAGGGGCACGACTGGTCGACAGGTGCAAGTTCTAACTTCGAGCAAGATGACTTTTGACAGAATTCGACAGGAGTTTGCAAGGGTTTATTGGAATTGTTTGTTTGCAGGTAAGTGAACCTCTAGCAAGCGGGATGCGTTTAAAGTTGAGATAGCTATGTTCAAGGTGCATCTGTCCCTGTGACGGTAAAGGGCAAGTTTGGCAAAAAGAGAGAATATGCGAGCTCCACACAGATACCTTGTCCATGCAGACTAGGTTTTCCAAAGTAAATTAGTCTTACAGTTGGCTCATATGCATTTAAATGTTTCCCATTCATATGTTTGTCCAATTGTACCACACAATGTTCTCCGTCACCCACCTCCACCCACTATAAAGGGATTAAAAAGCCCATTTTGCAATCTTTTTAAATTCTGATGAGGTGTCACACTAGATCTGAAATGCTAACTCTGTTTATCTATATCTAGTTGCGGACACACCTGTTGAGTTTCTCCAGAAATGCAGAGGCACATAATAAATTTTCAATGAACCGAATAAGTACGGATACTGGAAATAAAAAAAAACATAATTACTGGAGAAGCTTGGAGCATTGCAGAAGGGTTACTGGACCAGAATAATTAACGCTGCATAAACTCCACAATGTGCTGCCAGACCTGCTTAATTTCTGCAGGGATTTCTGTTTTCGAACCTGTTCCACAGACTCATGTCAAAAATGCTCAAACGACTTGTCCAACATGGAGTGCCTGACTGCTGGAAGAGAAAGATTTTAAAAAGTGCAAACATTCATTGTCTCTGAATATACATAAGGTTATCATCACTGACACTACAAAGCTCTTAAACATGGACATGGTAAGAAACAGTGGAAAACACATTCACATTAAACACAGATGGCATTACATGAATAAAGATTCACATGCGTATGTTGAAGTGTTTGAGTAATGAAATAAATTGGAGTTATGACGCCATGGAGAAACCCTAACATAATGAGAATATGAAAAAGCAAGAGTTACCACATCAAAGACCATGTCAGGTCACTATGTGCAGAGCTGACGGGTGAATGGGTCACAGTGTAATTCGGGGGAGAGTCAGTAGAATTGAGTCGCAGTTGTTGCACTTTAACTGGGCCTTCATGTGGTGCTGTATATCACAGCAGCAGCAGCAGAATTGTATTCAATCACAATCTGTACCTTTTTCCACGGGGTCATCTCACAGTCTGCCATTACCATCAAGCCGATCTGTGATCCAGTGACAAGTGTGGGTGAGCACGCCAGAGTCAAAACCATGTGCACCTAAACCTGTTGGCAACCCGTTAAAGCTACCGCACTTGACTGATTACATTCCAAACTGCAGAAACAATATCTGATATAGAGGCTGCAATGATCCCAAGACTAACAGAGCAGATTAAGCTCTGCAGTTCTGCTGCATCCAGTCAATAATATTAATGGACTATTAATCAACTTACTGAAGGAGAGGACTTCACAAATATGAAGTCCTCTGAAATAATAGAACAGCCCTGTACATCAGTTTAAATGACAACGACGTAGGCTCTGCCCCATCCCCAGACAGAAGTGTTGATTTGATTATCCAACTCATCCTCGCATGATGCCCACAGGATCATACGTGCGAGTCTTCAACCAGTTCCTATTCGCTGCATCTGCCATGAAGAAACAGATGAACACAATAGATATGACAAAGGCACTGACGCCATTGCTATAACAGGACTGAGGACTTGTGCTGCACGACGTACCACATCACTAGGAAAGCTGTTTCATTCCAACTCCAACTCTGACATCTCCCTGACAACGTATAAAATTACTCAACTCTGTCCAGTCCCTTAAGAGGAGAATAATTACAATCTGATGAACTACCACCCCCTCAATCCCATCACAAAATTCAAATTAGTATGAGTACTTTCCAACAGAGCTGTAAAGCAGCACATTAATAACCCGTCTCCCTCTGTCAGAGTTTAATATAGTTCACTAATATTCATAAACCCGATGAAATAGAGGCCCAGTCGACTAAACTCTGCTGCCACAACAAGCCTGTCATCCCAGAGATCTGTCTGGGTGCAGTGCATTGATCTCCCGAATGGACTCGACATCTGTCGAGTACAGGGAGCAAAGCAGACAACAACCGTGTATTGATATATAAACGCGGACTAGACATTGTCCAGCACGGGGAGCAATGCCGACCGCAACAGTGCATTGGTCTATAAACCCGGAATATATGTCTGTACAGCACCGGGAACTACGCAGACCATAGCAGTGATCTATAAATCCGGACCAGATATCTGCACAGTACGGGAAGCTATGCAGACCACACCATTGCATTGACATACAAGCATTAGTGTCGGTACGCTGGCTTAAAGTTCTCATTGCTGCCTCACGCTACCAGAAACCCGGGTTCAATACCTGCCTCAGGTGACTGTCTGTGTGGAGTTTGCACGTTTTCCACTTGTTTGCATGGGTTTCCTCTAGATGTTCCGGTTCCCTCCCGCAATCCAAAGATGTGCAGGCAAGGTGAAATTGTCATGCTAATTTGCTTATTGTGTGAGGTGCAGTTCTCAGGGGTAAACGTAGGGCACTGGAATGTGCCTGGGTGAGTACTCTTCGAAGGCTCGGTGTGGACTGTTTTGGGCCAAAGGGACTGTTCCATGCTGTAAGGAATCTAATCCGATTGATCAATGAACTCGGAATTAATATGTCTCCGGCACATAGAACTATGCAGACCACAGCAGTGCATTGATCTTTTAACCAGTATTAGATCTCTATCTAGCACAAGAAGGTAAGCAGACCACATCAGTGCATTGATCTATAAACCCAGAGTAGATATCTGCCCAGTACGGGGAGCTGTGTAGAACACAGCAGTGTATTTATCTATAAACACGGACTACATATATGTCCAGCACGGGGAGATGTGTAGACTACAGCAGTGTATAGATCTAAAGACCTGGAGTAGATATCTGTTCATCACTGGGAGCTACGCAGACTGCAGCAGTGCATTGATCTATAAACTCAGATTAGATATTTGTCCAGCGCAGGGAACTACGCAGACCACAGCAGTGCATTAACATGTAAGCAGAGACTAGTTATGTGTTTATTACTGGGAGCTGTGCGGACTACAGGCAGTGTTGATCTGTAACCCCTGACTAAATATCTGTTCATCACTGGGAGCTATGCATACCACAGCAGTGCATTGATCTATAATCCCTGACGAGACAGCTGACAAGCACGGGGAGATGTGTAGACTACAGCAGTATATTGACCTATACACTCGGACTACATATCTGTCCACCACGGGCAGCTGTGTAGACCACAGAAGTGCATTGATCTATAAATCTGGTCTAGATATCTGTCCAGCACAGGCAACTATGCAGACCGCAGCATTGCACTGATTCATAAACCCGGACTTGATATCTGCCCAGAACCGGGACCAGTGCGGGCCACAGCAGTATAATTGTATCCTGGCAACTTTGAGTTAAGCTCTCTGGAAGAGGTTGAGATTAATGTTGTTTCATTTCTTCTAACATTCAATGTTTTTGGCTGTACTTTTCCAAAATACCGTGAACATGGATTGAAAATTCGTAAAGGAGAAAGTGAGGTCTGCAGATGCTGGAGATCAGAGCTGGAAATGTGTTGCTGGAACAGCGCAGCAGGTCAGGCAGCATCCAGGGAACAGGAGCATCGACGTTTCGGGCATAAGCCCTTCTTCAGGAAAAACTGAGGAAGGGCTTATGCCCGAAACGTCGATTTTCCTGTTCCCTGGATGCTGCCTGACCTGCTGCGCTGTTCCAGCAACACATTTTCAGTTGTAAATTCGTGAAGAAAGCCCAAAGCAACATACGGGCCAGCAATGACCATAATTGTGTCCTTCAAGGGACAACATTGCAAGGAATCGGACTAACTGTTCTGATTTTCCGAAATCATTCTTTGAAAAGGAAACAGCGTGAAATATCATAAAGAGGACGGCAGGATCGAGTTGTTCCAGGCGGACGTCATCTGCTCCACCTTCTCTTTGTGTCTCAGTTATTCATTCTGTTTTCTGGAGGGATTTTGTTCCCACACTTGTAAACATTTAAAGTGCCTCCGACGAGAATGGAGGAGGTGCATCCCAGGCCGGAGGCTGGTGAGAGGAGTCAAAGCCTCGAGATTTAGAGCACAGTGATGCCTGGCGACTCGTCCCAATGCAGTCTGGTCACTGGGCCTGGTGTGACCTGGAGACGAGGCCCAGCGCAGTCTGGAGTCTCGGCGGTGCGGTCTAGAGATGGCCGGAGTGCGGCCCGGAGAGTGGGCCCGGTGCAGAGTGGAGACTGATCACAATGCGGCCTGGAGACTGGTCAAGATGAAGTCCGGGGACTGGGTGCATCGCAGTCTGGACACTCAGCCTGCCGGGTTCTGGAGATGGCCATAATGCAACCTGGAGAGTTGGCCCGGTGCATCTGGAGACTAGGCAGAGAACAGTCTGGTGACTTGGCCTGTTGCGGTTTGAAGACTCGGCTCAGTTCTGTCCACAGACTGGGCACGATACAGCCTGGAGACTAGAGCTGGTTCAGTCTGGAGACTGGGCCTGTCACGGCCTTGAAACTTGGCCCAGCGCGGACTGGAGACTGGGCGCAGGGCCCCCTGGAGATAAGGCCTGATGTTTGCTGCAGCCTGGGTCCCGTACATTTGGAGACTGGTTCTAGCGTGGCATGGAGACTGGGCCTGGCATGCCCTGGAGACTGGATCGGATGAAGTCTGGACATTAGACGTAGTGAAGTCAGCAGAGTAAGATGAGGCCAATCAAAGTAGTGGAACTTTGTGTGTGGCGTCAGAGGATATCGGCGATGTCCTTGATGAATATATTCATCAGCAGTCACAGTGGAAAAGATCAACATTCGTGAAGACGCAGAGGTACAGGTTTGATGATTAGATGGCCTTGAGGTTGATAAATGGGAGTTTCCTTTGCAATTTTGCAAGTTCTGAAAATCGATAAGACCACTGTGGCGGATGGTAATTATTCCTGGATTCCTTGGTAAGCCAAGAAAGAGTTACGGAGCTTTTGGCTTCGTTCTTTATTTCAAAAGTTTCGACAGGCGGAGTGCCACACGACTGGAGTTTAACAAATGTTGTTCCCTTCTTCAAGAAAGGGAGTCTGGACAATCTTTGTAATTATAGGCCAGTGAGATCTACGTCGGTCGTGGGTAATGCGTTGGAAAGGTTATACGAGATAGGATATACTAATATCTAGAAAGAAATAATTTTATTATGGATAGTCAACACAGTTTTGTGAAAGGCAGGTCATGCTTTACAAATCTTATTGCGTTTTTCAAGGAGGCGACAGAACTGGTGGGTAAAAGTAAAGCAGTTGATGTGGAGTATATAGACTACAGTAAGGAGTTTTATAAGATTCCACATAGTAGGTGATTGCAAAAAATACGCAGTTTCGGGAATGAAGGTGATTTAGCGCTTTGGATCAGAAATTGGCTAGCTGAATGTGTTGTGGAAGAATTACTCAATATCCTATAAAAAATACCAAAAGATGCAGAAAGTCATTCACTAAATTAAACTATAATCTTCCAAAGTAAAAGCTGGGGCAGCCAGAAAAAAAATGTCTTCCCTGTTTACCCAAAGGCTCTTTCCTCTGCAGTTTATACAGTTATTGTTCCGTGCATATCGGATAACATTAGCATAACCAGTCATGCTGGCTTGCTTTGTCTTTTCAAACTCATCATCGTCTGCCAGACTGGTTCCCTACATTGCACATAACCTATCACAGCACACTGCCGTGATACTGGAGCCCTATAATATGATCCGGGACATGCATTACAACATTAAGTTAACTGCATAACTGCCAGAGTAACTTCCATATGTACACCCTCCGCCACCTTCGAGACCAATAGATCTAACACAGAGAAAGAATACAAGGACGCGGGACACCCAAAGGCCAAATCAATCGACAGAACCCCAAAATAGGTCAATAACAATTTCCATGATCAAGACTTCAGAGGATTTTTGCTCTGCACCTGTAGTCACAGGACAAAAGCTCGTCCCACAGTGACTGGAATAGGAAAGGCGACCCAAAAAAACTGCACAATCTAAACATGCAAGCAACACGTGCAAGATAGGTTTCTTCATCCGAACAAGGCTTCAACACCATAGCAGACATCAGATCATAGTAGTAGAGTGGCGGAAGCACAGCAGAAGATGGGGCTGAGCCAGAGTCCACTGAAACAACAGGAAATTTTGGCTCAGCAAGACATATATAAAAAAATTCTTAACAAGAGGTAGAGCACAGCAAAAGCAAAAGGCAACAACAAGCAACACAATATCGGCAACAATCTCAATCTTAGCGAACCAAGCCCCCCATCCACCCAAAATACCATCCAACCAGGCATAAAACAGATGGCTGGACCCCGAATTCTCCTTAGGCTCTTTTTGTAAATTCCGCAGTTTACCCATCACCTGAGTAAACGGTCCCTCCGGGCTAGTATTATTGTGAATAAAGGTAGACCATTGTTTCCCAAACAGTACACAGAACCCAACTTTCTCAGCCAACAATCAGTCCACGGCTGCTCTATTCTGCCACGCCATCTGACTGGTCGCATCAAACTGCTCACCTAATGCAGAGAGGGCGTCATCAGAATAATTAATGAATTTCTGCTGATTGTAACAGATATAATTAATCCACTTGGCATGCTTACTAATCAGAATGGCATGGATAATTGACTCCCAGACCTCGGCAGCGTCATTCATGCGGGGGGAGAACCCTGAAAGTCTTGGGGCCATGTCAATTGATTTGGCCTTTGTGGATGCCCCGTGACTGACTAACACTGACCACACGCACCACACGGTCAGGGACGTTCTTCCGGTTAGGATGTCGCAAAGTTGGCGGGGACAGAGCATTAAACTGAGCCCGTAGCCAGACAACAATCGTTCGGAGGAGCATCACACGGGTGCAGACACCATCCCAACCAAAGGAAAGCGTCGGATGCAGCCCCCTTCGAGGCTGCACAGACACCAGGTTTCAGCCAAGGGAACAAACACAGTTCATAACGATATAATCATGTATCACACCGATACAAAAAGGTGCAGCAGTCAAAACAATAAATGTGTGCACACAAGAACCTCTAAAGTGGCCCACCGAAACAAAGTCACGTCATTTGAAACACTCAAAGCGAAAGCAATCTCGCATCTCAGCTCAATCACGGAAAACGACTGTTTACTCATACCGGTAGTCCAAGAAGTACCATAACCAAAACAGTCCCGAATGTGCTGTCACCCAACTCATCCTGACGATTAACACTGGAAGTCTGAAGGAATAGCTACCAGAATGGACAATAGGACAGCATATATAATGGTGAGTGAATCGGGTCAAAAGATGGAGAAGACAGACGCTGGCAGCGCTATTGAGAATAGGTGGAAGAATTATTGGGTTCAAGATCGATAAAGTACAATGGCTGCGACTCAATGCATAGGAAACAATCCTGTCCAGCCAGCATGGCTCTGTATGATTAGTACACTGATACCACTCATTACTGCGGGCAGACAATCATGAAATCGGTACGGCTCCACACCATTTACCCACCTATGCCGATTGGGCAGTCTGTGCAAAGGATTGGCACTACCAAGTGAGATCCACCAGGTCAGCCAAACTGATGGTCACCAAGGCAGTACAGGATTGGAAAGGTTTAGGACTGTGGGGATTTGTTGGTACACGAAGTATTGCGCCAATCCATCCCCAGTCACACAGTCACACAGTCACACAGTCAGGAGAAAGTTCTCCTCCCACAACTGCGTCACCAATGGCGTCGGAGACATCAGTACCCCACTCAGCAAATTCTGAAAATAAGGTAAAGGAGTAACGGATCCCAGCACACCCCGTCCAACCATCGCAGCCGCTTCTCTGCCCTCACATACCTCAAACCCGGAATCCCTCTGTGCCTGCGGGAACAGTCAGGTACAGCGCTTAAGACGTGGATCGACCGTCCATTTGAATGGGAGTAGCAGACACCCTGTTGACCGCAATGGGGACCTCTCTGCTCTTTATCTGGAAAACCGTGCTGACACCTGATCTCCAGGTTCAATGGGCCCCTCCTTGTTATCAGGTACTGGCTCCCTCAGTTTTTTTCTGTGTTTGCATATACTCATGAAACATGATTAGCTGGTGCATGTATTGCTGAAGTTCAAGTTCAATTTGCTTCATGCTTGGCCCGTTATATGGACTCCTCCACTTGGACACTAACACGGGTCTAACGGCAAGCATTTAATGCGGCGTCAAGTTAGTCATGCAATTAGTCTGCATACGGTAACTCATTAGTGCCAGTAGTAGGACATCGACTCAGTTAGGGTTGGCACCCGTACAAATAGTATTCAACTTAGCTTTCAAAAAACCGTTAATCCGTTTCACCAGACGCTGCGACTGGGAATGATACACACCGTCAAACATTGGCTAAAACCACAAAGACTGCAGCACCAACTCAACCAACGTCAGCATAAAGGCAGACCCATTATCTGAACTGATCTCAGACGGTATGCAAAACTTTGGAATAACTTCAGGTGTTAAAAGCATTACCATTGTGTCTGCCTCTGAATTTTGTGACGGGGTTGCTTCCACCCATCTATTAAAACTATGAATGACCAAAACCAGATATATTTTCTTTCTAACAGTCTTTATAATGTCCACAAAGTGGATCACCAAATGCTAAAATGGCACCTCAAAAACAGCTATAAGTCATATAGTGGTCGCTATCCCCTTTCTGACATTATTTTGAGCACAGCCAGCACATTGCGATAATATGTAATCCACTGAAGCCTGAAAGTACGGTGACCAAAAGCCATCACTCCTTTATCTTCCTCAGAACTTTACGTCCAGCACAGTGATCTAACCCATGTGTCTCTGAGAAAAGGACAGTCACAACGGCGTAGGCGCCAACACAAACCTTCGTCTGTGTACCACAGGCCTTCCTGATTGCACCTGGCTCACCTTTGTTTCCAGAAGAGCTGCTCAGCTAAGGTCGACTAAACTTGCATTACAATGCTGTCAGCCGTGTGATTCCGGATCGACACACACGGCTGAAATGCGCCCAGATGCCAGACTAACCGCTTCATCAGCTGCCTGACTACCCATAACCACCAAATCACTACCTTACTCGTGTGCCTGATATTTTATAATAGCTACCGCTTTAGGCTTCATCAATGCTCTCTTCAACTCGACAATCTGCTGACAATGATGCATGGGATACCCATTGATCTCCCAGACGCCCCTTTGCTTCCAAAGCATCCCAAATAAATGAAAGACCCCATGAGCATAGGCAGAATCAGTACAAATATCCGCGTTCTTAAATTCCAACAATTTACTGTCTGCTGTGACGGATTTGAGCTCAACAAGCTCTTTCGAACAAGGCTGAGAACAGGCTTACAATATAACTCCTCGTGCGGCACAGTGGTTCAGTGGTTCGCATTGCTGCCTCACAGCGCCAGGGACCTGGGCTCAATTCCTGTCTCGGGTACCTGTCTGTGTGGAGTTTGCACATTCTCCCCGTGCCTGCGTGCCTGCACCGGTTTCCTCCCACAGTTCAAAGATGTGCAGGTTAGGTGAATTGGCTGTGTTAAATTGTTAATAGTGTTAGGTGTAGGGGAATGAGACTGGGTGGGTTGCTCTTAGAAGGCTCGGTGAGGACTTGTTGGGTCTAATGGCCTGTTTTCACACTGTAGGGAAAAAAATCTAAACTCAGACTCTTTTTGCAAACTCTGCACGATTCCCATCATAGCCGATGTAATATGCAACATCTACAAAAAGTACTGTTTTAACCTCAACAGGCAGAGGTTCAGACTGTAAATCCGTCCTCTATTTAGTTGATGTAGTCACTTCCCTTACATAATCGTGGGTCTCTCCTTCATGAGTTAATGGAATATAATTGGCTACGTTTCTCATCGTACATCTCTGTACAGTAATATCCGGCGATGTCCTTAACATCCGATGCGCTGTTACCCGGGCAGGGATTCATGCAAACTGCTCTTTATCTAACAATGTAGTCACCTTATGTAGCATGTATAAGATCACTGTATAGTCCATCATTGCATAAGATGCCTTCTCATGTGCAAAATGAGCCGCCAACATCTCCTGGTCACAAGGTGGATAGCCCTGACGACTTCATCCAATCTGGTGCCTTAATAAGCAGTAGGCTGCTTAGCTCTCTCTCCCCCAACCTTTGTTGCAAGTACTCCATGTCTATATCCTGCCTGTCTGTTTGATGTGTAAAGGTTGAAATGTTTCTCATGGTTAGGCAGAGCCAACACCGGGTCCGACTGCAATGCCTGCTTAAGAGTTTTGAAAGCTGCTACATCGTCCTTATTCCACTGCAGGGCACTCTGCAACTCGTATGTCCAGCTCCGATATTATTTTCCTCAAAGGATCCATAATTCGGCATACTCCTCAATCCAATCAGAACTAAACCCTGCCATCCCCAAAAATATCATCACCAGCCCAACTGTGCCAGGCCTTGGAGCTCGGGAAATTGCCTCAATCTGATCAGATGCTATCAAATTCAATCCCTGAGATATCCGCCAACCCAAATACTCAACCTGCTGCTTCCAGCATTGCAGCGTCTGCCGACACACCTTATCACCACCATATGCCAACCTTTCCAGAAGAGATATGGTGTCACGCTCACATTACCTTTGACTCTCAGAACAAACTAACAAATTATCGACTTACTGGATTAGTGTACTCTCCAACGGTACACTCCCTCCAGATCCATCGTCAACACCTGATTAAATACAAATGGGGAATGCTTAAACCCTTGCGACATTTGATTATAAGTATACTGCCTTGCACTGTAAAAGCAAACACACATTGACAGTTCTGTGCCAGTGGAACACTAATGTAGGCTGAACATGTCAGTCATTGAAAATCAATCTACTTCAGGCGATAGTCAGCAATGTGTGTGGATTTGGTACGACTGCTGTCCAATCCACCACCACCTCATTAACCGCCCTCAAATCATGTACCAGTCTCCGTTTAGACTTTTCCGCTTTTGGAACAGGCAACAATGGATAGTCGAATGGCTGCATGGTTCCCTGTGCACTCCTGCTTCCAGGATTCCCTGCATTGTTGGTGCTATCCCATCCTTTACATCTGGTTTCAAAGGATGTTGTGATCTTCTAGGTAAATGTGCCCCCGGTTTTAATCTTTTTGCCACTAGGTTCGCTGATTTCATGCTGCACACATCCATATCATGTTGTGGCCATAAGCTAACTGGCAATGCATCCAACCAATAATCAAATGGATAGCCACTTTCTCCAGGTATCATTGGCATTCTCCGTTGGGATATCACGTCAATATCTTCCTGTTTCCCATCTATACACACCACAATTTAAACACAGTTACTATCGCCAGGTTAACAAACCCCTTGTGTCATCATCCACCAATCACTAATAATTTCAACATACTTCGTCGTTGGTCCCATATCCTTGGACAAATGCCCCTCATTTAACGACAGTTTCACATGGGGCGCAATCCCTGTCATACTGCTCCATTTCTCCAGACAATCATTTTGTCTTATCCACAATGCTGCTCGCTGTTTTCCTATCAATATAGCTTCACTATGTAAATGCTGCGGGATTAAAACCTCACAGTGACACCACTCCTCTAATACTTTACTCTGAATCTCGTCCAAACTCACTGTGCAATGTATCACAGACTTGGGTGGCTCAGCCAAAGGCAGTAAAGCTAAAGCATCTTTCCTCCATTTTCCCCAAGTTTCCCAACCATAAACAAATCTGTCTCCTCTCCAAAACATATTTGCCTCACTGGAGTCCTGCAACACCAACTGAGAATTCGTTCCATCTACACTAAATCGCTTCGGAATACATTTCAATTCTAATTCCAACTTCAGTAAAGCGTCCCTACCTAGCAAATTAATTGGTGTCTCCATTGAGGCTGATAAAGGCAAAATGACTATTTTACTACCCGTTTGTAAACTTACTGGAGAAGTAAACCTTGTCAACTGCGGTCCACCAAGAACTCTTCAATTTTAATCAATTTACCTGACATTGGACGGTGGGACGCATATTACGGTTAAACACAACTATAAGTAGCTCCAGTATCCATCATCCAAGGCGTCAACCATCCTTCTACGCTAAAGTGTAAAATAGGTTATTGTTCAGCGTCCCGTGACATCACAGGGTAAAGCGCCTTTACACTTGGGTTCTCTGGGCAGCCCTATCATATCCTGTTCAGACTTACAGGCCCTAACAGGCCTGTAAGGATTTGTGACATTTCAGGTGGAAGTCTCTGAATCATAGGTCCATCTTAGGGCCATTAGGGCCAGGGACAGTATGGATAATCTCTTCATAAATGGCCTGGTTGATAACACCCTAACACACTATTCTTTTTACTCTCTGAATATGACTTCGCACCATACCTATTAGTCCTTATTGTTAGAGAACCCAGTTCCGTCTCGGCTGTTAAATGATTTCATATTGCCCTTGGCATGGTATTTGTGGAAATGCATCTCCAAAAACAGTTATTATAAGTATGGTGTTCTGTGGCCCTTGTCAGTTGGCATTGGGGGTTCTCCCTGGACCAGCATATTATTCATTCCATTGGTGCCAATCAACCCAGTAGTGAAAGGCGGCATTCTTTTGGTTTTCACTCTTTCAGTCCGTTTATGTTCCCCCAGCAGCATTTGTGTGAACTGTCCTTGCAACTACTCCAGCTGTTCAGCCAGCGTCTTTTTATCTTTCCAGTATCTTTCAACCACATGGACTACATGACATCTGAATTCCTGGCGAGCCATGGCTGTTAGACCAACTACCTCCTCTACCGTAGATTTGACTTGAGGGGAATTGCCTCGTCAGTAGCAATCCAGAACATTGCGGTTTAACAGTTGACTATCTTCCACAACTTGTTCTGTTTCAAGCTTTTACCTTTTCAACTGGTTTTCCAAGGATGGTGCTGGGTTTCCTGTATCTCCCAAGATATCCCGTTTCAAAGCGTCTGGATCGACCTTAAGTTGGTAACAGCATAAGTGCCTGTCATACCTTATGTTTTACTCGTTCAAACCGAGCGCCATCAATCATCGGATTGTTCACAACATTCTTCAGGCGGCCTCAGTCCATTGTCTTTCTTAATTTCTTAATTCTCACCACCTGTGCCTTCAACTCCCCCATAGCCAACTGTGCTGTAGTTTCGTCGTCAATGACACTAATCCACTTTCATACACCATCATGCAAATTGGGCAACACAATTCTCAGCTTTTGCAGACACTTGTTTCCCAAATGACAGCATCTTCCCCTGTGAGAGCTTCTTTCCCTTGTTCAAATTGCGACATTGTGCTTCCTAATCAGATACCAATTCTAACCTTACTTGTATCACTTTCCATCTTCCTGCCTGTGTTATTGTCTCCTCCTCTCCCCTCCACTCATCACTCTCTGCCTGCCTCCGCACAACATTCCTGAAATAACTTAGATGTGCCTCATGTCTCTTTTTTCTCTTAACGTGCACGATGTCTGAATCAAATCTCGCAACCGTCTTCTTCCAGGTGTAAAGCGTCCAGTTCAGTTTGCCTTCACGCCTGTTGTGACTCTCGTTTTATTTTTAACACATTCAGCTCTGGATTTGCTGCATTCAAATCCACGTCCCATCTCTCCCTACTGTCCCCCTTATTACAGAATATGTGTGATATTCTATTCAGCCCCACTGGTTGGGGTGGGAGGTTTTACCAACGTCAAAATCTGTGTTTTATTTTAGTTTAGATTCCCTGCAGTGTGAAATCATGCCCTTCGGTCCAACAAGTTCACACCGACCATCCGAAGAGTAACACATCCAGACCCATTTCCGTCTGACTAATGCACCTAACTCTGTGGGCAATTTGCCATGGCGAATTCACCTGACCTGCCATCTTTCGACTATGTGAGGAATCCATGCAGACACGGTGAGAATGTACAAAGTCCACACAGGCAGTCATCCGAGGTTGCAATCGAACCTGGGATGCTGGTGCTGGGAGATAGCAGTGCTAACCACTGAGCCACTGTGTTGCATAAGGGCCTTCCCTTGCCGAGCCTTCATATCCAAAGGCGTGGAGATTTTCTCTTCCAAAGCCTTTGTTTGCAAAAACTGCTCGTTAAGTTCTCTGCCACCCCCTGGTTGTAACTCAAGCCTGTAAGGCTTTCCTCAAACCTGCACTAAACTGCCATACAGCCTTAAAATTTTTAACTCCTGTTCCTTATTCCATATTGACTCTTTTGATTTATCCTTAGTTCTGTCACTCTTAATTAACCCTTCCTTTTCACTGCACAGATTCACATCAAAAGTACCTTGTTGCGACCATTTAGTTAACAAATCCTTAGTTCCCCTTTTCCAGTTTCCAGAAATTTTTATGAATCCGTGTCTTACTGCTGAAAATTTCTTAACCAAGATTCCCACTGCAGTCCCGTTATTCGGTCTGACAAAATTTCTAGTCCAGCTAATCTATTACCTCTGGCCTCACAATTCACTCCCTTATTCAGTATAAGTACGGCAGAGCCTACTATAGACATTCCCTGCTCTACAACTCGCATTCGTCCCTTGCCAATGGCAACAGTCCATGAATTTACTTAGTTTTAAAGAATTAAAAAGTCTATTCTCATTTGTTCAGCCTAAACCATTCTAAGACAGCATCTGCATCATGCATTCACCACTGATCGTTCCTTGAAAATCTTGTTTAAAGAAAAGCTGTCTTAAATTCTTACAATGCAAAATAAAATTAAAACATCCCTCTAATCTTGATATCCGGGGGAACAAAACACAGGCATCTAAAAACCAATAAACAGTTATGCAGACAAACCATATCACAGTGGTTAAACTCTGAAAACTCTTTCTCTCTGTCGTTCTCTCTCTCTCGCGCGCGCGCGCACACACACACAAACCCGCAAAACTTGCTGCAAGCCAGATCTGCCCTCTCTCTGACACAGACGCACACAAAGACATTCTGCAAGCAGTGTTTCTCTCTCAGACGCGATCACACGCAAAGACTTTCCGCAAGCCAGAGTCTCACTCACATACGCAGGCACATACAAAAACTTGTTGCGAGGCAGAGCTGCTCTTTTTCACAGACACTGACACAAATAAAGATATTCTGCAAGCAGAGCTTCTCTCTCTCACAGATACACACGCAAGAACTGGTTGACATCGGTTGGACCGAAAAAGTCTGTTTCTGTGCTAGACATCTTTTACTGTGGGATCATAAAACTGAACTCTGCTCTGGTTCACCTCTGGGTTCTCTGATGTCCACTTGTTCATTATCTAGCTTATTCACCAAAAACGGATACCCGCGTATTCGCCAAAAACGGATACCCGCGCAACTTCATCAGCAAATGCCTAAGAGAAAGACCACAGAACGAGGACATACCACAACCAAAAGGACTAGCCACACTACCATACATCAGGAGCATCTCGGAACTGACATCCAGACTACTGAGACCCCTAGGACTCATAACGGCACACAAACCAACAGCCACGCTCACACAACAACTCACCAGAACGAAGGACCCAATACCCAACATGAGCAAGACGAATGTAGTGTAGAAAATACCATGCAAGGACTGCACTAAACACTATATAGGACAAATAGGAAGACAGCTAACAATCCGCATACGAGACACGAAACGACACGACCAGCTATCCTTAGTAGCCACACACGCAGACAACAAGCAACATGAATTCGACTGGGACAACACTACTATCATAGGGCAAGCCAGACAAAGAACAGCCAGGGAATTCCTAGAGGCATGGCATTCATCCACAAACTCCATCAACAAACACATCGACCTGGACCCAATATACCAACCACTACAGCGGACAGCTGAAACTGACAACCGGAAGCAGCGGGGACAGACCACTATAAACACCGGAGGAAACATCAAAGAAGCGCTTCGCAGGAGGCTCCCAAGCACTGATTATGTCGCCTAGCCTGGGGACGAAACGTTTGCAACAAAAACTTCCAGCTCGGCGAACAGAACCACAACAACGAGCACCCGAGCTACAAGTCTTCGCACAAACTTTGAACTTTTTATTCTATTCTACTCACCCCCTACGCGGTTTTCCTGAACAATCTTCCTTGTCTGCTCAAATTTAGATTCTCAATCAACCTTCTGTTTCTTTGGATCAGAGTGACCCACTAGCAGCTTTCTTTACATGTCTCTGATCCCGAAAAAGTTCCTTATTTGACAAAATAAAGATCAAATTAGCAGTAAAACGGTTACCCTTTCTTTTGTGCATGGCCAGCCCTGTCTGTCTCAGGAGAGCACTCGGTTCAACTGGGAAGTGCCCTGCACCTGCAGCCTCTTTTCAGAGGAAAAGGTCTTTTCCCGGTCCCATCTGGGGTGCCAAATTTGTTGTTGAAAAAAGAAACTCTCAATGTTCTATGACATATTACCAGGAGATGCAGAAAACGCTTCACGAAATGAAATTAAATGTTGCAAAATCAAAGCTGTGGGTTTCAGCAAATTGTCTTCCATGACTCCCTACATGGTCTTTGTTCTCCTCCAGTTTATGCAATTGGTTGATCCCTCACTTATCGTCCAACATTAACACAACCAATTATGCTGGCTTGTTTTAGCTTTCTAAAGTAATCATCATCTGCCACATTGGTTACCTCCATCACACTTAACCTATCATATTACAACACCATCACTTTCAGCATTAGCTCATCTTGCAATTACTTAACCAGCCTATCACAATGCACTACCATTACCACTGGAGCCCTCAACATGTCCCCGGACATACATAACAAAACCAGGTTAACGACATAACTGCTGCAATGGCTTCCATATCAATTCCCTGCTTTTCTTTTGTAACTTTATTTTTAGTTTACATGTGCCAGCACGGCATGTGCAGAACGTTTCTTACCTTGCCGTACAGTCACCTTTGGGAGTGCGGTAACCAGAGGAATTTACTTACAGCACGTGGAATTTTATCTGAATCAATCTATTCGTTATAGATCTATTCAACCCATTGCGCAGTTTTCCTGCACAATACTCTGCGTCTCTCCTTTATTTAATATACCATCCATCTCATGGTTCTTTGCAACCAAGAGACCATCTGGCAGTTTCCCTGCACTTCTGCCACTGCCAAATTAACTTTCATTTATTCCATAGGAACAGAAGAATCGATATTTCGTGCATAAGCCCTTCATCAGGAAAATCCATTCGTCAAGATCGAATAGTGGAGCAGACTCGATCTGTCGAATGGCCTAATTTCTGCTCCTATAATCTTATGGCCTGGTAATATTTCGGTTTTCAGCAGTACGGTGGCTCAGTGGTTAGCTCTACTGCCTCACAGCAACAGGGACCACTGTTCGATTACACTCTTGGACGACCATCTGTGTGGAGTTTGCACCTTTTTTTCCGTGTCTGAGTGGGTTTCCTCCTCGTGTTCTTGTTTCCTTCCTCAGAACACAGATTTGATGTGTAGTTGAATTGGTTATGCTAAAGTGCCCATTGTTTTCAGGGATCATTCGATCAGGTGCATTATTCATGGGTCAAAGTATAGTAATGGGGAGGTGAATGAGTTTGGTACAGATACTCTTCAGATGATCGCTATGGACTTTTTGTGCCGAAGGGCCTGTTTCTACAGTACAGGGATTTTAAGAAAATACAGGCTGCTGTAAATATCCAATGAGGCACAACGCAAGCTCGAGTAGCTCCTCACTTCTCAATTTGCTACGTTTCAGCCTGTAGGAATTAATATACAATCCCATAACGTCATAGCCTTTCAGTATTATGAGTGTTCTCCATTTTAATACTCTGCCTCCTGGGGTCCATGTGAACATGCCTTATTTCTTTTGCAATCAATACAGAGAATCAATTGCCTCAATTCACGCATTAACTACACTATTTTGCATCTGTTTCTCTTTCACGATATATTAAAGCCCACTTTTCTTTTGCACTGGTCCTCCAAACACTCTGTTTCCCATCAACTATCCTTCCACCTCTTCCAAGATACGAAAAATCTCACTTTCCAATTCCATACACTTCTGACGAAATGTTATACTAGTCTTGAAGCATTAAGTTTGTTTCTCTACCTCTGCTGATGTTGCCAGACCCTCTGGGTTTCTTCAAAATTGGGAAGTCACAGAACATATTTTCAATAAAGCAAAGACCAGTGGACGCTGGAAATCTGAAACAAAAACTAAAATTGGTGGAAACACTGGGAACTTTGAAGAACAGTTACAGGAACCGAAAAATTAAATCCAATTTCACTTCACAGGTACTGCCAGATGTACTTCGTTTCTCCAGTAATTTCTGTTTTTCAATAAGTTTCAAACACGTGTGATAAAAATACTCAAACGCTCTGTCCGACATGGAGCAACATACACCGGGAAGAGAAAGATAACACAAGGTTCACAAATGGGTTCTAAACCTACATAGGGTTGGAAACACTGACACCACAAACCTCTTCGCCATGTTCAGAGAGAGAAAAAGAGGTAAAAACATTAACTTTAAACACGGAAAATGGCAGTACCTGAGGGGAAAGGATTCAGATGAAAACGTTAAATACATTTCAGAAATGTGACAACTTGGTGATATTACCACATGGAGGGACCCTTGTCAGAATGGGAATATTAAAATTGAAGAATCGCCACATCAGAAACCAGAGGAGGTCACTGAGGACATGGACGATGGGTGAACGGGTCCCAGTGTGAATTGAGTACAGACAGCAGAACTGTTTTGCAGAACTTGCATCTCTAAATGGGTATTCATGTGGTACTGTAGACTACAGCAGGAGCAGCAGGAGCAGAATTGCATTGCAGCATAATCTGTAACTTTTTGCCCTGGATAATCCCCTCAGTCGACCATTTCCATCATGTCAATCTATGGTTCAGTGACGTGTGTGGATGAGCATATCAGGATCAGAAACATGTGTACCTAAATATGATGAAAAATGTGTTGCTCGAAAATCGCAGCAGGTTATGCAACATCAAAGGAGCAGGAGAATTGACGTTTCGGGCATAAGCCCTTCTTCTTTACCTAAACATGATAACGTGCTATTATATCTGCCGCACTTGACTGCTTATATTCCAAACAGCAAGACTAACAGCTGATGGCGAGGGGACGATGACCCAAAACCAACAGATCAGATCGAAGCGATGCACTCCTGTCACATTCAGTCAAAATAGGTGATAGACCATTAAACAACCCACTGGAGCAGATGGTTAATAAAATATCCCGTCATGAACAATTGAACAGCCCTAAATATCACTGTAAATGGCAAGGGTGTAGTGGCAAATGCACATCCTCAGCCAGAATTACCCTCATCATTACGCCCACAGAATCAGAGATGACAGTCTTCAATCATTTTGATTCACTGCAGGTGACAGGATTAAACAACAGAACACAGCAGGTACGGTAAAGACATTGGTCCCTGACACTATGTTTGCAATAGGACTAAAGACTTGTGTTGCACAACAAGTAATTTCCCTGGCGAAGCTGTTACGTTCCAGCTCCAACTCTGACCTCGATCTGGCAACGTGGAAAATTACTAAACCACTTCCAGTCTCCTAAAACGAGAATAATTACAGTCTAACAAATTACCACTCCCTCAGTCCCATTCCGCTAGTCAAATACTTCGACAGCTCTTTTTGACAGAGCTGTTAAGCAGCACAGAAATAACCTGCTCAGTGTGGTTGCTGATAGGTCCCCATGTGGAGATAATGCTTTTTTCGAAATATCAATGGGTTAATATTCCACCCAGGCTAATGTTCTGGCAGCTGGTGGAAGATAAAAACAATTAATAAAAGATCGAGATGCACAATGTGGTGTCAGTAATACCGACATTGAAGCCATTGTCAATTATAAATATCAATTTACTTCCCCAATGTACATTCCATGTTTTCCTGGTCTGGCCTAAAGGTGACTCCAGGCACACAGATCTGTGATAAACTCTTCAATGGTCTCTGAAACGGCCAAGCAGAAAACTCAATTGCATTAAACTGTTCCGGGGTCTTAGAGGATAAAACCTTATCAACACGCAGCCGCAGACTCGGGATCGGAAAAGGGAACGGAAACACAGTCCAGTCGACCTTGCAGTGGCGTCCGTCCTACACCTGAGAGCTTGTGATAACATTTAGAGAGATTTCTCACAGATTGCACTACAACACCAGGAAAGGAGTTGTTCACTCAACACATTGAGCCTCCTCCATTCTCGTTCATAGCCGAATATCTCTTCAATGCACATTTCACACACAATCTATTTTCATGTATCAGGAATGAGCACCGGAAAATATGAAATTTCAACTGCCGTACTCCCTTCGATCCAACAACTTGTACCTCATTCAATATAATGATGACTGCGCCTCTGTCTCCACACCATGCATCTGCTCTTTCCCCATCCCGTCAGTTTTGGGAAATATTTATTTATTTTCATAACCTTGGCTTCATCAGCCTTACGTTGCAGAGAATTATCAATGTTTACCAATCTCTGGGTACAGACATTTGTTCTAATCTCAGTGTAAAATCGCGTGTCTGTATCTAATTCTGTGGCTCATGTTTTAGACGTCCCAGCCAGGGCTATTATGATCTCTGTTTCCCATCTGCCTTGCACTGTCAGAGTTTAATGCACTTCACTGAGATCTCCACTCATTTTCCTGAACCTCATTGAATACATGCCCAGTTGATGCAAATTTCTGCTCACATAAGCCTATCATCCCAGAGATCGGTCTGGTCATCTTAACTGCACTAAGTCAAAGTCAGGTTTGTCCTTTATTATGTAAGGAGGCTAAGATTGTACAATGTTCAAAATGAGGTCTGAAAAAGGCTCTGAACAGCTGCAGTAGACACCCTAACTCCTGCAATCAAATCCCCTTGAAATGAAGGTCATCTTACACTTTGCCTTCCTAACTTTTTTCTGCTCCTGTAATATTGCTTTCATTGATTGGTGTGCAAGGAGATCCAGAACGTTTTCAATGTTACAGCTGCCCACTTGATGTGTCTCTGTCCATTGTTCAGCGTGCCAATGCCACTCCCTGTATTAAATTTTGGCTTCAGAACTCAATGCCTGCTTGGACATCGGATGGCTGCGCAGAAGCAAACAACAAATAAGGCAGAAGTTAGTTAAAGGAGAAACAATGCTTTTACTCCTTCATGGTTTCACTAATTCATTCATTCTCTCCCTCACAGGCTCCTTCGCTAAATCTCTCTTGGTCTCCCTCATTCGCCCATTGTCTCCGACGTAGGCTCCCTCCATTTTTTATTTTGCTTGCTCCCTCCCCCGCAGGCTCGCTTCCCTCTCCCGCCCAGTCTCACTCGTTTGCATGCTCTCTGCCACCCAGGTCGGTTCAGTCATTCCTTCCAGGTCTTATTTGTTCGCTCTATTACTCCCACCCAGCTCGCTCGTTCCCTTCCTGTCTGTCTTACATGTTCGTTCGCTCATTCCGATCCAGGATCAATCTCTTCCTCTCTCCCACTCTCCCTGATACACTCACTCGTATGCACCCAGTCGTGATTGCTCCCGTTCTCCCAATCTCAATCATTCGCTCTCTCAGCTTCACTCAGACTCGGTCACACCCTTCCCTTCGGTTTAACTCGTTCACCCGCTGTGACTGGCACAGGCCGCAGCCTCCCTTACCCAGTTTACTCGCTCTCTCCCACTCAGGCTTGCTCGCTGACTTAGTCTTGGTCACACTTGCTCGCTCCCACATAGGCTGGTTCGCTCGCTCCCAAGCAATCCCTGTTGTTCACATCTTCCCTCCCTTCTGGTCTCGCTCACTTGCCTGCACTCTCCAACCAAGTCTCACTCATTTGCACCCTCGTTGTTTCACCAGCTCGCGTCCTCCCGGTTTCGCTCACTTGCTCGTGCTATCCCACCCAGGGTCTCCGGACTCGTAATTTTGTTCCCCGTCTTTCGCCAAGACTCGCTCTCTCTCTCCCTCTGTTCTGGCTCTCCCTCTCTCTCCCACACAGCCTCGCGCCGTCCCTCCCTTCCTTTCGCTCACCTGCTCGTGCTATCCTACCCGGACTCGCTCGATCCCTCCCTCCTTCTTGGTTTCACTAATTTACTGGCTCTCTCCACCCCAGACTCGCACGCTCATTCTCTGCGGTGCGACTCATTCACTCACTGTCTCCACCAAGGGTCACTCCTTCCTTCCCTCCTGTTTCACTCATTCACTCGCTGTCTCAAACATGGACTCCCTCCCTCCCTCTGATCCCAGGAATTCACTCACTCTCTCCCACTCAGGCACGCTCATACATTCCATTCCGGTCTCACTTATTCAATCATTGTCTCCCTCATAGGTTCACTCCCTTCCTCCTGGTTTCTCTCGTTCGCTCCTTGTCTACCACGCAGGCTACCAACAATTTTCACTCACTCTCTTGTTTTCTTCCACACAAATATGCTTGCTCCCTCCCTCCTGGGCTCCTTGATAGCGTCCTTCCTCCCCTGAGTCTCAAACGTATGCTCGCTCTCTCCCACTCAGAATCGTTCGCTCCCTGCCTCCTGGTCTCACTCATTCTCTCTCTCTCTCTCTCCCTCTCTCTCTCTCACACACACACACTCACACATACACACACACACACACACACACACACACACACACACACACACACACACACACACACACACACACACACAAATACTTGCTCCAACCATCCCAGTCTCATTCATTCATTCGACTTCTCCAAACGAGGCTCGCTCTTTCCCTCCCTCCCGTTCTCATATTTTCGTTCGGTCGTTCCTACAATCCACCTGTACTCACTGATTAATTCACACACTTTCACTCAGACTCGCAAGCTCTCTCCCTCCCAGTCTCGCTTGTTTGCCTATGGTCTTTCAACAGTCTCGCTCCCTCGCTCCCTACCAGACCCACATGCTGCCACACTCTCTCCCATCCAGTGGGCTCTCTCTTTCACTCCTGGTCTCGTTCGCTCGCTTGGTTCCTTCCTCCCAGTAATTCCCCCTCGCTTGCTCTCTATCAAACCTACTCATTCGCAACTTTCCTTCTGATCTCACTTGCTCACGTGCTCTCTCCCACTTAGTTTCGCTCTCTCCTTTCCTCATAATCTCACGGTTTTGCTTGCTTCCTTCTTCCTGGTCTCGCACGTTCGCTTGCTCTCTCCCATCCAGCTGTGCTCCTCAACTCCAGGTGTAACATGTTTGATCACTCGCTTCCACCCATACCCACTTTCTCCCTTCCTCCTCATCGCGCTCAATCACTGGAAGTCTCCAACACAGTCTCGATCGTTGTCTCCCTCACTGTAACAAATGTTCACTCGCTCTGTCCTACCCAGCTCTGCTTGTTCCCACCCACCTGATCCAACTCGTTGGCTGGCTCGCACTCTCTCTCTGACCTCGCCCGCGCTCTCCCACACAGTCTCATAGCTTGCATCTCTCACTGCGACACTTGTTTGCTCGGTCTGTCACACTCAGGTTTGCTCACTCACCCCTCCTGGTCTCGCTTTCTTGCTCGCGCTCTATATCCCAGGCTCTCATGCTCGCTCCTTCTGGTCTGACTCGATCACTGACTCTCTCCACACAGGCTCGCTCCCTCCTTCCCTTCCGTTTCACGGATAGCTCCCTGGCTCCCACATGGGCACCCTCTGGTCTCACGTATCCGCTCGCTCTTTCCAACCCAGGCTATATCACTCCCTCCCTCCTGGTCTCATTTATTCTCAAGCTTGCTCCATCCCTCCCCCGAGTCTCACTTTTTCGCTCGCTGTCTACCCCGCTGGGTCCCGACTGTATTCACTCCTTCACTTGCTTTCTTCCGCACAGACACGCTCACTCCTTCCCTCCTGGACTGCCTTGCTCGCTTTCTCCCTCCTTGGGAGTCTCATTGCTTTGCGTTTGGTATGCGTCCTTTATCGTTCAGAATATTGACTACAGTAGTTGGGAGGACATGTTGTGGCTTTACAGGACATTGGTTAGGACACTGTTGGAATATTACGTGCAATTCTGGTCTACTTCTTATTGGAATGAAATTGTGAGACTTCAAAGAGTTCATAAAAGTTTTACAAGCATGTTGCCAGCGTTGGAGGATTTGAGCGTTAGGGAAAGGTAGAATAGATTAGGGCTGTTTTCCCTGGAGCGTCGGAGTTTGAGGGATGTTCTTATACAGCTTTATAAAATCAGGAAGGGTATGGATAGAATAAATAGACAAGCGTTTTTCCATCGGGTAGGAGAGTTCATACCTAGAGGGCATAGGTTTAGGGTGAGAGGAGAAAGATATGAAAGATACCTAAGAGGCAATCTCTTCACTCAGAGGGTTGCACGTGTTTTGACTGAGATGCCAGAGGAAGTGGTGGAGACTAGTACAATTGCAACATTTCGAAGGTGTTTGGATGGTATATGAATAGGAATGGTTTGGAGGGATATGGGCCAGATGCTGACAGGTGGGACTAGATTGGGTTGTGATATCTTGTTCGCATGGACGTGTACCACCGACGGGTCTGCTTCTGTGCTTTAAATCTCTTTGACTCTACGACAAGATCAGTCTGTACCTCGAGGTTCTACTATCAGTCACTGTTTGTTAACAGGCTGCACAATCTACGAAACAAAACTAACGATTGGACTGTAAAAAACAATATTTGTTGAATCGTCATTTTTAAAAATTGATGCATCTGATGAAACTTACGAAAGCCGAGCGACCGCCTTCACAGATCATGAGTTTCTGGTGATTAATTCCACGCGCAATGATCAGAGGAGATAGCCCTTAGTAATGGGCAGCATGGGTTGTGTTGCTCTATAAGTGCACGTGATCCTAGTGATGCTGCTGTTCTTTGCAGGGACACAGCTTGTGCTAACGCTTTGTGAACCATGGTTAGTTCCCCCCTCGCAGTTCAAACCTGCCTCTTGGCAGATCGTTTCCTCATTGGAAATCGTCAGTGCCTTCTTATGATTTCCATTCTGTGATCCACAGGATATTGGGGATCTTACTTGCCCAAAAAGTCAGCCCCATTTGGATCCCTGAAATAAAAAAAACAATCAGTCAATAGGCTGAACAGGATTTTATGGAGTGGGACAAGTTGAACAGAGAAGATTCAACATAAAATATTCCAGCGGAGAACAGTCCCTTTGGCCCTTGATGTTGTGCGACCCCTGACATGAATCTGGTGTCCATCAAACCTGCACCGTTCCATTAATATCCTTATGCATGTCCAATGAGCATTTACAAATTCCCTTAAAGTCAGCGAGTCTACTACTGTTTCACGCCACTACTACTCTGAGTGAATAAAAAAACCCTGATATCTGTCCAGATCTATCAACCGTCAACGCAAAACTATGTTCCCTCGCATTGGCTTTCACCATCCGAGGAAAAAGTGTCACACTGTCCACCCTATCTCATCCTCTGATTATCTTTTACATGTCAATATGTTATCCCTCAATCTTCTTCTCTCCAAACAAAACAACCTCAGTTCCCTCAGCCTTCCTTCATAAGAACTTCCTTCCATACCAGGCAACATCCCAATAAATCTCTAGTGAACCTTTTCCAAAGCTTTCACATCCTACCTATATTGTGGTGACCAGAATTGCATGCAATACTCTAGGCGCGGCCTTCCCTGTGTCTTGTACAGCTGAAGCATGAACTCGTGGCTCCGAAACAAATCCCACTACCAATAAATGATCACACCGTAAGCCTTCTAAACAACCCTATCAAACTGGTTGGAAACTTCCACGGATTTATGCACCTGGACACCGAGACATCAAAGAACTTTACCATTAGCCTAGTACTCTGCATTCCTATTACTTCTTCCGAAATGAATTACCTCACACTTTTCTGCATTGAACACCTTTTGCGACTTGTCAGCCCAGCTCTGCCTCTTATCTATGCCTCTTCGTATCCCACTACATCCTTCGACATTGGTCACAAAACTGCCTACTTTAATATCATCGACAAATTGACTAACCAAACCTTCTCCGCCCTCATCCAGACCTTTTATAAAAATGGCAATCAGCAGTGGTCCCCAAACAATTCCTTGCAGCACACCGCTGGTCACTGAGCTCCAGGATGATCATTTCCAATCAACAACTATACTCTGTCTTCTTTCAGCTAGCCAATTTCTGATCCAATTCATTAGATCACTTTCAATCCGGAAACTCCATATTTTGAGTCACAGCCTACCGCGTGGAGACTTATTAAACGCCTTACTGAATTCCATATACAGCTCATCAACCACTTTACCTTCGTCCACTGGATTTTTCACCTTCTAGAAGAAATTGATAAGTTAAGTAAGGCACGGTCTAAACTTCACAAAACCTTGAGACTGTCTCTCATCAAATGATTCGTTCTTGATGATGATAAAACCTACCTCTAAAATCTTTTCCAATATTTTACCCACAAATGAAGCAAGGCTCAGTGACCTATAATTACTCGCGAGTTCTGATTCCGCTTCTTAAAGAAGGGAATACATTTGCTGTCCTTGCAGACATATGGCACTACTCATGTTGACAATGATGACATAAAGCTCCAAGCGATAGTCTCTGCAATCTCCTCGTTGGCTTCCTAGTGAAGGCTAACGTAAGTCCCATCAGGCCCAGGGATCTTGTCGATTTGCAAATCTTCCAAAATTGCTAACACTTCACCTTTGTCAACCTCAATCCCATCTAGTCTAGTAGCCTGTATCTCCTTATTCTCACTGACATTGCCCTTTTCCAATGTGAGTACTGACGAGAAGCATTTGTTAAGAGTTTCCTCTATGTCCTGAGATTTCACACGCAACTTTCCATTACTATCTCAGATTGGAGTTTGTCGTAACATACGCAAATTTTTATTCCTGATATACCTTATTGAAAGCCTTTGGATTTTCCTTGAATCTGTCCGCCAACAACTTCTCATGTCTCCTTCTGGCTCTTTTTAGCCCGCTCTTTAGATCTTTTCTCGCTAACTTTTCACTGTCAAGGTACTAACCAAGCCTTCATGCCTCATCCTCACATAAGCCTACTTTTCCCTCTGAGCAAGAACTTCAAGTTATTTAGTAAATCATGTCTCCTTCTCTCGATACCTAATTCCCTACGTGATGTGTGTGTTCTTATCAAGAATGTGCACTAGCTGTTCCTTGAATAAGTTTCACATTTGCAATTTGTCTATCCCCTGCAGTTTCTCTCCCCATCCTAAGCATACTTAATCTTACTTAATCGCATTATGGTTGCCTTTTGACCAATTATATCTCTTTCACTGCGGTATGTAAATATCCTGGTAATTTCTAATGCAAACGTAACCGAATTATGGTAATTATGGCCAAGTGCTCACCTCCCTCCAAATATAACACCTAGTCAGGTTCATTCCCAGGAATCAAATTCAATACAGCATCGCCACTTGTTGGCTTGTCTACATACTGTCAGAAAAACCTCTAGCACACTTCGAACAAAAACTGACCCATCTGAACGACTTGAACTACAATATTCCCAGTCCCCAATTACAACTACATGGTTACTCTCGCTCCTATTGAGAATTGTCTTTACTATTCTTTCTTCCACATACCTGGAAGAATTCGGAAGCCTACAGAAATCCTCCAATATGGCGACCTCTGCTTTCCGATTTCTAACCTCGGCACAAACTGCCTCAGTGAATGAGTCCTCATATATTATCTCAGCTGCTGTAATGCGACATTGATTAATAATGGAACTGCCCACTCACCCCATCCCCTTTTACCATCATCTCTGCTCTTGCAGTAAAATATAAATCCTGGAATCGACAACAAACATTCCTATCGCTCCTCTAGCTGTGTCAATTAAATGGCTGCAATATCGATATCCCAGGTATAAACCCATACTATGTTCACTCACCCAATTTTGGATGCTCCTGGCATTGAAGCATACACATTCCAAACCAATATCTTGATTGGTGATGCCCTCTCGTGACCTTGTAAATCTATACCTGACTTCCAGTACGGTGGAACTACAATTCAGGTTTCCATGCCCCTCCCTGCTGCATCAGTTTAAAAACATCAAAGGGCTTTAGCATTTTTCCAATCATCAAGATATTGGTAAACCTCTGTTTCAGGTGAAGACCATACTGTTTGTAGAGTTTCCTGCTTCCCAAGAAACAGCTCCACTTCTCCAAGAATCGAAATCCCTCCATCCTGCAACATCACTGTAGCCACGTGTTCAGCTCCTCCCTCACCCTGTTCCTAGATTCATTAACAAGTGGACGCGCAACAAACCAGAGATGACAACTTTGTTTGTTTTAGATCTAAGCTTCCACTAAAGTTCACTGAATTCCTGCCTGAGATTCCTTCCTTTCTTCCAAACTGTGTCGTTATTGCCTTTGTGGAGCACAACTTGGGACTGCTCGCCCTCCCGCTCCATGATCCCAAAACCACGATCAGAGGCATCACGAAGCCTAGCATCTTGGAGCCAACACACGAATCGTGAGTCTCTCTCGTATCCAAAAGTCTTCCTCCCTGTCCAACTAAATATGGAGTTCCTAATGACTGAAGTTTTGCTCCTCTTCTCCCTTCCCCTCTGAGCAACAGGCACAGACTCTGCAAAAGAGACCTGTGCACCATTGCTTACCCCTGTAAGTAGTTCCCCCGCCCCCAACTTGATCCAAGACGGTATTCTTGTTGTCGGTGGCACTCACCATAGGATATCCCTGCACTGCCTGTCAGTTCCCTTTCCGACCCCGGACGGTAACCCAACTATCTTCGTCACGTGGCTGTGGAGTAACTACCTCACTGTAAATCATTTTAATAGCGCTCCCCGCCTCCCGATTGATTCAAATTGCATCCAACTCCAGCTCCAGCTTCCTTTTAATGTTTCTGAAGGAGCTGGAGTTGGGTTGACTTCCCACAACTTAAGACAGCAGGGGAATTCCACGTAAACCTTATCTCCCACATACTGCAGCAGGAACATTCAGCTGCCCTAACCTTCGTTTCCACTATTTTAAATTCCCAAATACACCACTGAAAAAAAATGAAACAGGAAAGTGAATAAAAAGCCTATCATCTTACCAACCAACACAGAGATTTTGTTTGTTAGTAGGAGACGATTGGTGGAAGACTCCACATGCGTCGTGTTTCGGGTGAAGCAACTGCAAAATATTGAACTTTGTGACCTCTCTAACTGCCTCCAGAAATTGAAGAACTCCGGACCTAAAAAGTATTTTAAACTGTATACTGTCGTATCTCGACAGGAATCACTGCTCCCTGCTGATCTTGTGATCTCTCCGAGTGCCTGCAGGTGAAGAACAGACTGTTTCACTCATTTTGTGGATTCGCATAAATTGATGAATGAGTGAGAAAGTGATGTGTGTGAGGTCAGGATGCTGACGAAGCGCGTTCGGTCAGGACTTCCAATTATGGTGCATGCTGTTACATTCAACAGTGTCAATACAACTCGCGTGTGGTGATTGATGCCAGACAGAATCCATAAATTTGAGTTTATAAAGTGAGTATTAGCTTTCCATTTGCTGCTGTTTGCTTCAGATGCATTCTGCAGAACCGTTCTCCATCTAAACCCAGTCAAAAGAAGGTCAATTGACCCATGTATTAATCTCTCGCTTTCACGCAGAGGCACAATTTTATTTTGACACTTATGAATGTGAAGGACACTTATACTGGATACGCTTTTCGAAGTTGAACTGTGATTCACAGAGTGCGAAAACAGACTGTTAAATTGTTCGTTTTCTTTTTGTCCTGGGTCTGGTCCAGGGTGCAGGTAATTGGAATCTGGGGCGCATGTCAGCTTACATTACCATAAGTGGTTTGTGAGGTACGTTTCTGAAAATCCATGCCTACATATTGGCTGCCTGGGTCAGTTTGTGGCTGAAGGTGAACGTTCAGAAGGTGGCCGAAAGCCATTTTGGGCTGATCACGTATTGGTTTCTACTTTGGACACCACCTGCACCTACAATGAGACCAGTGTTAGTTTTCCACCTGGCCAAAATGAAATCTAATTGATTTGTTGTGAAGGAATGTTTGAATGACTGCCCTGACACAGGTTGCAAACTCTGTGCACTGATGTAGTTGCAGGGTCAGTATCATAGTCAGCTGTGAGGTGCAGTGGCAATGTATCTGAATTCAGGTCTTTTGGAAACCATGTTTAATGTTGGTCATAATTGGAAGGGTTATGTTTCCCATTTGAACAATAATGAGATATTTATTTTATAATGTGATTTGGACAACAATAAGATGTGAAATCTGAAAATGTTGCTTCACAATGATTGCATTATCGGAGAACAACTAGGTTGTTACTATATTTATGAAAAGAAAATGTAAACTCATGACAACGCTTTATGATAGAAAAGTAAAGAATATTCATGTTATTTTATACCAAGTAGAGAATATGTTGCTTCATTGTTGCGGTGATCACAATTAGATATTCAACCACAGTTTTCAAATGAATGCCTTCTCACTCCAAGGCTTCAAAAGTTGTTATTCACCGAAACATTACACACTCACAGTTTGCAAACGATCGAAGAATCAAATACAATCCGAGTTCTTATGAATTTAAATATAATTAAGCAATTGGATTTCTCACAGACATATACGAGCTTTAGCCATTTACAAGTAAATGATAGTAGTTCGATGTGCACTTTGAATAATACATTAATGAATGATTTGTGTTATTAAATTGTGTTTGTTGCGAAACAAAAATACATATGCTCACTTTAAAAATGGAGATGGTTTTCTGAATATTGAAGTTAACTTAAATTTCAGGCTCAGATTGCCAAATGGAAAGTCGAGGAGATGGGATGTTTCAAATTGGATCCACATAATACTTGCTTGTTAAATGAATGTCGAAGATTTAGTTGCTGTTTTGACAACAATTGAAATTTAACCAATTCGTTTAAGTTATGCAAGGATACGTGAACCCAATCGAGTTTGAATTTATTGTTTTCAGAACATTGGGCCAGTGACAGGAATGATGTTGGGGGTGTGAAGAACAGGTGGCATTATGAAAATTGTTCTAATCAACTGCCACTGTACAGCAGAACAACTGCTGTATAGCAGAAGAGCTAACTGCCATTCTATTTTTTTTTTCTCTCAAAGAAATCAGAAAGCATTCTAACAAAAATATACCTTTTCATGGAAAACATGCACGGAGTAAACAGAAAGAAGACGACGCAGGGAGATGAGCAGAGAGGAGGTTGATGATAGCAGAGAAGACAAAGAATATATGGACTTGAGATTAAGTTAATTTAATGGTTAACAAGTGTGTTATTTGAACAGCATGTCAGTAAGATTTGTTCAGTTCGTGGAACGAGTGTTCGAATTGCTTATAGCTTGTTTAATGCTTTGCTAGAAAACGAAATTGCCGCTTTTCTTTAAATAGTGGAATGAGGAGTTCCCTGTCAGTCCCTCACACGTTTAATAGATTACGAGTTGAGACGAGCTTCTCTGGTGTTTACTTTTAATTAACAGAGTGGTTTGACCTCAGCATTGTTACAAATTGGGGGCTTGTCGGTAAATTGGGCTTGTTGAGCAAATTTGGTGTACAGAAGATCCCAGCAAATCTAAACACTTGGCTATTATTGCCCTATATTTTTAAATAAAATGTCAGTGTGAACATTTGTCTAATTGCGATTATTTGTGGTCGGTTAAGAAAACCGTGAGGGAAGTAGCTCTGAACATTGCAAAAGAGGTTTTGAGGTTTGGAGACGCTTCACAAATTTACCAAGAGAGTTTCGAAAGACAGAGGAAGGATATACTTTTAGAATTAGCAAAGTGGTTAGATTTGGGTTTAACCAGGAAGAAAATGAAAACTGAACTTGTCATTGACTTAATTAAGGACATAGACATATCAGTCATACAAACAAGTGCGGTTGAGTTTAAAAAAAAACATAAATTGCGAATGAGCCAGATGGAGTTAGAAGACAAAGAAAGGAAGAGACGGATTTTAGCTGAGCAATAAGATAGAGAGACGAAAGATGAGAGAGCTAGATGCAGAGAGGGAGAGTGAGAGAGAGAGATTGAGAATAAAGAGCGAAGAGAGAGAGAGATGGAGAAATGAGAGAGAAGTTTCTGAGTTGAGCAAAAAGAGAGAAGAAAAAGGAAGAGAAAGGGATAGAGAATTTGAACTCAATCAGGAAAGTCAATTTAACAGGGTGAGTATGAGGTCGGGAGTGTGGTGCTGGAAAAGCACAGTGGGTCAGGTAACATTCGAGGAGAAAAAGAATCGACGTTTTAGGCATTCCTTATGAAGGTTTTGCCCTAAATGTCGATTTTACTGCTGCACGGATGCTTCCTGACTTGCTGTGCTTTTCCATCACCTGTTTCACGACTCTGATCTCCAGCCCTCACTTTATTTGAGAATGAAAATGGAGATTTATACAAATGTGTTAATACGTTGACATATTCATGATGAAAAAGACGTCGAACCCGTTCGTAGTACATTTGAAAAATTGTCTTAGCAGATGGAGTGGTCAGAGAACTTGTCAGTAAACCTGGTAACGTCCTTGTAAATATTTCCGTCGAAATTTCACGTGATTCTCTTAATCTTTTAATAATACCAAGAATGCAGGACGATATTGATCTAATTGAAATAGAAAGACTGCACTGAATGGCGGCAAATGTTAAAGCTGAATAAAGGGCAACGGGACATCTGCATGGTCGCATGCCCATTCTGTTTAAGAGTGCAAGTACCATGCACTGATCATTTCTGCAACAGTAGCACCGAATTGCTTTCTGTGCGGATGTGGCCTGTTTCACAGCCAAGGGGAAACGTCATTTGCTGGAGTTGCTGCGAACATCAGATTACTGATGTATGCTCTCTTCCATCTGTACCCCAGAGTAGTCTCTCTGTGGTCTCACTGAGAAGTTGTCTGCTATTTGTCAAAGTGTGTGAACCGAAAACAGAATTTCTCAATCATGTTTTGGAGCAGTTCACATGTTCGAGTTTCTCAGCGCCAGAAATGTTAGCGGCTCATTCAATCAACAACCTGAATGAATGAATTCACAGTCTCAGATTAACCATTTGACACGCCCTATCATACAGTCATGAATATTACCGTGTGCTCTGACATCATGTTGGAGGTGAACTTGCAGAAATAAAGAACAGGTTGCCGAATGATATTGCATCAATTTTGTTTCCTTCATATCACAGAGGAGTAGGATGGTCTGAACAGGGAAGTATAGGAAAGGGAGGCACCTGCAGCTCTGGTGAAACACCTTCGCCCTGATTCAATCAGCAAAAAGAGACATGAAGGTGACTCAGACGGGAAAGCTTTTCATATCGACAATAGCACTCATGTACGTTAGCACGTTTTTGACATCTCGGATTGCATTTTACCTTCTGTCAATATGGTTAGAAAATGACGTTTGTACATTTCTAAGTAGCACCATGGGATTTCGCAAGAATCACTGAGTCGCTTCTCATCGATTCTCATATAGGTTTCCATTTCAGCTTGCAGCCATGTGACAGTTGTTCATGTGGAAAGCTCTGCTGGAACATGCCCAGTTCCAGAGAAAGACAGGAAAAGCAGAAAATTGTACCAGGACGGAGTATCCAACAATCTCGCTACGTGATCTGTCTTTCTGGGATTCTACTGCTCACTCAACTTTTCATGTGTGGGAGTTCGTTTGAGCTGCCCATTCTGCAGAACAGAGGCTGGAACTGTAAGTGTGCTGCACGGTATCGTGTGCTACACAATCTGATAGCTTTTCATTTTTACCACATCAGGGAGTGTAGCCCAGCGGTCTAAGTCGCTGCATATAGGTGCCAGTCACTATGGAGGCGTGGGTAGGAATCCCATGACGGCCACTTGTGCAGACTGTTTGTTATGGTAATTTTTGGAAGTGATGAACTGTGTTGGCGTTGAACGCAACAAAATATAAACATTTCCTCCAAATCAATCTGGGATATGAGATAGCACTTCATCGGGTCAGTGTCCACGCTGTGTTCTTCTGGTGCTGTGGTTATTGCATTCGCCTCCCACTCAAAAGGCCCCCAGCATAATACCGGACCCAAGCAGGCTACGCTGGTGTTTCATATTCCAGGCAAATTGCATTGATAATCGTTTCATTTGAAAGTGAATGGCTATTGTAATTTCAGCGCTGTTGTACCAAATCCCGCATTGTATTTACTTGCCATTAGGTGTCGTTGTGGCGCAAAGGAGGGTAATTGTGATTTGTTTAATTTCCTTCATTATTGTATTGGTGAGAGAGTGTGGTGATTTGCCTTCTTGATCCAATGGAGACACCAGCACATTGTTGATCTAGTCTATTAGAGACTGTAATTGATAATCTTCACTTTTCCTGGTTCATTGATATTCTGTTGTTCTTGAAATTACTTGAACATTTTCTCGAAGTGGCGATGCACTAAGACTCCAAAATATAGGAAACAGCTTTTGAAATTGCCTCTCTGCCATTTCTCTGAGCACTTCATTACCCAGGAGACTCAAACTGTCTCGCAGACAACATTCATGCTTCAGTGTGTCTGTAAATGGCTTCTCTTTGCCACTTTTACTTCTGCTTTACATTAAGAATTTTCAGTTTTGCGGTTCGCTCAATAGCTAAGGGGCGAACACGGTTTGTGATTTATGTTTCCGCATCAAAAATGTTTCACTGAAAACTTGGGACTGTTGCAAAGAGAATTGTCATTGGCAGCAAAAGTCAGGAAAGCCTTCAACTTTACCTGATTTCGAAATACCAACATTCTGGTAAATTAGCTGGAAACTCTGAACTATTGTGCCACAGACCCTGAGCCATGCGATGAAGCAAATAACATGTTTAATCTGGTGTCAGCAACCCGAGCATCACTGAGTTGAAGCGCACGGAAACAGACCATCCGGTCCAACGCGGCCGTGCTAACCAGATATCCGAAATTATTCTAGCCTTGTTAGTTAGCATTTCCTCCTTATCCTCTAAACTCTTCCTATTCATATACACATCCAGATGCCTTTGAAACGTTGTGAATGTACTAGACTCTGCCACTTTCTCTGGCAGTTCTTTCCACACACGCATAAACTTCTTTGTGAAAAACTCCCTCATATTGCTTTTAAAATTTATCCCCTCACCTTAATCCAAAGCCCTCTGGTATTGCATTCGCGCAATTCAGAAAAAGGTCCTTGACTATTCACTCTATCCATCGCCCTCACGATTTCATGAACATATATAAGGTCATCCCTCAGCCTCGATTCTTCACGGAAAATTATCCCAGCTTACACAGCTTGTGTTACAGTCAAATCCCTGCAAACCTGGCAATATCTTTCTATATGTAAGGTACAGACAGGATAGATCGAGTGAATCCTTAGAAGAGTATAAAGGCAGTCGGAGAATACGTAAGAGGGAAATCAGGAGGGCAAAAAACGGGACATGAAATAGCTTTGGAAAATAGAGTTAAGGAGAATTCAAAGGGTTTTTACAAAAATATTAAGTACGAAAGGGTAACTAGGGACACAATGGCGCCCCTCACGGGTCAATGGCGGCCTTTGTGTGGAACCACAGAAATGGGGGGCGGGGTGGCAGGGTTACTAAACGAGTATTTTGCATCAGTATTTACTGTGGAAAAAGGATATGGAAGATATAGAAATTAGTGAAATGAATGGTGGCAGCTTGCAAACTGTCCATTGTACAGGGGAGGAAGTGCTGTATATCTTGAAAGGAGATAAAGGTGGATAAATCCCCAGGACATGATCAGGTGTATCCTCGAATTCTGTGGGAAGATAGATAATTGATTGCCGGGCCTCTAAATAACATATTTGTATCATTGATAGTCACAGATGAGGTGCTGGGAGACTGGAGGTTGGCTAAGGTGGTGCCATTATTTAAGAATTGTGGTGAGGACAAACCAGGGAACGATAAACCAATGAGCCTGATTTTGACGGTGGACAAGTTGTTGGAGGGATTCCTGAGGGACAGGATGCACATGTACTTGGAAAGGCAAGGACTGATTAGGGGTTGTCAACATGGCTTTTTGCGTGAGAAATCTTGTCTCACACATGTGATTGAGATGTTCTTTGAAGAATTGATGAGAGCAGAGCGGTAGATATGATTTACATGGACTTCAGTAAGGCGTCGTACGAAAGGGCTCCCCATGGGAGTGTGATTAACAAGGTTAGATCTCATGGAATACAGGAAAATCTAGTCATTTGTATACAGAACTGGCTCAATGTAGAAGACAGAGGGTGGTGGTGGAGGGTTTTTTTTCAGACTGGACGTCCATGACCAGTGGAATGCCAAAAGAATCGGTGCTGGTTCCTCGACATTTTGTCATTTACACAAAAGATTTGGATGTGAGCATAAGAGGTACAGTTTGTAAGATTTGAGATGACACCAAAATTGGAGGTGTAGTGGACAGCGAAGAGGGTTACCTCAGATTACAACAGTATCTGAACCAGATGGGCCAATGGGCTGAGAAGTGGCAGCTGGAGTTTAATTCATATAAATGAGAGGTGCTGCATTTTGGGAAAGCAAATGTTAACAGGACTTATACACTTAATGATAAAGCCCTCGAAAATATTGTTGGACAAAGAGACCTTGGAGTGCAGTCTCAAAGCTCCTTGAAAGTGGAGTCGTAGGTAGATCGGATAGTGAAGAAGGTTTGTTTGTATGCTTTCTTTCACTGGTCATGTATTGAGTAGAGGACTTGGGATGTCATGTTGCGGCTGTGCAGGTCACTGGTTAGTCCACTGTTTGAATATTGCGTGCAATTCCGGTCTCCTTCCTATCGGAAAGATGTTGTGAAACGTGAACGTGTTCAGAAAAGATTTACAAGGATGTTGCCACGGTCGGAGGTTTTGAGCTATAGGGAGAGGCTGACCAAGCTGGGGCTGTTCGCTCTGGAGCGTCGGAATCTGGGGGGTGACCTTATAGATGGTTAAATAATTATGACGGGCATGGATAGAATAAATATACAAAGTCTTTCCCTGGGGTGCGGGACTCCAGAACTAGAGGGCACAGGTTTAGGGTAGGAGGGGAAAGATATAAAATGTACTTAAAGGTCAACGTTTTCAAGCAGATCGTGGTACGTGTATGGAATGAACGGCCAGAGGAAGTGGTGGAGGCTTGTACAATTACAACATTTAAAAGGCATTTTCATGGGTATATGAATAGGAAGGGTTTGGAGGGATATGGGCCGGATGGTGGCAGGTGGGACGAGATTGGGTTGGGATATCTGGTCGGCATGGACGGGTTGGACCGAAGGGTCTGTTTCCATGCTGCACGTCTCTACAACTCTATGAATAAATATCTCCCAAGCAAATTTACTACTTCCTCTTTATTTTTCAATAATGCCAACAACGCTGGATGGAATAAATCGACGTGAATCAGAAGGATGATGTGTTGAATGGCTGAAAAAATCAGTGCTGTATGAGGTTGAGTATCCAGAGTTGGCGGGGTTCGTTTCCGTTCTGTAGTGGTCGTCAGATTCGCCATGTTCCAAACGGAAATCTTTTGGATTGAAGTGAACAAATACTTCTTACATCCTGCTCTCATCAGTAAACCTGGCTTTGAATTTGCTCGTCCTTATCTGCTCTAGCGTTGAAAAGAAATGCAATTCCAAATAATTGTTCTGTGAAACTTGTTATATTTCTCTCCTCCCTGGTTTTGAACATGGGCCCTATGTCGACAGCACTGATTGGCAGCCTGTTTAATGGTGCAGTTACAGTACCATGATCCTTTGTGTAACAGCAGTACTGCATTTGTTTTCCATGCGAAGGTGGCCCGGTTCAAAGCCAAGGAGAAACAAAATTTGCTGGTACACCACACATTCCTGATGTATCCTCTCAGTGAAAGGTAATCAAAAGTAATCTCTGACAGGACTTATTTGGATGCTGTCTACTGCTTGAACGTGCGATGATCAACACCAGAGGTCCTGCATCATGTTTTGTAGCAGTTCATATATTAGCAGCTCATTCCTTCAGCAACAGGAATGAATCAATTTACAGTCTCCGAAGAACCTCTTGACTTGCCACCTCATAGAACCTTGAACATTAACGAGCTCTCTTAAATATAAGCCATGTCCGAACTGAAACGGAGGAAACGACAGACAGGCTGCTGCATGACAATTAATCCACTTTCTTTTCTTAATTTCAAAAAAGAGCAGAAGCCTAAGCGGGCGTTGGTGGACAACAAATCGAAGCACTTGCAATTCTTGAGAAACCCTTTCGTTCTGATTCAGTCATCAACAATAATGGGTCTGGGTGGGATAATCTCCGGAGGGTCGTTTTGGACATGTTGGGCGTAAGGGTCTCTTTCAACTGTGTAGGGATTCTAATTCAATAAAAAAATCTAAAAGAGACATGACAGCACCTCAGGCGGGAGAGCTTTACACGTCTCGAACAAAAGGGAATTACGTACAGTTCCCACAACTTTGTCAACTCGCAGGGCGGATCGCATTTTACCTTTTGTCAATGTCTTTAGAAACTGCGATTTTGCATCTCTCAATAAGCACCGTGGAATTGAGAAAAAAAATAACTGGGTCGCTTCTCATCGATTCCCTCATAGCTTTCCAACTCAGCTGGCAGACATGCGGCGGTTGTTCATATCCAGCTGTGGAAATCTCTACAAGAAAATGCACAGTTAAGGTGAAATTGAAGGAAAATGATAGCCTGTACCAGTGTTATTGTCTAAGCCAGACCACCCAAAACACACTTATTCATGTAGCCCTCGACCTAACTTTGCAATTTGTTTCTGTACATGTGCAATGAAAATTACCCGGAGTAAGATAGCATAATGAATAGATTTTAAAACAGACAAAACATTATTCTTAAAATTAAGCAATTAAGCACCAAGAACAGAATAAAAAATCCCTACAGAACTCAACCTGTTCAGCTCGACAAAGTTATGCTGTTTCAAATAAACACAACAGTCCCAATGAGCACCCCCTTTTAATAACCAGTATAAATGGAACACAGGCTTACAGGTTGAAGTTGAAAGTCAGGAAAGAAAGAGTTTGCACACAGTTCCCTGATGAACATCCCAGAGCTGACCATTCCCCTTTCAGTATACAGGTCACTTCTAAAGCATGGTCACTTTGGTCAGAAGTCTCATCTGTTTACATCTCAACAAACGGCTTCGCAAAATCTGTACGAAAGCAGACTGATCGGAGTCTGGCTCGGATTATTGCCCCTCTGAAAAAAAAAGTCAAAGTACAGAGTCTCCTTGAGACAAGGAACAGCTCTTAGTAAAAAAACGATTAGCTTTGTGACACCTACGCCCTTAAAAAGGAATCATCAATACCAAAAAAGGCTTCATTTTTAAACCTAAAAAACCCGGTAGGTAGTCTAAACACACACATACACTACACTGACGATAAACATGCAAACATGCACAAACACATGCAAATTCAGGCCACGGCACATCCACCAATGAACACCTCCGTATCTCATTTGAGTTTCGGCAATCATGTTTTCACGACGTGCCACATGCACGATTCTGAGATGGAATGTCTGCAACAAGCTCTATCTAAACAGTCTGATATTTTTGTCATTTTTTTCCACAAATATCAATGGATTGTGATCAGTTTCTATGATTGTCTCAGATGAATTGCTGGTACTATAAACACTGAAATGTTGTAATGCCCCAACACCATGTTGAAAGTCACTTTCTTCATTGTTGAATATTTTTGTTGTTGAATGGTCAACTTCCTGGAAAAATATCTGATGGGTTTTTTTTCTTCCCTCGTCATCCTCCTACAGTAGCACCGCACCGACACCCACATCACTGCATCGATCGCCACCTTGAAAGGCTTTATGCAATCCAGTATGGCTGTTAATGGGGCAGTGGTTAACAGAGTATATAGTCCTCTGTCTACCGAAAGTTTATGCCCTTTTATAACAATTCGGTGAGTGGAGCAGTGACACTGCTAAGTTTCGGCACAAACGTTTGGCAAAATCCACTCAACCCCAGGAACGGTGTTACTGTTTTTATTGATGACGGTGTGGGGAGATTCGCCAATTACTTTATTTTTGGCATCTCCCGGGAGCCTTTTGTCGATGTCAAATAACATGAACCAAGAAAGGTGACTTGTGCTTTGGAACATTCACTTTTAGCCAAGTTTACCACCAAGCATGTCTTCTGAAGTCGATCACGTAATCTGATAAATGCTGTACGTGTTCCTTCCATGAGTGACTAAAAATCACCAAATCAGCAATGTACACCACACATCTGGTAAAAACCTTATTTCTCAGTCTCTGAAATATGGCTGGGCTTGACCGTTGTTCATACCAAATGGCATGACTTTGAACTGATCTCGTCAATTTGGCGTTACCAAACCTAAAATCGCCTTTGCTCTCTCTGAGGAGAAAGTGAGGTCTGCAGATGCTGGAGATCAAAGTTGAAACTTTATTGCTGGAACAGCACAGCAGGTCAGGCAGCATCCAGGGAACAGGAGATTCGACGTTGCTCTCTCTGAGTATTGTACTTGCCTTTCGCCTCTGAGCACGGCCAATCTCGAAATGTAAGTTGCTCGTTCCACTTTTTGAACACAGTCCTCCAACCGTGGAATTGGCTACGCATCAGTCTTTGTAACAGCGTTGACTTCACCCAAGTCCACACATAAACGTGGGATAACATCTAGCTTTTGCACTGACTATGGGTGAGCTCCAGTCACTCTCACGCATTTCGATTATATCATCTTAAAGCATGCGCTCTATCTCCTTCTGAGCATGTGCCAACTTAAGAGGGTTATTTCAAAAATGATGTTACTGAATCAGAACAGCATCCATGATATCTATGTCTTGCACAATTAGATCAGTACTTCCCAGTTTATTTCCGCATTTCTTTAAAAGCCATAGTAATATCTCTTTCAGGTCATTTCGATTTTCCTGTGGAAGGTAACTCAATAGTCTCTCCCAATGTTTGACAAATTCCTCATTGTCCAATTTGGTTTGAGGAATATCCAACTCAGAATCCTCTGAAGTTGGTTCTTCCTTCTGTGCTGTAATCATTAACACCTTCTCCTCTTGCTTTCCTTCCCAATTAAAATACCTTTAAGCATATCCACACGATACACTCTGTGAGATTTTTTCCTGCCTGGAGTCGTTATCAAGTAGTTTACCTCACTCAATTTCCATTTAGTTTGTTATGGTATACGAACCCTTGCCTTTAAGTGCACACCTGTTACTGGAAGTGCCACTAACATTCAGAGGCCAATAGCAAAGTTGCGAATTTGTGATTTCTTATCTGCTTCTTATTTCATTATATGGCATGACACTTTTAAATTCGTTCTAGCCGACTCTCCAGCTCAAATTAATCGTTCCCTAACATTTGACACATAGTTCAAATGGGTGGTCTCTGAACTCTGACTTATTAATTTCTACCTAATCAGTTATAACGGACTTTTAACAAACTTAATCAAGTCCTCTTACTTCATGACCCAGAACTAATTCAAATGGACTGAACTTAGTCGATTCATTCTGTGCATCTCTGATCGCAAAAAATTCCATTCTCCCCATCATCTGCATAATCCTGAATATAAACCGTTAACATGGTCTTTACTGTTTGATGCCATCTCTATCACATTCCCTGGTTTACAGGATGGCACGCAGTAGATTTGAATTGCTTTATTCCCAAATTATCCATAACCTTCTTGAATAGTCTGGATGTGAAGTTTGTTCCTTGATTTGTCTGGAATCTCTATTGGTAGTTCGTATCTAGTAAAAACAAATTAAGTAGTTTTGCTGCAACCCCTTTGGCCATGATGTTGCGTAATCGGTTTACCTCTGGAAATCGAGTCAATAAATCCATTATTGTAATAATTACTTGTTCCCACTTTTTGTTTGAGGTAGGGTACCGACGCAATCAATCAAGACCTTTGTGAAAGTTTCCTCAAATGCTCGAATAGATATTAAAGCAGCAGGCTTTATTTATGCCTGTGGTTGTCCGATTAGCTGACATATCTGCCACATCTGGAAAAATTCAATTACATCTCTGGGTCATCCAAGCCAGTAAAAAATGTCTTTGTATTTTAGCCTGTGTTTTCCTTACCCGTAAATGACCTCCAAGTGGTAGCTCATGCGCCACTCGTAGTATCTCCTTTCTGTACCCCACTGGCAAAACTTTTTGATGAACTTCTGCCCATTTCTCGTCTCTTTGAATGTGTGATGGTCTCCATTTCCTCATTAAGACATCATTTGTTAAGTGATAACACACGCTTTCTTTCTCAAGAAATGCCTTTTGATATAACTGTTTTAACTTCTCATCTTTCTGCTGTAATTCAATCAGATTATTAGAGCTAAAATACTGGCATGTTTACGTATTTGGTCCTTCTGTATTTCACTTATCTGATGAAAGGAAGTTTCAGATAACACTACGCCAGCTTCTTTAGCTGGGCCTTTTGATCTATTCTGCTTCAGCTTGTGCTGCTGTGATCTTGTGATCACACATCCAGGGAAAATTCCTAGATAAACATTCTCCATGTCTTCAGTTGCCGGCATCTCCATTGGCTTTTCAACTCGAGTAGCCCGCACGCCTTCCGGTGAATCAGCCATAGAATGTGTAAGGACACATTGTTTTCCGGGAGCTGAGAACTTGTCAAGTACGCCGACTACAAATTATCCACTCTTCTCTGGACTGCCTAGCCTCTCATCACATAATTGAGCACATTTTGTCTTACCATGAATCCCTGTTGCCATCACCTTTTCCAGCAATTATCTATCAGGAGTGCATATCTCTTCATTCTTCAGCATTACAGACTGGGAGGATCCTGTGTCCTTAAATATTGTAACCTTCTTACCTACTACCCCGGCCTATGTGAATAAACGTTACCCTTGCATGTATTTTTGAGGAGATCCGGTATTTCCTCCTTTTCCAACCTCTTATCATCGTATACACACTGATGCAGTTGTGTAACGTCCCCTGTGCTTTCTGTTACAATCCAAAACACTTCCAAGCTTTCCTATATCTGGGTTTTTCCGAACCGACCAACATTGTTCTTTTGTGTGGCCCATTTTATTACCGTGAAAACACTGGAGCCTTTTGACTTTCTTATCACCTTCAAGGATCTCTTTTTTACCCCGTGTTAAATTATCCTTATGATCTTCACTGAGATCCACCTTTCCCTTTCCACGTCATGTTATCTTTTTGCCCAATTTCGACCCGTCATGGACTGAAGTAGATTCTGTAAGCCAAGCCGTGTTTTCGGGTCCAGCTCATAATCATCAGCCTTCTCATCTGAGACTATTGCTGTTTTAGCTGTCTGCTCTTCAAATGAGTTTTCAGTTCTTCCGCAATGAGTATACCATCAGCCTTTATCTCAAGCCTTTGAAGTTGACTTTCCTTTTCAAGTGTCAGTTTTTGAAATTCAAAAACTCACTCCTTTTCTTTCTGTTCTGCTTTTAATGATAACTCAAGCTGTTTCATTTCTTCTGCCCTTTCCTTATCTCTCGCCTGCAACACAAGCTACTTCATTTGTAATTGATTACTTGCCATCTGTATAGATGCTGATGGTTTCTCCAGCAGGTTTAAATAGTGAGCTACTGCTGTAGTTACTTGTGCTTCCCTCAAAGAAGCACATAGTTCCACTTCCAGTTTCTCTGCAAATTCTCGTTACTTGGTCTTTCTCACTTTTTCCACACATTCAAAAGTAACCACATCCATATCCAGAAAACGTTTGCCGACTGAAAGTGCCGTTACTACCCGAAGCTTTGTCTACCTAACCAAGCAAACACCCAAAATAAAAGCACTAGCACCTACCAGTCGCTATCTAAATTAATGTAAAGAGCCCCCAAACTGTTATGAACTAGTCCAGACCGCTTCAAACATTGTGAAGAGGCAGCCCGAGTACTAACTTTGTAATTTGATTCATAAGTGCCCAGTGAATATTACCTGGGGTAAGGTCGCTACGTTGACTGCTGGATTTAAAAGCAGACATAAAATATTATTCACGAAATTACGCAATGAAAAACAAAGAACAGAATAAAGAAACCCGACCGAATGCAACCTATCCAGTTAGACTTAATTATGCTGTTCGGAATACACACAACACTCCCAATAATCAAACTCCCTTTAGTACCTAGTTTAAGTGGAAGACGTACTTACAGGTTGAAGTTGAAGGACAGCAAAGAGAAGAGTTTCTCCACAGCTCCTTGTTGAACATCCATGTTCAGACTTAACAAAAACCGCTCAGCTAACAAACTAAAGAACTGACCACTCCCATTTCTTTATACAGATTCACTCTAAAGCATGAGCACTTTGTGCTGAAGGCCTCTCAATATCCTTTTCATCACTGTACCAAATAAGTCTGATAGGAGTCCGGTTTATTGCCCCCCTGAAAAAAAAATCAAGGACAGTTCATCTTTGATCCAAAGAACAGCTGTTCGATAAAAAGAGAACAGCTTTATGACAAAGGCACCGACGATCGAACAGCCTCAAAATGTGATCTGTCCTTCTCAGATTCGAATGCTAACTCAGCTTTTCAGATGGAGAACCTTCTTTGGGATGCTTATTCTGCAAAACAAACGTGGTAACTGTAAATATGCTACATGGTATGATCTGGTAGACGGCCTGTTCAGCTTGTACATTTTGTCGGTGTCTGGTGATTTTCTTGTTGCATGTAAACTCGAATGTTATTCTGTTTCGAGTAATGGGTGATATCATTTCCCAAATCAATCATCTAAATTCCGGTAATGGAATGCAGTTCATGGTTTTGTTCGCAAAACGTTACCGAATATGCTTTCTCATGAAGTTCTGAACCCCGGAGGGGGTGCGAGTGGTCTCTCAGTTCTGTGATCGGTCAATAAATACACGCAATCTGTCATAATCTTAAAACTTCAATCTTTGTTTTGAATATTGCTGTGGATAGAACATCCAGAAACACAGGAGTTATGTACTTCCATATCCTTCGGAGGAACTGCACATACTGGTTCAATACAGAGGCATGTTTATACTTCTCATAAAGCAGAACATAAGGCATAATCGCATAGTTTATTCAGACAATTACCTATCAATACATGGTATCACTTCATTGATAATTGTTTGATCTAATGATATTAACTGGTAAACAACTTAGATCATAATGATTAGATCGTTCTTATCTTGTGATACAAAGACCTGCGGCTGTGCAGCCTGTTTAGCACTTCATCATTTTATCGGTCTAGTCCTGCTATCGAGTAGCAAATCATTTATGTACCTTTAGAGACTAGCTGCAGTTGGACATGTATGCCCAGGGAGCCACTTTGTCTCGAGCTGTAAGAGTCACATAGGCATAGGTCTTCAGTCTCCATGTTCGAACTCACCCTGTATTCATTTTTCAGACGCTCACTCACACACGCATTATATTTGTAGCTCGATCGAGTCTCAGAAGGTAGGTTCAGCTCTGCATTCATTTTTGTGTGAATTGAAGGGACAGCATTATCTGCTGCAAAATTGATATTGTGCCGGGCCCATCCTAGCAGCACTGTGAGCAGGATAGAGATCGTGGAACTCTTCCTCTGTGATTTTGCTTCGGTTGTTTTGAAGGAGTACCAAAGGAACAATACGAAAATGCTTTACCACTGTGGCTGGTAGCGTGGCCGAGCGTTTTATAGTGCTGGATGTAGGTTCCAGACTCGAAGCAGTTTGGGTGCGAGCACCAAGGCTGCCATTTGTGCAGATCGCATATCATGCTGCTGCGTACTGAACACTACTGCATTTAAGTTCAACACAACAGGTTGGATTTCCTTTTTGGAAACCGACCTGTGTTATGGGAGAGTGCAGACTCTCCATTTGGTCAGCGTCTGCGCTTTTCGATCACGTTCGCCTTCCACGTGAAAAGTCCCCTGTTTCAGCAGTTCCACTGAGGCTTCATATTCCAGGCAAGTTATGTGTTCACTGAAAACGAAAGGAGATTGTTAGTTCATCGCTGTTGTGCAACAAAATCCTGCAGTGACTCTACTCGTCGTTATTTGGTGCTCTGTTGAATGTGAAAAGAATTCCAATTAATTGCGATGCCACATGTTGTTAAATTTCTCTCATTTGCTTAATTTCTGTCCGGTAGACGGATGTTGCTGATACGCTACACGCACTCCCGCATTATTAATCGGAAGAGAAAGCTCATCTAATCAAGACTGTGATTGGTAAAATTCACTTTTCATAGCCCATTCTTATTGTTCTTTCTTTTATCTCATTTCAGCACTTTCTGGGAAGCTGAGGTGCACTAAGCTTCCAGTGTGCTTTGAAAATCTGTTTGGAATTGCCCTGCTGCCAGGTGTGCGATTAGTTTGTGGGTCATTGCTCTCGGACAGTCTCACAGACAGCAGTCATAATTTGGTTTGACTGAAAACGCATTTAGTTTGTCATTTGTGCCAGTGTTACTCGTTATGTGTTGTCTGATTTCCGACTCAATCACTACATTGAGAGGTAACACGGTTTGTGAGGTAACTCACGGCAGCAAGAATTCTCACCTAATGATCTGGAATAATTTCAATGATTATTGCAGGGGGCAAAAGTACGGAAGTCCTTCTGTTCTGCAGTGCTTCACAACACTATCTTTTCGGTGAACAGTCGAACAGATTAAAATATTACGCCACCGAGACAGATGGCAAGTGCCGCGAAAAATAATCTATTTAAGTCAGTTCAGCAACATTGCATCACTGAAGTACACAGCATGGAAACAGACTGTTCAGTGTACTCGTACGTGCTGATAACATTGTCTAAATTAATTATGTCCTATTTATCAGGATTGGTCCATATCCCTGTAAAACTTTCCTATCCACAGAGTCATCTAAGTGCCTTTGAAATCTTCTGAGAGTACCAGCCTCCGCCACTTCCTCTGGTAGCTCATTCCATACATGCACAATCTTCTGCGTGGGAAATGTGCCTCAGGGCCCTTTTTAATTTTACCCCTCTCACTTGAATCCAATGGTATCTAGTTTTCAACTTCCTCCACCCTGAGAAAAAAACGCTTACATAATCAGTTTATACACATTCCAGAATGTCACGCCTCCGCCCTATGCTGCAGAGAACGTTGTGCCATCCTATTCAGAATCGCACTACAGTGCAAATCTTGCCACGCTAACAACATCCTTGTCTATCGTTTGCGAGCAATTCCACGTGATTATCTTCATCTTTCAATGCTGCCATCTACGCTGGACAACAACGAACTACTGAAAACCGAAAGTGAAGCGTTCAACGGCCGCAAATTTCAGTGCTGGACGACTCGGAGCACCATCTGGTAGCGGGGCTTGTTTCTGGAGTGTAGTCGGCATTATATTTGTCTGAAACGGGCAGCAACAGCCTTTTTTCCGACGGCAGTTCTTTAGATTGACATGAACGGAGATTTCTTCCTTGTCTCGCTCATCAGCAACCCTAGCTTTGAAATTGATCACCCATACCTGCTGTAGTTTTGAAAGGGAATGCAATTCCAATTAATTACTGTGTGAAACATTTTTTTCTCCAAACTGGTTCTGAATATGCTCAGATGTGTACACCACCGACAGCCATTCTGTTAAAAAGAGTAGTCACTTGCTCTGATCCTTCCCGAAAAGCTATACTGTATGTGCTAACCTTGCACAGGCGGCTGTTTCAATTCAAGGGAGAGGCTGATTTGCTGGTGTCACAGTGCACGGCGGAATCCTAACGCAGACTCTCCCTCAAATCAATCTTGAAGTTATCTCTGGAAGGTCTCATTTGGATGCTGTCTGTGGCTTTTCAACGTTCAGCAATCATCACTAGTAGTCAGGAGTCATGTTTGGGAGTAGTTTGCATGTTAGCGACTTCAATCAGTCAGCAACAGGACTGAAAGAAGTTACAATATCAGATGAACCTTTTGACGTGCTCTGTCATGGAGTGACTAATATTAATACGCATCCTGATACCTAAGCCAGTTTGGAACAGAAGCTGAGGAAATGACAGACAGGCTATTAATGACATTGCATCCAGTCTCTTTCCATTTAGTCACAGAAGAGCAGGAAAATGTAAAAGGCTTCCGGGAGTTGGGAGGCGGGACAACAAAGCGAGGCAGATACAGATCTGGTGATACTCCTTCTTTCTGATTCAGTCAGCAACAAGTGACGTGAATGTGACACAGGTGAGAGAGCTTTTCATATTGAGAGCAAAGAACATTCACGTTTGGTTCGCACCTCTTTGACATCTTGTGTGGGCGGGGGTGGGAGCTTGCCGTTTGCTTTTTGTTAATATGTGCAGAAACTGCCTTTTCTGCATGTCTAATAAGTACCATTGAATTTAGTAAAATTTACTGAGTCACACACGCATATGTGTACAGCACCGATGGCCATTCTGTTTAAGAGTGTAGTTATCGTGCTCTGATCCTAAGGTAAAAGCGTTTGCTTTCCTTGCACAGGTGTCCCGGTTCAAAATTCTTGTCTCGGGATCTTTCTGTGTCTTCTTTACTTCTTGGAGAAAGTGACGACTGCAGATGCTGGAGATCAGAGCGTAAAAATGTTTTGTTGGAAAAACGCAGCAGGTCAGACAGCATGACAGGAACAGGAGAATCGACGTTTCGGGCATAAGCCCTTCTTCCTGAAGAAGGCTTATGCCCGAAACGTCGATTCTCCTGTTCCTGTGATGCTGCTTGACCTGCTGCGCTTTTCCAGCAACACATTTTAAAGCTCTTCTTTACTCCTTGTTAGGAATGTCTGCACCACAGATTACTTATGGAATAGGTCCTTTTAAGAGAGAGCCATTTTCAAGCAGATCTTACATGCTTGGACATGACCTTTTCTCTCAACTGTTCAATTTTCCCTGTTATAATATTCCAGAGCATCGAATTTGTTCGAAACGAAAATCGCTTCTCAATAATCGCTCTAGACAAATTCAGGAAAACAAAGTTTTATTAACAAGTCAAGTCTGCAGAGTCGGGCACCCTTGAAGAAAAGGCGCGCTGAGGCTTACAAAGTCTCCCATTATATACAGCACAAGTCCCTCCTCTCCTTGGCTCCAACAAGCCATGAGGTTCACATTCTTAAAAACATCATTATTCTTCTCACAAAGTCTGCAACAAAAGGCTCCAGAGTCTCCAAAGTTGTTATTTTTCTCACCCTGTAGTCTTATCAGTCAAAGGCTTTAATCTGTAACAGATGTCTCTCGAGTCGTTCCCCTATCCTGGAGTCTTATCAGTCAAGGACTCATCCTTCCCGCCTGTGTTAATGGTTCCATCAATCAAGGGCCTGTTTGTTTTTACTCTGCTCACAAATTGTCAGCATTCTGCACAATTTAAACTAGCCTGTTTGTTTTTACTCTGCTCACAAATTGTCAGCATTCTGCACAATTTAAACTATTCTACTTTTGAGTATATAAAATGTTCTAGAAAAGAAACAAAAGTTTTGTCTTTTATTATAGACCAGTCTGTGGTCCAGGCACATCTTAAAGTTTAAACGATATTACCTCTCACAATTCCACCCTTTTCTTTCTTTAAGATGTACCTGACCAAGATAAGCCCCCCCCTCCCTCAAGGGCCCGGGAAATCCTTGGTCTTTCGCAGCAACATCACTTTAAGTTCCCGCGTCCCATGTTGTGGAACCACCACTGCCTGGAGTCGGGAAATATTTTTCTGAATTAAAAACTGAATACAGGGAGTTAGGCAGGGTAATACGAGAAGAAGAATCATGCCTCCCCCAACCACCAGCAACGCCGTGCGCCACCAGCTACCACATAGGAATGGGACACAAATGATCCCGAATAGATTCGAATCCCAAGTCTTACTGTAGTGCGACATTTGTCACATCTCCCCTCACCCTCCCCCACATACAGTAGTAAACTGATCAATATCCCCACCAATACAGTCCAAGTAGAGTTCATTATTGCTGTCTTTTCAGTTTTACCGACAACGGCTTGTCCCCTTGCTCGCATGTCCAGGTGCTTTCTTCTTCAGGTGGAACAGGCCCCTTTATCCTTGATGCGTGGACCCACCCTTTTTCTTTCGTCCGAACAGCTGCTTCAGTTGTTAACAGAACCAGGAACGGTTCTTCCCACCGCGGCTGGAGCTTTTCGGCCTTCCAGGTCTTAACAAGTATCCAATCTCCGGGCTCCACCTTATGCAGGAGGAAGTCAAGTGGCGGAGTCTGAGCCAGGAGACCTTTCCTCCGGAGTTCTGCAAAAGAACGGGATAAGGCCAGTAAATAGGTTCGGATAAATACATCCCCCCCTTGTAGAGTGGGACATCCATCAACCTTACTCCAATACGGTAATCCGAACAGCATTTCATAGGGGGAAACCCCCACATCTCGGCGAGGTGCCGTACGTACCCTCAATAGGGCAATGGGCAGGCACTTTGGCCAGGGTAACTTAGTTTCTAACATCAGCTTAGTCAATTGGGTCTTAAGCGTGCCATTCATTCTCTCAACTCGACCCGAACTCTGACGATGCCAGGGTGCGTGGAATTTCCATTGGATACCCAGAGTAGTACAGATCAAATGGTGTAGCTTAGAAATAAAATGCGTCCCGCAGTCGGAGTCGATAGATTCCATTATGCCATATCTCGGGATTATGTTCTCTAACAACAGTCGGGCCACGGTTGGTGCATCGTCTTTGGCAGTTGGGAAAGCCTCTACCCAGTGAGTGAAATGGTCTACTATTACTAGCAGATATTTCCATCTCTGTACTGGGGGTAATTCTGTAAAGTCGACTTGGATCCTCTGAAATGGCCTAATCGCGAGGGGCTGACCACCGGCTGGCATAGAACGCATGGCCTTCCGATTAATACGTCGGCAAGTGGGGCATCCGACTAACTCTTGTTGGGCTAATGTGTACATCCCCCTGCATACATAGTCTCTCAGGATTGTATCACACATTGCTTGCACCCCCCAGTGGGTCTGATGGTGTAATCGGTGCAGAATACCCCGGGTGATCTGTTTGTTCAGTACTTGCCTCCCATCAGGAACCGTCCACTTCCCGTTAGTATCTAGCCAGGCACCCAATTGATCCATTTTATCAATCTCCCCCGGGTGAAGACGGGTTGTTTAGCGAGCCCTTCCCTCAACGGTATTAACGTTAACAATTGGACGGATTTTTCGACCGCTGCCCGCTTGGCTTCCTCGTCTGCCAGCCGGTTTCCCACCGCTTCCGGTGTCAACCCCTTCTGGTGACCGGGTACATGGACTACTGCAAGTTCCGTAGGTAACGCCAGGGCTTCCAATGTTAGGCTGATCATTTGTTCGTGAGCTAATTCTTTTCCCCGGGAAGTTATCAATCCTCGCTCTTTCCAGATTTTCCCGAAAGTATGAACGACTCCGTATGCATACTTTGAGTCAGTATATATGGTTCCCACTTTCCCTTCCAACAACTTCAGGGCCCTCTGGAGGGCGTACAACTCACAGGATTGGGCTGACCACTTCCCGGGCAGTCGTCCGGACTCAATCGCCCGTTTCGTTGCACCATCTATGACAGCATAGCCACTGTATCGTACTCCACTGATGCACCGGGAGGACCCGTCGATATACAGTTCCTGTCCCTCACCCAGCGGGGCTTCCTGCAGGTCCTCTCGGCTTTTGGTCTGCAAGTCCACAAATTCCACACAATCATGCTCCTGTTCCCCGTCTGCAGGACGTCCGTACAGAAACTGGGCTGGGTTGCAACTGAGATCTTTTCAAAATTGAGATCGTTCCCGGTCATCAAAATCGTCTCATACTTCAGGATGCGAGAGTCTGTTAACCAGCGGTGAGCCTTTTGAGCCAGTATGGTACTAACCGAATGTGGGGAGTATACTGTGATCCTTCCTCCAAAGGTAAGTTTTCGGGCCTCTTCTACTAACATTGGCGTAGCTGCCACTGCCTGTATACAGGTCGGCCATCCACATGACACAGGGTCTAACATTTTTGACAAAAATGCAACCGGCTGACGTTTCCCTGCCCGCAGCTGAGTAAGCACACCCTGGGCAATTCCACCGGCGCTATTGACATATAACTGGAACGGTTCCTTCAGGGTGGGTAAAGGCAATACCGGAGCTCGAATCAGTTTATTTTTAATAATATTAAATCGCTGCTCCTCCTCACCTGACCAGTCCACCTTTTGTCCTTCTTGTCCCAGTTTGTCGTACAAAAATTTTACTAAAGTGGTGTAACTTTCAATCCATATCCGGCAATACCCTACTCGTCCCAGGAATTGTCTGACTTCCTTCTTCGTCCTGGGTATTGGCATACCCGTAATTCCTGATATTCGTTCTGGCGTGATACGGCGGTGCCCCTTACTGACTTGATGGCCCAGATATCTTACTTCTCGCTCCACAAACTGGAGTTTTGTCCTGGAGACGCGTAGACCCTGTTTCCCCAGGAAGTTCAGCAGAGCAACGGTGTCTGCTCGTACCTCCTCTTCTCTTGGTCCTGAAAGTAAGAGATCATCGACATATTGGAGCAATTGATTCTCCGTGTTACACCGAAATCATTCTAAGATCTGCTCCAGTATTTGTCCAAACAAATTGGGTGACTCCGTGAATCCCTGCGGCAAGACCGTCCATCTTAACTGTCGTTTTCGTCCTGTGAAGGGATTCTCCCATTCAAAGGCAAAAAGGTTCCGACTTTCTTCGTCAAGGGGGCAACTCCAGAAAGCATCCTTCAGATCTATTACGCTGAACCATTCATGTTCGGCGGTAATTTTACTCATTAACGTGTAGGGATTAGGTACCACCGGGTATCTAGCCTGGACTACTTCATTCAACCCCCGCAAGTCTTGCACCAGCCTATATGTCCCGTCCGGCTTCCTCACAGGGAGTATTGGAGTATTGAAAGGGGACATGCATTCCTCCAGTAGTCCATCTGTGATTAATCTTTCTATCACAGGTTGTAACCCCTCCCGTCCTTCCATCGCAATCGGGTATTGTTTCCTTCTTACCGGGCCTCTTCCTAGTAACATGGTGATTTGGAGAGGTTTGATGTTTAGACCCCCTCTGTTCCTCTCTCGGTACCATACTTCCGGGTCTATTTGTTGATCATCTTCTTCGGTGAGGAGAACAGCCTTACCACCATTTCCCCGTTATTTGGTACCGTTCCGATCCCTAGTTTGACCTGCAAGTCTCTTCCTAACAAATTAAACCCCGCCGATGTCAGTAGAAGGAGGTCTCGTTTAGTAGTTCTGTTTTCATACCCAATTTCCACGTCCTCCACCACTGGGACTTGTAATTTCTGTCGTCCAATTCCAGATACCCCCATAACTTTTCCTCCTGCTCGGGTGCCGGGGGGTATTTGGATTATACTCGATCTTTCGGCTCCCGAGTCCACCATAAATATGATCTCCGATCCTTGGGGCCCTACTTTCAAGTTTACCAGGGGTTCCTGTCGATAGTCCTTTTGCCCCAAGGGTAGGAACCCCCGACCTCCCTAATCTTCCTCCATCAGGGCGTACGACCTCACCTCCTGCTAGTAGCGGGAGCACTCCCGTTTAAAATGTCCCTCTTCATTACAATAGTAACATCTGAGTGTCCTCTTCGTTTCCCTGTCGCGGTCTCGCGTTCCTCCATTCTTCCTTTGTTCCGGCCATGGTTCTCTTTTCCTCTGCTCTTGCCACGACTCTCCCCTCTCCTGTTTCTGCCACGGCTCTCCCTTTTCCTTTCTTCCAGCTGTCATTCGTTGCACCGTTTGCATCATTATCTTTGTCGCCTTCCTTTGCTTCTCATCGACCCTTCTCACAAACACCTTTTGCGCCTCCCGTAGTAGTTCACTTAAAGATTTACTATCCCAATCATCCATTTTCTCTAACTTCTTTCGTATGTCCGGCCAGGCTTTTGATACAAACTCTACTCGTATGAGTTGTTGCCCCACATCCGTCTCAGGGTCCACCCCAGCAAACTGCTGCAAATTCTTCCTAATCCTGTGTAGGAAGTTCGTAGGGGTTTCCTCCGGGTTTTGATGATTACCAAAGGCCTTGGTAAAATTGTGCCCCTTCGGGGCTGCGTGTCTTATTCCTTTTATCCAATATTCCCGCATGTCTCTCATGTTGCGCCGTCCTCCCTCCGTGTTCTTATCCCACTCGGGGTCGGTGAGGGGAAACTTCTGTTCCCCTCCTTCTCCCCCCTCTCTCTCCCAGACCAAGAGCGCAGCTTGTCGTATCATCTGACGCTCCTGGCTAGAGAACAAAGTTTTCATGATGGAACACATCTCTTCCCACGTGTAAGTATTCGGACCCAGGAACTGATCCAATTGTTCAGCAAGTCCCATGGGGTCCTCTAGTAGACCCTTCATCTCGCTCGTGAAATTCCGTACTTCAGTACTCGTCAAGGGAACGTTCACATATCCCGTCCTTCCCTCCTCGCCCCCCAAGGGCACTTCCCGGAGTGGATTCATTCTTGCAATCGAGACAGGGCTTTGTCTGTGACCCTTTTCAGCTTGAGATCTGGTCTGTACCCCTGAGGTAGTTTGTGATTCCTCCCCATTTTCTTCCCCTTCCCCTGAATCGTCGTCACCCGAAGGAACATTCTGTGGGGCAGACGGGGTCACGTAGGGCGGCGGTAAGTGATCTAAATGGTCCCATTCTTTCTGTCCTTTCGAGTCTTTATTAGTTACCTGCATTTGGCAAGATATCGTAACCGGTAGCCTACAAAGGGCATAATCACTTTCTTCCAGATTAACATCAGGTTTTGAATTGACATATAAAATGAGGGCTTGCTGGACCCAGTCTTCGTCAGTACCGAATCTAGGCCACCACACTGAGTCGCCCTGAATAGGTTTCTGGGACCACTTTTGACAGTATTTTACCATCTTCCTTTTAGATTTTCCCTTTCTTCCACCCTGATCCCAATTATTTAGCATTCTCCCTAACGGACTATCGTCAGGTACCCCGGGGTATGTGTCATTGTCCCTGTTTAAGCCTACCTTTCCCTTAATCGCCTTAGATCCCTTATTTCCCATTTCCGAGGACTTCGTATTTTTCCCGTGATAATCTATCACAATGTAGCCAATTCCCGGACCTTCAGTCCCGTGATCGCCCAGGTTCCTTTGCAGGCACCCCCGGTCTTTGGATTCCTGTGTCCTACGTCTTTGTGACACAAATCACCGGCACCCCGTAGGTACACGTTCCTCCTCAAACACGGTCTCTGCAAAATCCCTCACAGGCGAGCCCCGGTCTCTAGATTCCTGAGTCCCACGTCTCTGTAGAAAAAAAATCCACAGGCACCCCGTAGGTCCCCAGTCCTCCGGAAACACGGTCCCCGCAAGTTTTTTCTTACCTGGGTTCGGTGCACTGAAATTACTCGATCGTTAACCGTCCCCACTGCCTCGGGTACACCCCTCCTTTGTTTTTCTGAGCCTCCCGGATATCACTCGCTCAAGCCGCGCGGGGCGACAAGCAAGGAATCAGGGACTGCCGAACTCGGCAGGGTGCACCTTCTCCGATATCCTTCCTCAACTCCACTTGCGGCCGGAGTGTTGATCCCGGATGACGAGCCCGCAAGTTGTTAGAAACGAAAATCGCTTCTCAATAATCGCTCTAGACAAATTCAGGAAAACAAAGTTTTATTAACAAGTCAAGTCTGCAGAGTCGGGCACCCTTGAAGAAAAGGCGCGCTGAGGCTTACAAAGTCTCCCATTATATACAGCACAAGTCCCTCCTCTCCTTGGCTCCAACAAGCCATGAGGTTCACATTCTTAAAAACATCATTATTCTTATCACAAAGTCTGCAACAAAAGGCTCCAGAGTCTCCAAAGTTGTTGTTTTTCTCACCCTGTAGTCTTATCAGTCAAAGGCTTTAATCTGTAACAGATGTCTCTCGAGTCGTTCCCCTATCCTGGAGTCTTATCAGTCAAGGACTCATCCTTCCCGCCTGTGTCAATGGTTTCATCAATCAAGGGCCTGTTTGTTTTTACTCTGCTCACAAATTGTCAGCATTCTGCACAATTTAAACTAGCCTGTTTGTTTTTACTCTGCTCACAAATTGTCAGCATTCTGCACAATTTAAACTATTCTACTTTTGAGTATATAAAATGTTCTAGAAAAGAAACAAAAGTTTTGTCTTTTATTATAGACCAGTCTGTGGTCCAGGCACATCTTAAAGTTTAAACCGAAATTACCTCTCACAGAATTGTATCATTGACTTTCAAGATTTCCGATATATTCACTTCAAATATTATTCGAGTTTGACATATATCTGGTATAATTTAAACTGTTTGTCCAAATTCGAATTAGTTTTATTCTCCAAGCAGCGAACTAATTAAGTAGATTGCCTCAGTGTTACATTGTTACTCTTTGGGGTACATTTAGTGCTGGAGCCGGTCGTTCTCCTGCTTATAACTCATTTAAAGGTATACACACATCTTCATAATACATCCAACGTTGAAAAAAAAAGAAATATCGGAATTAAATGAGGCTTTTCATCTCTTTTCACTACTATTTTAAACACATTACCCTATCATACAGATAAATTCTTAACTTCTTCCAATATACATGTCTATATACACATAAATCACTAAATAAAGACAAATCTCATCTAAACTTTACTAGTTATATCCGCCGTAATTACATTCTTCTGACCCACAACATGTGTATTGTTTTTAAACTAAATGTCTGTAGCATAAAACTACAACGATATAGACTCATATTCTGATATTGAAAACGTTCCAGGAATGTAAGTGTATTGGGTCTTCAACATATTGTTCGTGACATTTTCATTGAAATGCTGTGAGGCGATACCAAACTCAATAGTTCCTTTTCGGTTGAGGAGTATTTCCATTGTGGCTGTTGATCTTCTTCAAAAAGTTCAATCCCATCCACAGTTTCCTGAAGTGCAGCTCCAACTCCAATGTCAGTAGCATCAGTAGTGACTTTAAAAGGTGTTGAAACGTTTGGTGTCGCTAAATCTGGTTGTTGTTTAATTTCGATTTCAAATCGTCGAATGCCTCCGGGCATAGTTCTGTCCACCGAAACGTTGTGTTATTCTCCAGCAAATTGTTTAATGGTGCCGCGACATTACTGAATTATGGAAGGAACTTCTGAAAGAATCCGGTGAGTTCGAAGAATCAAATCACCTCTTAGCTCGAGGTTGGTGGTGGGAATAGGTCGATAAACTTCGTCTTTGCATTCCTGAGGTTCGCCTTCCATGACCAATGTAATGTCCCAATAACGTCACTTCCGATTTTGCAAATTCCGGTTTATTTTTTGTTTATCACCAGTTTTGCTTCTCAAACTCGTTCAAAGAACTCTGTCAACTGCATCATGTAATCTTCCAAGGGTTAATAAAAATCACTGCTTCGCTCAGACAGACTATACCGTTTTTAACCGAGTTCTTGAGTATTTGGAGTGTATCGGGCGTGATTTTCATTCCAAAGGCATCGCCTTAAGCTGATATGGCCCATTGGTGAAACAAATGCAGAACTTTCTTTCGTCATCACATATATGGGGTCAGCTCTCCTGCTTAATTTAAAACCAGCAACACAGATAAGATTAGTCCCGTGCAGTAATCTGTAAAAATTCGAGTGGCCAAGAACTATGAAAATTAAATCATAACAACTTTATTTCTTAAAATATAGCAGAGAATAATTACCTTACCACTATCTACAATTTCGTTCACTAGTCTATCTTTTACCTTCCCTTCCAAATACCAGTCCGATAAAACTCCCAATTAAGACTTACGAAACAACACTTCTTATGTCAAAACCTGGCAGGCGTATGTTCTTGTCTTCGGAAATTGCTATGTCTTCTTTACCACTTGTTAGGAATTTCTGTATCACATGTTACTGATCGAAAATGTACTTTGAAGAGAGACTTTTTTAAACCAGCTTGTTGGCAGGTCTTCTCTCAAGTGTTCAATTCCATGCCTGTCTTATATCCTAGATGTGGGAAAAGAACTTTCACCCTGCCTACCCATACTTGCGCACACAGAACAGAAAATCAAGCCTGTCCAAACCAGACAAGAAATACCCAGAATGCTTCGGCATTGAACAAAGCGGCTGACAAGGATAACCAGATATGATCATAGTTGCTCGTAGACCAGAGAATACACTCCCTTTAACAAACCAGCAATAAGCTTCCTGGACCGGATCAACACAGCTGAGCCAAAACACAAAGAGCAGTCTCCACCCCAATGATACCAAAACCACACAAAATGCAGGTCAGAGGCGAGTCACCCAAATACCTCGTTCACAGGAGAGAAACAATGGAAACACATTACTCCTTCAAAATAGAAAATGTCACCTACCTCAAAGACAGCTGGAACCTACTGATCTCATCAAGAACTGTTTGATGCTGCTCGGAATTTACATTGCATTGGCAATCAGAACATTCTTCTGATAGCTGCTTTGTAATTAGCATCATTGTAATTGGATGAGTTACTTTTCAAATACATTGTAATTTCCCCATTTTACTCAACATCATTGTACAACTTTATTATAAAACCTGGCTTAATTTTTAACTCGAGGAAGAGATTCGGTGACCTACAGAGACGCCGCCCCTTTACACATTCCGCAAAGACAGTTCCCTCCATGATGATCTGGTTAGGACCACGCCGCCAACAACCCACCCTCCCGTCCTGGCACCTTCCTGTGCCACCGCAGGATTTGCAAAGCCTGCGTCCACACCTCCCCCTCATTTCCATCCAAGGTCCCAAAGGAGCCTTCCTCATCCATCAAATTGTTACCTGTACATCCACCAATGTCATTCATAATATCTGTTGCTCCCAACCTAGTCTCCTTTACATTGGGGAAATTGGACGCCTTCTCACAGAGTACTTTCGGGAGCATCTCCGGGACACCCGCTCTAAAAACCCCACCGCCCCGTGTCCCAACGTGTCAACTCCCCCTCTAACTCTGCCGAGGACCTCCACGTCCTCGGCCTCTTCTACTGCCACTCACCCACTACCCGACGCCTAGAGGAAGAATGATTCATCTTCCACCTCGGAACACTTTAACCCTGGGGTATCAATGTGGACTTCACCAGTTTCCTCATTTCCCCTCCCACTACCTTACCCCACCTCCAACCTTCCAGCTCAGCAGCATCCTCATGAACTGTCCGACCTACCAATCTTTCTTCCCAACTATCCGCTCGACTCTCCCCTCTGACCTGTCTCCTTCGACCCCATCCCCATCCACCTATTATACACTTGGCTACCTTCTCCCC